>NC_090021.1:12301728-12647561 GCF_037176765.1 Anolis sagrei
CCTCTCCCTTCCCCCTCTCCCTCCTCTCCCTCCAGCCTCCTCCCTTCCCGCCCAGCCATCCCTCCATCCCTCAGCGGCGGCGGCGACCGGGAGCGGATCAATCAATCAATGGTCGGGAGGAGGAGGAGGCGGCGGCCGCTGCTGTTGTTGTGGAGGGAACCATGTGTGAGAGCTGCGCAGAGCTGCTGGAGGTGCTGAACGAGAGTGAGTCACAAGGAGGCCTCCCAGGAGGCGGGCTGGGGCACTTTCTCTCTCTCTCACACACACAGACACACAAGGCAAGGGTAAACTTCGGCCCTCCAGGGGTTTTGGACTCCAACTCCCACAATTCCTAACAGCCCACTGGATGGGAGATGGAGTCCAAAACTCTTGGAGGGAGGACTGAAGTTTGCCCATGCCTGGTATACACACACACACATATGCACAAATACAGTATACACACATACACACACACATATACAAAATGCATGGACAAACTTTGGCCCTCCAGGGGTTTTGGACTCCAACTCCCACAATTCCTAACATCTTCCCACTGGGAGATGGAGTCCAAAACTCCTGGAGGGAGGACTGAAGTTTGCCTATGCCTGGTATACACACACATATGCACACACACACACACAAGGAATGGCTGTTAGGAATTGTGAGAGTCCAAAACACCTGGAGGGAGGGCAGAAATTGGTCCATGCCTGGTATACACACACATATGTGCGCACACACACACACACGGCTGTTAGGAATTGTGAGAGTCCAAAACAGCTGGAGGGAAGGCAGAAGTTGGCCCTTGCCTGGTATACACACATACACACACACACACACAAGGCAAGGGTAAACTTCAGCCCTCCAGGGGTTTTGGACTCCAACTCCCACAGTTCGTAACAGCCCACTGGATGGGAGATGGAGTCCAAAACTCTTGGAGGGAGGACTGAAGTTTGACCATGCCTGGTATACGCATACACAGACACACAAGGCATAGGCAAACTTCGGCCCTCCAACTCCCACAATTCCTAACATCCCTCAGGGAGATGGAGTCCAAAACTCCTGGAGGGAGGACCGAAATATGCCCATGCCTGGTATACACACACACACAAAGCATGGGCAAACTTCGGCCCTCCAGGGGTTTTGGACTCCAACTCCCACAATTCCTAACAGCCCACCAGCTGGGAGATGGAGTCCAAAACTCCTGCAGGGAGGACTGAAGTTTGGCCATGCCTGGTATGCACACACACAGACACACAAGGCATGGGCGAACTTCGGCCCTCCAACTCCCACAATTCCTAACATCCCATTGGGAGATGGAGTCCAAAACTCCTGGAGGGAGGACCAAAGTTTGCCCATGCCTGGTATACACACACACATATGCACACACACACATACACAAGGCATGGGGAAACTTCGGCCCTCCAGGGTTTTTGGACTCCCAACTCCCACAATTCCTAACATCCCACTGAGAGATGGAGTCCAAAACTCCTGGAGGGAGGGCCAAAGTTTGCCCATGCCTGGTATACACATGTACACACACACACACACACATGGCTGTTAGGAATTGTGAGAGTCCAAAACACCTGGGGGGGGGGCAGAAGTTGGCCCTTGCCTGTTATACACACACACACACACACACACACACACACATATATATATATATATATATATATATATACACACACATACACACATGCACATACATATTCACGCACACAAGACATTTACCTATATAAATTAAAATGTAATGTTCGTTTGTGGGATTAACATATACATACACATGCACATACATATTCACGCACACATATTTAATTATCTATATAAATAAAAATGTAATGTTCATTTGTGGGATTAACATAACTCAAAAACCAATGAGCGAATTGACACCAAATTTGGACACAATACACCTATCAGGCCAACAAGTGACCATCACTCACAGCAGAGACTTAAAAAGCACATACACACACACATATATAAAACAGCGCAAAACCACATATATACACAAATATATACACAAAACCATATATAAAACAGTGCATGCACAAAACCACATATATATACACATATACGCCAATATATACACACACAAAACACATATACGCAGACTGGGCCACAGCAACGCGTGGCAGGGGATGGCTAGTATATAAATATATATGTACATATACATATATACATACACACACACACATATGCACACTTACAGATCTATTTACATATATACAGATGGATGCTTTGCAGAAAAGGAGACTCTATATGCCTTCCTTCTCCCATTCCCCATATCCTGTATTGTATTTATATATTTCAAAGGAAAATAATTCCCTACATTTTCCTCCTTCCAACCCCTATCATTTATTTATACATACATACATACACACATACATACACACATATATACACTTAGACATATACAGATAGATGCTTTGCAGAGGAGGAGAATCTTTATGTCTTCCTCCTCCCATCCCCCATATCCTGTCTTGTATTTATATATTGCAAAGGAAAATAATTCTCTACATTTTCCTCCTACCATCACCTATCATTCATTTCTATATATTATACACACACACATACCTACACATATATACACTTCCATGTATATAAATAGATGCTTTGCAGAGGGGGAGAATCTTTACATGTTTTCCTCCTCTCGTCTTCTGTATTCTGTATTGTATTTATTTATGCATTGCAAAGAAGGAGAATTCTCTACATTTTCCTCCTCTCATCCCCCATCATATATATATGCACACACACACACACACACACACGCATATATACACAGATAGTTGTTTTGTAGAGAAGGAAAAACTGTACATGTTTTCCTTCTGTCATCTCCCTGTATTGTATTTATTTATGCATTGCAAAGGAGAATTCTCTACATTTCCCTCCTCCTATCCCCTATCATTCACACACACACACACATACACACTCTATATATGTGTATATACACTTAGATATAGATTTCGCAGAGGAGGAGAATCTTACATGTTTTCCTCCTCTCATCTACCATATCATGTATTGTGTTTATGTATTTCACAGGAGGAGAGTTCTCTACATTTTCCTCCTCCCACACACACACATATATATACATATATACAGATAGATGTTTTGCAGAGGAGGGGAGTCTTACGTGTTTTCCTCCTCTCCTTTCCCATATTATGCATTGTATGTATATATTGCAAAGGAGGGGAATTCTACACATTTTCGTCCTCCCATCCCCCATTACACACACGCGCGCGCACACACATATATACATACACATTCTTATGTAAACTTAGAATATATATTATGCACACACAGACTATATATATATATATATACGCACACAGATATAGATTTTCCAGAAGATGAGAATCTTACATGTTTTTCTCCTCTCACCTTCCATTTCCTGTATTGTGTTTATATATTGCAAAAGAGGACGATTCTCTATGTTTTCCTCTCACCTCCCATATTATATTTGGCATTTACGTATATATTCCAAAGGAGGGGAAATCTACACATTATCCTCCCATTCCCCTATCATTCACACACACACACACACACACACACACACACAAACATGTATACAGATAGATGTTTTGCAGAGGAGGGTAATCTTACATGCTTTCCTCCTCCCATCCCCCATATTATGTATTGTATGTATATATTGCAAAGGAGGAGAATTCTACACATTTTGCTTCTCCAGTTCCTTTCCTTTTTCTATCTATTTCCATATGTATTTATATTACCAATGAGGAGCAGAATCCATAAATTTTCCTCCTCAGTTCCACCATATTGTGTGTGTGTGTGTTTGTATATGTATATATATATATGCTTGTGTGTGTGTGTATGCATTGCACATTCTCTTTCTCCAATTCTCCCCCCATTGTGTATATTTATATTTAAAAGGGGGAGCATCTCACACATTTTCCTCCTACAGTCCCCCTCCAAATCATATATCTGTATGTGTCTGTAATGCAAAGGAAGAGGAGACCCTGACACATTTTCCTCCCCTGATCCCCCATTATATATGGTATATTAATGTATTTATATTGCAAAGGAGGAGGAGCACCTCACACATTTTCCTCCTCTGATCCCCCTCTATATAATATATATGTGTGTGTGTTGCTAAGGAAGAGGAGAATCTTACACATTTTCCTCCTCAAATCTTTCCATAACATACATGTCCATGTATCTATCTTGCAAAAGAGAAGGAGAATGCTATTTATTTCCTACTGATTCCTTCATATCACAAACACACACGTATATATCTATGTATCTGTCTAGCAAAGGACGAGAATATTACTCACTTTCGTCCTCCACCCCCCATCAGATAGCTATCTATTTTGCTGTATTGCAAAGGAGAAACTTCCATTTTCTTTCTCTGATCCCTCCTCATCAGATCTATTTAACATCTGTCCATCTTGCAAAGGAGGAGGAGGAGAATCTTGCACATTTTACTCCTCTGATACTGTCTCCCAAATCTTTTCATTTTTAAATATTATTCCGTCAATGCAATATCTTTTGGGTGGAAAGAGTAGCCTTGCAGGAAGGGAGATGTTGAAAAGGACAGATTCTGAGGAGGGGGGTGAAAAAGAAGGATTAGAATTGTTAGCACCTCGCTTAATCCCCTCCTCTCCAAGTCCCTCTTCTCCATTTTTTTAAAACCGGCCTTCTTTGTAGGAGGAGAGGCTTGCAATATATAATTAAAAAACAAAACAGGGAAGGCCAGTTCCCGGATAAAGGTTGTGCCATCCTTTCTGCAGAGATTCCATGGGGAATGAGAGCTAGGTTTTATTTGGGAATAGCAGACTCCGGTTGGAACCGACTTCCGAGTATAGTATGCTGCAGATGGTCAGTTGTGCTTTTTGTGCTCGGTGAAGAATACGGATTATTTCCTTTTTCCTTAATCCCTTTCCCCCCAGTATATTGTAGGGTTCAGGCCTTAGTGGGCATCTTTCCTCTCAGATGAAAAGTGACTGTGGGAGAAGTGTTGTGGGTGAAGGAAGAAGTACCCCTGGCTTTTTTATTTCTTATCTCTGGATGCTCCTTTGAATTGTGCCTTCCTAAGAAGGGAAATGAGGCCTAGTTCAACCTCGTCTGCAATTGGGCCGCACTTGTATGTGTTGCAAGCAGGGTTGGAGTAAAGCTGTAGTTGCAATCCTCTCTTCCCGCCTTGCTCACAGCAGTGGGATCCTAAGCGGAGATGACAAGGAGTTCTTTGAACTGGAATGACCCCCTCTGTTTTGGATGGCTGGGGTTACTGTGGAGGAGGAGGTTGTAGTGATGTTAGTATTGGTTTATTTCCTGCTTTGTGTCTGTTATAAATTCTAGTTTTATAATTTTCTGATAAAATGTCAGAAGAGCTAATTTTCTCCACTATTCCACACATGCATTTTTGTCTTACTGTTTGTTTACACCTGTTTTTCTCTTTTCTGTCCATCTTGTCTAATTTCTTTATCTGGAGCAAAAGAAACAAAAATATATTCAGTTATTTAAAACAGCCATTTTGAAGTAGGATGTTTCTGTTATTTTCTCTCTGCAACTGGCTGAAATTTGTTTCCATGTAATATATGCATAGGGTTTAGACTGCAGTTATAAAATACAGTAGTTCTAGTTTATTACAAACCCATTGTCTTATTACTTTTTAACTATTGTAAGATTTAATATGTTTCTAGGCTAAACAATACAAACGTATTTCTCATCCATAGTCCTTTTTAGATAGTGGGGTAATCTAAGTATGATACTGACTACTCTTTTGGAAATTAGCAATTTAATTATTGACCTTTAGATTGTAGAAAGCCCTGGAAAACTGAATAAATTAAATAAAATGATAAAACATTAAGTTCTTAAGTTCTTGTTAAGTTGCTTTATCAGTTGAGTTGATTATTTACTTGTAACCAAAGCATCTTACTATTCAGGAGATGATTGGTTACTTGTCCTTATTTTGAGTATTTGATACGTCCATTTCTAATATTTGGATGCAGATCAGTATGATAATAGCATGGATTTATTTACAAGTTAAGTGTAATAGATCATAGTGAGTTGCCTCTGACCATGGTTTTAGCCTTGTAGGTTATTATTTTTGCCAGTTAATTATATGGCCTTTAACATTCTAACTGATATAGATATAAATTTGAAGATGGTGTGCAGGCGTGATATATGGTGTCATTGAGGTTGAAATGCATCTGGAATGACTGTAGTAGATAACATTTCCACAAACAGTGAGGTTTATCGTGATCTTATTTTGAAATAGGAGTATTCTGAAGCACAGCATTGACAATGGAGTGGAAAGAATGATAAATTGTGTTTCATTTGGCTTGTATTCTATTGGCTCACTTATAAGATAGTTTTTGTGTGTTTTGAAGAGATATGCAGCAGAGATGTAACTGTAATAGGTGGACCAGTTTAAAAAAATGGCTATGCAAGTTACAATACTTTCTGCTTGAATTAGATTGTATTTTCATTAACATTTCCCACTAACCATGATATCCAATACTGTTCATGTCTACGCAGAAATAAGTATATTTTAATCCCACCCACTTTATTCCCTGGTTAGTGGGTTTACTTTTGCTATTTTCGAGTAAGTCTAACATTGTGACTTGTTAGACGTTATAGTCAAATGCCTGGTTTTAAGTGATGGAAAATTATATATGTATGCACACTGACAGTTAAACTTTGGTTCATCTGCAGCGTGAGCCTGTGATGATTTGCCTAATTATAACTAAGAGTTCTGGGAGAATTTTTATTTGGTGGTGGTGGTGATTTATTTCCTGGTGTGAGTTTTCATAAGAATGAGAATGTCATCAACCTTGTGAGTAGCTAAGACATTTAAAAATCCCTAATAATAGAATAAATTGTGATATGTACAAGTCCACATATGTAGCACATGCAACATGTGAACCAGGGACCTCAAAGTTTTTAAACAGAGGGCCAGGTAACAGTCCTTCAAACTGTTGGAAGGCCGGATTATAATTTGAAAAAAAAATTGAATTCCTTTGCACACTGCACATATCTTATTTGTAGTGCAAAAGACACTTAAAAACAATACAATAATTAAAATGAAGAACAATTTTTACAAATATAAACTTATTAGTATTTCAATGGGAAGTGTGGACCTGCTTTTGAGATAGGATTACTGTTGTTGTTGTTGTTGTTGTTGTGTGCTTTCAAGTCATTTCCAACTTAGGTTGACCCTGAGCAAGGGCTGGGTAAATGACCTTGGAGGGCCGTATTCGGCCCTTGGGTTATAGTTTGAGGACCCCTGATGTGAACCATAGCAGAGAAAAATTTAAAATACTACAGAAGTTAAACATCTATCTTGTGCTGTTATCACCTGTGGGGCGATATGACCCAGTTTGGGTGAGTGGAGAACACTTGCAAGAAATCACTATCTCCATTTAATGATTTAGAAGATTTTCTAGTTTATTGTAGTTTTTTAGAATGTTCAAGAAACCTTTTGCTGCATAGCAGTGTTAATTTATTGCTGGAAACACCAATTTTAGATTAATCTATTTTTTAAAAAATCAAGAAAGACGAGTGAGATCATGATGCAAAGTTCTAAGTTGCAGATTGCCAGCAGCCCTCAGTCCTGCCTGCTGGACAATTGGGATTGCATCTGCATTTTATTGAAAGGGACTGAGCCTTGAGAGAAACCCAGAAACAAAATTAAATTTCCATTATTAAAAAAGCTTTCACATATACCTAACAGAATACAGAAAATACTGTGCATTTTATCCTTGGCATGTTTGTATATAAGACAGAAAGGGTAGCATGTGTTTCAGAAATCTCTTTATTTATTTATTTATTTTGTCGTGTCAGGAATGACTTGAGAAACTGCAAGTCGCTTCTGGTGTGAGAGAATTGGCCGTCTGCAAGGACGTTGCCCAGGGGACGCCTGGATGATTTGATGTCTTTATCATCCTTGTGGGAGGCTTCTCTCATGTCTCCGCTTTGGGAGCTGGAGCTGACAGAGGGAGCTCATCCGCCTCTCCCCGGATTCGAACCTGCAACCTGTTGGTCTTCAGTCCTGCCGGCACAGGGGTTTAACCCACTGCGCCACCGGGGGCTCCGCTCTCTTTAAATGCAATGACTGGATAGTGAGGAAATAGGAAGTTTATGGACTACTGTGCCTAGCTCTCCCGGACAGGGCTGATCTCAAACACTCAAGAGTTGCTGAACCTCTCAGATTTAGGAGTACTAGCTACACACCTCCTCCAGGGATAGTATCTCCCCATCTAGGGCTGCTGGTCTACCCAGTTCTCACAACTAAAAACACAAAAGCACAGAGCCTCTGTCTTAATGGGTTTCAGATTTAGTTTATTGATTCTCATCCAGCTCTATATAGCATCTGATGATGACATCCAACCCCAAAACTTTCCCCCAAGCAGCTACAGTAGAGTCTCGCTTATCCAACATAAACGGGCCGGCAGAATGTTGGATAACCAAAAATGTTGAATAGAAGGAGAGATTAAGGAAAAGCCTATTAAACATCAAATTACATTATGATTACATTATGATTTTACAAATTAAGCACCAAAGCATAATGTTTGGCAACAAATGGATGGAAAAAGCAGTTCAGTACAAGGTAACTTTATGTAGTAATTACTGTATTTACAAATTTGGCACCAAAACAGAAAAGAGTTCTTTCTTTCTCCCACACTGGACTGCATTGGATAATACAGAACATTGAATGAGTGAAGGTTGGATAAGCGAGACTTCACTGTACCATCAGTTTGCATTGAGCTTTACAGATGAATTGAGGGGTTTTTGTCTATGTAGTTTATAATTTGATAATGTTTCTTGTCTTTAAAATGACCTGGTTGGTCCTTTCTTGCTTCCTTTCAATAAATCACTCAAGTTAAAATGTTTAGAAACCATTTGTTGACGTGAAATGGTTCCTGTGAACATCACTGTGAAACATGAGTGATAAAGTGATTTTCGTGATCCTGAAGAACCAGACCTCTAGAACTTAATCTGGAGTGGAAACTGATGTCATGGTCAGGACCATTTGAGTTGTCTTCTGGATTTTGGTACAATGCTCTCCAGACCCCTGTCTACCTATCTTGCTGAGTTATTCAATGTAAACATATCTAATTCCATCTAATTCCAAATAGTTAACTGAAAGATGCAGTTAACCATTTATTTTGCCCCAAAAACTGTTAATAAAACTCAGATTTTTTTTTAAAAAAAAGACATTCGGAGGAGGGGGGATTATTCAGGAAGTAATATTTCACTTTTAAAAAAAATCTATTGCTGACCTTCACAAACCTGACCTCTACCCCAGTAAAACTCAAGTACAAAACTAGAGTGTAACTGACTGTTTTCATAATGAGGGGTTTTTTTGGTTATGTTTTGTTTTGGGGATGAAGAGTCAAAGACATATTTCGCAAAGACATATAAGCCATATTGCTGTATTGGCTTATCTTGAAGAACCTCATGGTCTTCAATTTTGTTGTTCCTGTAGTTTTTATGTTAAGTGTTTATACCCAGTTCCAACATTTCCACAAGGTACTATATAATAAAATCATTAAATTAAAATCTGTAATACTCACAATAATCATTCAGTCTGAAATCTGTTTTTTTAAGCATTGAGATGTTTGCACAATAATCAAAAGGTTAGATAAAATTCCCAATTTGCTCAATAACCAAAGATTAGGTAAAATTCCAAGGAAAACTGGGTAGCAGTCCTGTGTTAAATGAGGAAATTCACATAAAATTATATGGACTGCTAATTTGTAATTGTTTATGAGGAATTGTAATTATTTAAGAGCTTTTGTGAAGGAAATGCAGATTTGTAGAATTGAGAGAGTTATGATATAGTGCGTTGTCACTAATACATTTTTATTTTATTTGCTTGGACAAGTTCCATTCATGAAATGTGTTATTTCCCACCTGTTTCCCTTTATAAACTCTTGTCCCACTTGACTAAGCTCCTGAAAGTTGAGTGACCCTTTTAACCATGGGAAATTAAAATAAATATGTCAAAGCAAATTTCCACATTGTGATGTAAATTGTAATGAATTTTTTACCTGTGTTAAATGTTTTTAATGTTTAAATTATTTTTGTACTGTTGTGGGCACCAAATTGTGCCGTTTTGTGAACCGCCATGAGTCGCCCTCGGGCTGAGAATGGTGGTATAGAAGCATAGTAAATAAATAAAATAAATAAATAAATAATGCTTTGGTGTCCAAAGCTTGACTTCTGGGACATAATAGATGATCATGTAGTTCTGGTGAAAGAAGCAATAACAGTAGTGTGCAGAAAGTAGTTACAAATTTGGTTAGGATCAATCTCAAACTATCGGTTCCACTGAAAAGGATTTATGGCATATGATGATGCTTCTTGATGTCAAGGTACACTCACTCATTCATTTGGAAGTAATATTTATTTTAGAAGATTTTCTTTTAAACTGACTTTAACAAATTATCTATATTTTGCCATTGTAGTTGAAAACCTTAACTACCAAAGATGAGCCACAAAGCAAACTGCAATGAATTATTTTTTTTTTATTTAAAAGTTTTGTATACCGACCTTCTCACCTCTCTTGAGGGACTCAGACCGGTTTCCAACCATAATATCACATACAGTCAATAAAACATCATACTACATATTACAATAAAACATTAAAACATTAAAACAGCAATTACATTCAATAAATACAATGGTCAGTCGTCCCACTAAATTTGATGTTCATCATCCTCCATCCATATCTCAGGGTGTTGGCTCACTCATCGAATGCCTGTCTCCATAACCACGTCTTCACCTGCTTCCTGAATGTCAGGATAGAAGGGGCGGTTCTGATCTCTGGTGGGAGAGAGTTCCAGAGTCGAGGGGCCATATACCCAAGCAATATACCTGTATTACTCAAATGTAATGCACACCGCTAATTTCAAAACCTTGAAACAAACAAAAAAAGTATTTGCTGGCAAATATAATGCACAGCCGCAAAAAGTGCATTCTTGTAATTTGGCCAAAAAAAGGTCTGCATTACAGTGGCTGCATGCTAATAATGCCTTTAAAAGCAATAGTGTTAGGACACCAAAGCTTCCAGTAATGGAAAAGAAAACCTTGGGGTGCATCTATGCTATAGAATGAATCCACTTTAACTGCCCTGGATCAGTGCTATGGGCTAAAGAATGCTGATGCTTCACCAAACTACAAATCCCAGCATTGCATAGTATTGAGCGTTGGCAATTAAATTAACGATGACGTCCCTCAAATAGACACTCCAGGTGCAACTCCTGAAGCGCCCCCCCCCCTTTTGTTTTGGCTCAGCTCTAAGATTAGCATGTTATGCGAATCTAATGCGCACCCCAATTTTGGAAGGCCATGTAGCCAAAAAAAGTGAGCATTATATTCAGGTAAATATGTTAATAGTGGAGAGAGTAAACATGTGAATGCTTAAAAGGAGGTTAAATCCCCCCACCCCCCCTGTGCTTCTTGAAATCTCTAAAAAATAGCCCAGAAAACAAAGTGGTCTAATTTACATGAAAATACTTAAATGGAAAAAAAAAAGATTCAATAGGTGGCGGTATTCACTCAAGTAAAGAAGCAGTCTGCACCAGCTTCTAAGTAGAGAGGTCCCCTGGAGTGGGTCCCTCACTTGTTCTGTCTGTTAGTACTTCCACTGCGGATGGTGGTACATATTAGAGAGGGCTCTTCAGATAAATTCAGATTATGGGCAGGGTCATACAGGAAGAGAGTTTTTTGTTTTTCTAGTCTTAACCTGTTTAGAGATTTAAAATTATGGAAAATCACATCTGGAAATGAACTGGTGGTGATGCAGCAAAGTGTTACATTGGTTCATGATACTACTTGTGTTACTACAGGAATTCAGCAATTTATATATTGTCTGCCTCAGTTTTTCTGAAAATGTGTTTTTCTTTCTGAGATCTAGAAGAGGAACATTCTAAGAAAACCCTATGAAATTTATAATGTCACCATAAAGTTGTACGCTCACACACATACACAAAAAACACTTGTTCTCACCTACTATCCTGTAGGAACAGTAACTCTTTACCCACCACTAAATGCTCTTCTTCTGAGGGCCCTTCTAGGCATGCCCTGTATTCCAGGATCTGATCCCAGGTTTTTTGTTTATCCTAGATTATCTGGCAGTGGGTACTCATATAATCTATAATCCCATCTGGTAAACTGGCTGGGATTTCTGGGAGTTGTGGGCCAAAACACCTGGGGACCCACTGGTTGAGAACCACTGTACTATAGTGACAACCACAACCGTTGAATCAGTGCTAATGGAACAAAATGTCTGTATGTTTTCTGAAAATCTTAGGTAAACAAGTCTGCTTCATCTCACCACAGATACTTCCATTAAATGTATCTGTATTGAACACTGCATGCATTCTTTAGCTGTCTACTTTGTTAGATTGTAGATAAAGTTGAAACAAAACCAATCTGATTGCCCCAACGCACAGGAAGACTGATACAAAAAAGTGCCCCTAGACCTATATCATTCAGGACTGTAAAAGTTAGAAGCAGTATTTTTGGTTGAAAACTTAAATTGTCATTATCAGTAGACTTAGGTTGCAGTCTATACTTGCTTGTCAGGGGTAAGCCCATGGATTTCTAGATAAACATGTATATCATTTTGTGTTAATTGGAAGTAAAAACAATGCATTTGCATGGAACCTTTAAAATGAATGCATGCATTATGATAAGGCTTCTATAGATGGGTGAGGAGGAGACTCGTGAAGATCATTATTTTACTCACAACAAAACTGTAAAAAACTTGGGATAGCCAGGCGTGGGCCTATGTATAAGTAGCTAAAGGAAGCCATTAGGTCTGTGGAGAAGAATGTTTGATTCTGTAAATATTGTTGGAGTCCCAAACACTACCTTGTCTGATTAGCTTAGTTGATGGCAAGAGAAAGTCCAAGAAGATCTGGAAGACCATATATCTTTTGTCGTCCTGCCTTTTGTAAGAGCAGCACAGCTGTTATTCATTTTTCAAAAGTACATGCCAAGAGCTAGCAGCTCCTTTCTTCTCTTGCCTTTGCATGTTACAAATCTTATGAATACATGTTTTTCTCCAGTCTCCTGTTTAAGAAAATGAGCCAGAATTGGCCCAAATGATTGCTTATTTTAATTCTTTGCAGATTGGCAAGCCAGGAAATATAAACCATGTGGTGGTGACAGCAGCATGAAGTGGTAGAGGAGCATGAAGTAATAAAGGTTGCTCACCTGTAACCGTATTTCTTCGAGTGTCCATCCGTGAAATTCACACTTATGGGTTATCCTTCGCGCATGCGCAGCAATCCAGAACTTTCTAGAAATTTTAAATGATTTTTAAATGATTATTTAAGTACAACACAAGCCCCGCCCATCCCCCGCCCCCCCGGTATATAGGCCCTGCCGTGCGCCTGAGAGGTAGTTCCCAAGCGCCAAATAGCGGCGTAACACAAATAGGCATGACAGAGGGGAGGACGGGCGGGTCGTGTGAATTTCACGGATGGACACTCGAAGAAATACGGTTACAGGTGAGCAACCTTTATTTATTCTTCGTGTCCTCCGTGAAATGCACACTTATGGGTGAATAGCAAGCTACTGACCTGGAGGTGGGTCATGCCACGCAGGAAAACAGTACAGCTCTGCCGAAGGCTGCATCCTTCTTGGCTAGTACATCCAGTTTGTAGTGGGATGCAAACGTGGACGGTGTGGACCACGTAGCAGCTCTCCAGATTTGATCCAGTGGAACTCCACGCAAAAAGGCTTGAGAGGTGGAGACCGATCTGGTTGAATGGGCCACCAGTTGAGATGGTGGCTGTTTCCCTGCCAATTGGTAGGCTAGGCGGATCGTAGAGACGATCCATGAGGCCAACCCCTGAGAAGATACAGGGTGCCCCATCATGTCTTTCCTGTATTTTAAAAACAGTCTGGGAGATTTTCTGTGTGGGGATGTTCTATGGAGATAGAATGAAAGGGCCCTTTTAACATCTAGTGAGTGGAGGGCCACCTCGAGAGGAGAGGATGGGTTTGGGAAGAAGGCTGGTAGTATGATGTCTTGAGACATGTGGAAGTGGGAGACTACCTTTGGTAGAAAAGTGACATCGGTTCGCAGTACAACCTTGTCATCATGAAATCTTATATATGGTGGGTCTGATCGAAGGGCCGCGAGTTCACTGGTCCTTCTGGCCGAGGTGATGGCCACTAGGAATGCAACTTTCCAGGAGAGGTGAGAGATATCATTAGAGGCCATAGGCTCAAAGGGAGGTTTTGATAGTTGAGATAGTACTAGCTCCAGGCTCCATTGTGGTGGGGGAAGGGAGAGAGGAGGATGAACATTTTTATATCCTTTTAGAAACAATTGAACCAAATTGTCTTGAAAAAGGGACGGCAAGCCACGTTTTTTTCTAAAGGAAGAGATAGCTGCTAAGTAACATTTAACAGAGGAGAGGGAGAAGCCTTTCTTGGAGAGGTGGACCAGAAAATCCAGCACCACCTGAGTGGGTGCAGTGAGGGGATTGTGACCCACTGATTTTGTGAACGTTGAGAATATTGACCACTTGTAGGTATATGACTTTGTAGTGGATGGTTTATGAGCAGCGAGGAGTATACGCGATACTTCTTCTGAGAAGTTTAATGTGGTCTGATCCTCCACGCCGTCAGGCGGAGGGAGTGGAGGTCTGGGTGGAGAACGAGCCCGTTCTCCACTGTGAGGAGGTCTGGAATGGGGGTAAGGTGGAAATAGTCCCCGTTGGAGATTTGGAGGAGGGTGGCGAACCAGTGTTGGCGTGGCCACCAAGGGGTGATCAGGACGCAGTTGGAGTTGTCCTGGATTATCTTGGCTATGACAGGTGACAGGAGGGGGAGGGGGGGGAAAAGGTAGATGAGGTCTGGTGTCCAGCGGAAAAGAAAGGCGTCTCCTAGACAGCCTGGGGATACGTGAGGGCGGAGCCTTGCGCAGTATATTGGGCAGTGAGTGTTCGCTGGGGATGCGAACAGGTCTATTGTGGGTGTCCCCCATTTGCGTGTAATGGCTTGGAACTGAGATATGTGGAGATGCCATTCGTGATTGTTTTTCGCTGTTCTGCTCAGTGAGTCTGCTAGAGTGTTGTCTTGGCCCGGTAAATGAATGGCCATGAGGAGGATGTTTCTCTGAATGCACCATTCCCAGATGCGTGTTGAGATTGACGTCAGTGTTTGAGACCGCGTTCCCCCTTGTTTGTTGATATAGAATTTTACTGCAGTGTTGTCTGTCACTATTTGGATTATGTGATTGGAGACGATGCGGGTGAAGGCCCGAAGGGCTTTCTCTACCGCCATCATTTCCAGGGCATTTATGTGGAAGTGTGTTTCTTGAGGGAGCCAGTGGCCACTGATTCTGAATCCCTTGAGATGTGCTCCCCAGCCTGAGTTGGAGGCATCTGTTGTCAGGGACATGGATGGGTGTGGCTGTATGAAAGGCATGCCTAGGCGAACATTGTGTGCTTTTGTCCACCATTTGAGGGACTGGAGTATCTTGTGTGGTGGGTGCAGGATTCGAGACTGTGGATCGTGGAGGGGGTCGAAAACCCTGATGAACCAGTTCTGCAGGGGCCTCATCCGAAGCCGAGCGAAGGGGGTTACTGCTGTGGTGGAAGACATGTGGCCAAGTATAGACTGAATGGCCCAAGCTGAGGCTTGTTGGGAGTGGAGGAGGGAGAAAATAGCCTGTTGAAGTTTTAAGAAACGGTCCTCTGGAAGGAAGGCTTTTTGAAGCGTAGAGTCTATGATGGCTCCTATAAACTGGATGCGCTGAGTTGGTTGGAGTTGTGATTTTTCGTGGTTCACAACCAGGCCGAGATCCTGTAAAAGAGATAAGGTGTAATGAATATCTGTGTATAATTGAGATTTAGAAGATGAGGCCAACATCCAGTCGTCCAGGTAAGGAAAAACTGTTATACCTTGTTGGCGGAGGTGTGCGGCGATGACCGCCATGCACTTTGTGAACACTCTGGGGGCGGCGGATAAACCGAACGGGAGAGAATTGAACGAGAAGTGGTAGTGTTGGACCGTGAAGGTGAGAAACCTTCGGTGTGAATGTCGAATTGAAATGTGGAAGTATGCTTCTCGTAGGTCTATTGTTGCTAGCCATGACCCTTCAGGAATGAAGGGGAGGATGTTGGAAAGAGTGACCATACGAAATTTACGTGGAGTAATGAAGGTGTTGAGTTTGCGGAGATCAAGGATGGGCCGTAATCCCCCATCCTTCTTGTCTATGAGAAAATAGCGAGAGTAGAAACAGGTGTTGGATGTGTGTGGAGGTATAGGAGAGATGGCTCCTTTGAGGAGTAGTGAGTGAATCTCCTCCCATATGGTCTGGGAAGGTTGTGTGAGGATGACTTTTCCCACTGGTGGGTATTCGTTGAATTCAATCGCATATCCTCTGTCAACTATGTCCAAAACCCAAGTGTCAGAGGTAATGGACTGCCATTGCGGGAGAAAAGAGTGTAATCTGTCAAGGTAGGTGATTTGTTGTTTGGGGGAGGGGGAGGGGAGGGAAGAGGTTATGCTAAAAACGACGTTTGTTGTTGTTTGAGGGCCTGGTACCACGGTACTGACCTCTAGACGGGAGCGAAGGGCGTCTTGTAGATGCCGCAGGCGTATATGGTCTTTGTCGTCCTCTGTAGAAAGAGTTGTTATAAGGTCTGTTATAAAACTGGGGGCGATAGTAATAGGAGCCCCAACGTTGTCTTTGGTAAGTGTACGGTTGTTGGTCATATTTGTACACTGTTTGTTTCATTTTATGAGAGTGCTCCAATTGTGAGTCAGTCTCTGGGTTGAACAGGCCTGCCTCATCCATAGGGAGGTCCTCAATGAGAGAACGTTGAGATTGGGAAAGAATTGCTGCCCTAAGCCATGCATGGCGGCGAAGGGCTACAGAGCCTGCAATAAGCTTTCCAGAGGTGTCAGCTGTGTTTTTTGCTAGGTCTTTTTGTAGTTTGGCCAATAGGAGGGCTTCCTGATGGAAGGCTTTAGCCAACGGTTGATCAGCTGGTGGTAATAGATCTAAGTATGGGGATATTTTGTTCCAAAGGTGAGTTTGGTAGACACTCATATAAACCCCATAATGAGCCATGCGTGCGAAAAGGCATGCTGAGGAATACAATTTTTTGGCCATAGAGTCTAGCTTTCTCCCTTCTTTGTCAGAGGGGGATGCTTGGTTTCTTTGAATAGGTTTTGGTTGAGCATCGGTAACCACAGAATTTGCTTTAGGCATCTTAGAGAGCCAAGAGGCTGTTGATAGATCAATACGGTATAAGTTCTCTGCTCTTTTAGGAGTTGCTGGAACCAAGGCTGGTGCAACTCCTGTATTTTTTAGGATTTTCAACAGATATGGGAGAGTGGGCAACACAGTGGATGTAGGCGTTTGTTGTTCAGAGGAGGTGAAGCATGGATCTGTCACAGTATCTGTGGGTTCAGGTGTGGCAAGGTTTAGAGCTCTGGCGAGTCTTATCAATAGTGCTGAAATTTTTTTGAAATCTTCTAGGTGTTGAGGAGAAGGGTCAGGGTCTGGTTGGGGGTCTTGGATAACTGGTGTGTCATCTGTAGACTCTAAATCAATGGTCTCTGAGTCTATTTGGGGGGGCATGTTTGGATCAATGGAGAAGGTTTGCGGGTCCATTTCTGTTTGGGGATCTGGAGGGCGAGAGAGTGTGGCTGAAGGAGGGTCACGTGGAGGCTGAGGGAGGTTTGGATCCAGGAGGTGTGGAGGCTGTGGTTCCCTGAAGTTATCAGGGGGGTGGGGGTAGTAATAAGGATAGAAGGGGAAGGGAGGAGGAGGAGGAGGATAGAGGTGGTAAGGGTAGTCGTGGTATCCATAAGGATGCTGCTGCCCTGCGGGAAGAAAGCGCATCTTCTTGGAAGGGGGAATGGAGGGAGCTCCAGATTGGCGCGGAACCGGGGAAGGAGAGCGGCGGCGGCGCCCGGCGGCTTGCGCCGAGGTGCTGGGCAGCGCGGGTGACGGGGATTCGCCCGGTTCCGGGGATTGAGGAGGGCTGGGGGAGGGAGGAGGCGAGGTTTGAGACGGAGGGAGAGGAGGAGGAGAGAGAGAGAGGTCAGCCGGAGGCTGCGTTTCCAGCTCGAGGTGCGGAGCTAAGAGCTCCAAGGGAGGGAGGTGGGAGGGGTCTTCCATTTGGAGGATGTTTGGGAGCGGTTCCTGTAGATGGAGCACGGAACCGGGAAGGAAAGGCACAGTTTGTAACACAGGGGGACTCAAGGGCTGTGTGCCAGTGAGTTGCCGTCCCTTTTTTTGCTTGTTAGTTTTTTCTTTTGATTTTGAAGACCTCGTGGTTTGTTTTGGTGCCTTAGATTTCTTTTTTGGCGGCTCCCCAATGGGAGTGTCTGCCTGATTTTTGTCCCGCCTATCCCCAACTTGTGGGGAGGAAGGCTGGGAAGTCTCCTGTACAGGGGAAGATTGGGAGGGGGTAGGAGCCGTTTGCGGGGCCAGGGCCCGCTCATAAAGCAGAGCTTTCAGCCTGGCATCTCTGCCTTTGCGCGCTCTGGAGGTAAAGCTCTGGCAAATCTCACACGATTGGAGATTATGGGTTTCTCCTAAGCAAAGGAGACATTTTGAGTGCCTGTCTGCCTCGGGGAGATTAGCCCCGCAGGCAGAACAATTTTTAAAACAAAGGGAAGACATTCTAGCCTGAATAAAGAGTAGTCAGCCGGTCCGAGGTAGGTAAGGAGAGTTTGGGAGGTCGAGAGACGGTCCTGAGTCAAGGGAAGCCAAAGTCCAAAGAAGCTAGAGAGTCCTGACGATGCTGCCTGTTTGGCGTGGAAAAAGGAACTACCTCTCAGGCGCACGGCAGGGCCTATATACCGGGGGGGGCGGGGGATGGGCGGGGCTTGTGTTGTACTTAAATAATCATTTAAAAATCATTTAAAATTTCTAGAAAGTTCCGGATTGCTGCGCATGCGCGAAGGATAACCCATAAGTGTGCATTTCACGGAGGACACGAAGAATAAATAGGGTTACCTGGGAGAGGCAACAGTGGGGTTCACTTAGTGGCCAGCAGATGATGATGATGTGTTACCCTCTTCTCACAGCTCAAGGCAGGGCACAACACAGTCAAACACATCAACATAAAATGTATACAATAAAATAAGTATACCAAAAATTACTATAAGACACATATATCACCATACATGGCACAAATATTAAAATACAATGGTAATAGAAAGTAAATTTAAAATTCATGGTTTAAAATTGACTGGGTAGGCCTGCCAGAAGAGATTGATTTAGTGATTAGTAAACCTGCTTACAAGTACCTCATGCCATCTCTGTAGTTAATATTCATTTTTTGTCTGCCTATTTAGCCTGAAGAATAGCCATAGAATTACTAACTTTCTTGGGCACATCGTTTTTCTCCCTTCTCATCAACTGTTGATGAAGCTGGCCTGGAAACACTTGTATTTGAAGGGCAAGATGTAAATTGTGCGGTTAATTGTCATCAAGTCAGCTTTTGACTTAGGATGATGCTACAAATGAGAGACTCCCAAATCTCTCTTTCAACAACCTTGTTTGGGTCTTGCAGAGTCAGCGCCATGGTTTTCTTGATGGAATGTCTCCATCTGTATGCAGTCTTCCTGTTTTTCTATTGTCTTCTACATTACCAAACGTTATTGTCTTTTTTAGTAAGTCGTATCTTCCCAGTACAGTGGAACCTCTCCTTAAGAGTGTCTGAAGAGCATTTGAGTTAAGTGCTGTTGCTTGGTTTGGTTTTGCTTTGACATAAGAGCAGAGCTTTGAGTTAAGAGCTAGTGCCAGAGGAGGCGCTAGCCCCAGAGTACAGGGCTTGAGAGCTTCAAGGGCACAGCCTCTGTGCCTTGTGCTTTTGCCCATTTTGGGAGATTGCTTTTTTGCTTTGAGGAGATTTGGGTTAGTTGATTTTATGTCGTTTTTATTCCTGGTATGTTTGGCTTTATGAAGAGAGAGAGAGAGCAAGAGAGGAGGGAGGGTGGAATGAGTACCGTATGAAGTAAATAATGCTTCTGCCTCCTCGCTTTGTGCTTCTACCATTGTGCCACAACTTTATGCTTCTACCATTTTAAAGTTGATTTTTTAAAATAGTTCCATGTGAATATGAAGGTTTTGCCTTGCTGTTACATTGGCTAACACACATTTTGTTACCTGAGATGTGTTTCCTTTCCTCAACGTTATGCTTCTACCATTTTAAAGTTGATCTTCCATTTTTATTGTTTCATGTTAATGTTATACATTATTTGTTATTTATAAAGTGCATTTTCATATTTAAAAACACATAACAATTTTTACATGGGGCGATTAGAAACAGATTAATAAGATTT
This sequence comes from Anolis sagrei, assembly GCF_037176765.1. Classification (NCBI taxonomy): domain Eukaryota; kingdom Metazoa; phylum Chordata; class Lepidosauria; order Squamata; family Anolidae; genus Anolis; species Anolis sagrei. The sequence goes on from NC_090021.1 coordinate 12,321,991, forward strand.
CAATTGGAAAATTCACTTTGAGATAAGAGTATTTTGAGTTAAGAGCTGGTTGTGAAGATCCCTTACCTTGCCAGCCTGGGTGGCAGGGCCTAGGAGAGGCAGGCTAGTTAGTTTCAGCCTTAGAAGGCCTGGCAGAGGGCAGCAGGAGCCATTTTAGTTTAGGGAAGGCTCTAGTTCAGAGAGGGGGAGTGGCCTAGGCCTGAGCCAGCCTTGAAACAGCCAGGATTGGTTGTTTAAAGGGGGGCGGAGTTAGACTGTTTGGAGGGAAAGAAAGAAGCTTCTTTAGTCAGTCAGTCTGTTGATGTTAGAGTTAGAGCAGGATTACAGAATTAGGAGTTCGTGATAAGAATAGGCAGTTTGCCTGAAATTTGCCAGCGAAGTAAGCTGTGGCAAACTGGTTACAGCTATTTAGGGAAGAAATAGCTGGGTTTTCTATTTGTAACAAAGAAAGGACCATTCTCATGCAACCGTTACGTTTTCAAGACCAAGAACATTTTATCTGTAACAGCCAAGCTTATTAAACTGCATTCACTTCATTCTGTATCTCTATCAATAAACTTTACTTGTTTTTTTTTAAACTTAAGCCTGAGTCAAGTGTACATTTGTGGATTTAGTCCCTTTTCCTTTTAATTCAACCTCACCTGTTTTCCTTCAAAGAAGCCATTTAAAAGACACAGTACTTGGTGGTCTAAAAAGCTGTTTTAATAATTTAACCAGCTAGAGGGTTCCTGTACTTATACTTATGGTGGCAGCGAAAGTTTAAATAGAGAGACATCCCCTCAAACGTTATATTGGTGCCAGTGAATTCTTTATTAAAGGAGGGACAGTTGGTGGTATCTGTTTGCCCCCTGTCCAGTTATATTGTTTGGCCACACGACGTGCCTTTATAATTGGTGTCAAATGGTGGGATTGATCGTATTGCCATCTGCATAGCCTTTATACTGGTCACCTAACAAATTAAACTTTTAAGTTAAGGTGTTAGTGTACATGAGTCGCAGTTTGGTCATTTTAGCCTCTGGGACAGTGGTTCTCAACCTGTGGGTCCCCAGGTGTTTTGGCCTACAACTCCCAGAAATCCCAGCCAGTTTACCAGCTGTTAGGATTTCTGAGAGTTGAAGGCCAAAACATCTGGGGACCTATAGGTTGAAGACCACTGTTCTAGGAAGAGTTGAGTGCTTGTTCTAGGGCCCATTTGTTTGCCTTTTTAGCAGCCCAGAGTGTCTATAGAACTTACAGCACCACATTTAAAATGAGTTTATTATTTTTCCTAGCAGCTCTCTTCATTGTCTGGTTTTCACAACCATACATAGAAATGCAATGGCATGGACAAGCCTTAGTATTCTATTCTATTACTATATTATGTGTTCATGTCCCACTTCTTCTCTCACATAGAAGACTCAAAGATGCTAACATTAAAAGCCATGCAATATGTAAATTAAAATCCAAAGAATACACACATTTAAATAGAATTAAACACAGGCCTTATTCAAAACACATAGTCAAAACCAATAAGACCATTTAAAAGCCTACATAATATTACAGTGCTATATTGTAGACCTTGCAAGATAATAAAGGCAACTAAAAAGAAAAAGGCCAGTGGTTGTGCCCAATAAAACAAATGAACAAACGATTATATCAGTCTTGTAAGGTCTCAACCCCCCCCCCCCATCATTTTGAGGTTCCTCAGGCCCCTTCTATTTTGCCCTATAGCAGAATAGAGGGGTAGCATGACTTCCCTGGATCTAGTCACTAGACTCCTATTTATGCAGGCCAAAATCCTATGGCTTTTTTAGCTGCTGCATGACATTGTTGGCTTATGTTTAGCTTGTTGTGCATGAGGACTCCCAAGATATTTTTCACATGTACTGCTGTTAAGCCAGGCATCCCCTGTTCTGTATCTACTTGGGGGAGGATGCCCAATCTCCATCCCAGTCTATCTCAGTATTGTTTAACTGGTAGCAACTTTCTAGACTTTCAATCAGGAGGCTTATCCTCAAGTCTCCAGGAACCTTTTTCATGCAGAGTATATTTGTAAACTATCTTCGTTCCTTAGTAAGGAACACTTTTAAAAAATATAGTGTGGCAACACAATTACAAATGATATTTTTTTTGTTAGCTGGAAGTAGAGACTGAACTAGAATTCTTTCTCCTGTTCATACTGTCACATACATTTGTGTGTTTACATTATCTGCTGAAAGGTTGGAATGCGACTAAGTAAACGAGCTGGGTGCCTGCGCTACTATCTTCATTTTCAGCTTGCTTCTGTAACAACAGTCTACCTGTCCCTAACTTAAATAGGATTGGAAGGTGATGTCACGATGCCAGGGCACTGCCGCTATTCAGGCAGAGATGAATCAAACAATCACCCAGTTTGTATCAAACAGTTTAAATAAAACAGCACTTACTTTCTGGATGTTATAATAGTCCAAAATATCAAACATAAGGATAGCACTCAGCCACAGAATATAAAACAAAAACTGACAGCAAACACTGTTGCTGGTTCAAGATAACACCGTAGTCAAAAGGTCCAGTTCAGTGGTCAAACGCTGAGAGTTCAGTAGGCAAAGTCAAGGGATCAAGAGTCTATACTGTAGTCAAAAGCCAGTCCAAAGCCAGTCAAGGCTCCAGGATTCCAAAGGTTCAGGATACCGAAAATCCATAAACCTGGGGGAAAACCAGCAGCATCTACCACCAAGATAAAACAAATACTTTTCTCCCGAAGATCAGTCCCAAGGCTAACTCCTTATATCCTTTAGAACTAAGACTTACATTGTCCCTTCCATCACCAACTGCTAGGCCTACCACCACAAACCACCACCAACTGCAAAACATGCTACATGACAGATGAGGTAATAAAACATTCCCTAACATTAAGCTTTCAGGCTGGGGAAAGCATTTTAATATGTTGATTCTTAAACCTTTTGTACAAAAGAGTTATAAATGATTATGTGGTGTGGCCTGTTTCTCTTTTGACAATCTCACCTCATTTTTTAAAAAACTTTATTTCATTACTTAGTCAAGATAGAAATCCATGTTCCCAAAATACTTCACCCAGCCATTGTTCTGACCAAGATAAATGAGAAGTTTTTAGAGAGTAGGACCTGCTGTCATGCATTTAACAAATTGTTACTAATTTTGCAGTGAAGCAATCTCTTGAATTACCTGGCCTGATTTTAAGATGCAATATAATGTGCCTAAAAAGCTTTTCTTCAAAACTGAAAGAATGGAACAGTTTGTTCTACTGCCATACCTTTCTTGTTCTTGGGTCTTTCTGTTTGCTTTGAAAGTTTTCAGTTATTGCGGTTACTTAATGATGCAGACAAGGTACTTTTGGGGATCCAGGTTTTCATTGAATTTCTGGTCATCTTGGCAGTATTTCAACTAGAAGAAATTGGTGCCTATGAGTTCTGGATTCGCTCCAAGGTTTCCTAGATGAAACAGGGTTTCTGTATTGATTTTAGTTTGGTTTTAGAGCAGGCTGTGTTTACTTTCCTTTATATTGGCAGTATTTGAGAGAACTACCAACATTATATTTGGAACTCTCTGATCCAGCTCTTGGAAACTACAACTGCTCCTCAGCGGTGGTTATAGAATCATTGAATTGAAAGAGCACACAAGGGCCATCCAGTCCCAGACTCCTGCTATGCAGGAATACACAGTCAAAGCACTCCCAACAGATGGCCATCCAACTGCTGTTTAAAAATCTCCCAAGGAGATTCCTCCATAATTTCAAGGTAGACTCAAGCACTTCTTTCAGAACCTTTTCTTGTACATGGACAACCTGTGCTTTCTAAGATCTTCTATGTTGCCTCCCATAAATACTTATGCCTACATTTCTGCTGCCAGAATCTCACCTTCCTACTCAAAACTATGCTAAATGACTGTTTCTCGGATTTGTCGAAGTCTGGTTTTGTATTGGAGAAGTCCGAAAATAGGGAAAACAGTCTACCTACTTTACTTTCAAAAATACTTTGCCACTGTGATGGAATCTAGCCATGGTTTCTGTTACTTCAGTAGTTGTTCAATGTATTGTTGAAGGCTTTCATGGCTGGAATCACTAGGTTCTTGTGGGTTTTTTCGGGCTATAGGGCCATGTTCTCGAGGCATTTCTCCTGACGTTTCGCCTGCATCTATGGCAAGCATCCTCAGAGGTAGTGAGGTCACTACCTCCGAGGATGCTTGCCATAGATGCAGGCGAAACGTAAGGAGAAATCCCTCGAGAACATGGCCCTATAGCCCGAAAAAACCCACAAGAACCTCAGTAGTTGTTGTTATTCTAGTTAGTTTACTACCTTGGATATGCACAAACTTTGTGGTAGTGCATACAACATGCTTGTCCTAGTTTTGCTCTTCCTGTAGTGAAGCTGTTAACAATTCAGGAAGGCACAATGAGAATCAATAGTTGTTTGCTTCCAGAAAAGGCAGGATTTGTGACTATTCATAGTTTCATATTAGGATGTAACAAGAAGCTCTTTTTAATTACAATATCATGTTTTCCTTACCTGTTTACACCTAGGGAAGATCTTTAAACCAGCACTCTTTTCATGCCCCCCTTAGCTTAATGTGTGTATGTGCGCTCTCAAATCATCTGTCCACCCCATTAATTTTGTAGGTTTTCATAAGCAAGGAATATTCAGAGGGACATTTTCTTCCAATGAAATGAAGCCTACAGCATTGTCATTCTCCCATGCAAGTACTCACCAGGGCTGACCCTGCTTAGCTTCTAAGATCAGACAGGATCGTGTTCCCTAAGGGCATTTAGGCTTAATAAAATATGATAAATGGCTTGTTATGGTATGCAAATATTTCTGGACCTCCTTACCTGCCAGTTCCAATGTTATGCTGCTTGTAGTTATAAAGCAAACATGCTTGAATATTTTCCACTGCTTCTTTGATATTATTTTTTCTGTTGGTAATTAAACCATACCCTAATTAAGTTTTCTTTCCAGCCGAGATATTGAATTGTCTGATACAGATTTTTCATTAATATTCTTCCAGTGTTGTTGTCAATATTATGAGTTGAGGGATGGAAATACCTTTGCTTAATTTGATATATTCAATGTATCCAAAAGTTAACTTTAAATAACCCTGATTTTGAAATTTGTAGCCATAATCCTTTTCCTTTTTCATATTTGATCATTAAAACATTTAGAAAAGATTATATCCAGCTTATTTTGCCATTAGTAGAGAGCATAAATGAAATGTAAACATCCTTCATGGCATTGATGATTCACTTGTTTTTCTTTAGTATCTGACATCGAAGGTGGTGATGGATTACAGCTCAGAAAAGAACATGCGCTCAAGGTTTTTGCTTATATCAATTCTTGGACGCAAAGGTAAATTAAATTTATTTTTAAATGATCACAATGCATGATGCAATGGTATGAGTAGGTGTATGCCTATGATGTATGACTATGCTTCTGTGGTAAAATATATAATAGCCAGTATGGAACAGATTGTCATGAAGATAATTTTATTCACTTTCCAGCTGTTAGTTTAAGACAATGTGATTGAAGAGTAATCAGCTTCCAGATCAACGAGGAAGCAGGAGTGTATAATTATATTTTCTTTTTAAAACTAGAGAGTTGTTTTATCCAAAATGCAGGAGAGAGGCCAGTGGACCTTTGAATTATTTTTACAACTTATATTAAAATATTTTACTTCTTCTTGGAATTGTCAAAAGGGAAAACCAGCTTATCACTGTTAGAAAGGTTTCGGTTTTGAACACTGAAATCTCATTTTTTGTAATGACTGTATGCCAGCGTTTCTCAACCTGGGGATTGGGACCCTTGGAGGGTGTCAGAGGGATTGCCAAAGACCATCAGTATTTTCTGTTGGTCATGGGGGTTCTGTGTGGGAGTTTTGGCTCAATTCTATCGTTGGTGGGGTTCACAATGCTCTTTGATTGTAGGTGAACTATAAATCCCTACAACTCCCAAATGTCAAGATCTATTTTCCCCAAACTCCACCAGTGTTCACATTTGTTCATGTTAAGGATTCGTGTCAAGTTTGGTCTAGATCCATCATTGTTTGAGCCTACAATTCCCTCTGGATGTAGGTGAACTACAGCTCTAAAATTCAAGGTCAATGCCCATCAAACCCCTCCAGTATTTTCTGTTGGTCATGGGAGTTCTTTGTACCAAGTTTGGTTCAATTCCATCGTTGGTGGGGTTGAGAATGCTCTTTTTTAAAAAATTATTTTTATTAGTGAATGACTTCAACATAAACAAACAAACAAACATAGAACGACTTCACACTCATCCAGGATAAAAAGTCATTGGCATGACTACGAAAAATGGTTTCTGTACAGCAAAAGTGGGTGAACATGATTGGAAGAGAAATTAGAGATAAAGATAAGGCATTAAGAGAGGAAGAAAAGAGGGGGAGAAAGAAGAAAAGAAGAGAGAGAAAAGAGCAGGAAGGGAGAGAAAAGAAAGTAATATTTTTTCTTTGAAAATGCTCTTTGATTGTAGGTGAACTATAAATCCCAGAGAATGCTCTTATTTAAATTTATTTTTTATTAGTGAATGACTCCAACATAAACAAACAAACATAGAACGACATCACGCTCGTCCAGGATAAAAAGTCATTGGCATGACTACGAAAAATGGTTTCTGTACAGCGAAAGTGGGTGAACATGATTGGAAGAGAAATTAGAGATAAAGATAAGGAATTAAGAGAGGAAGAAAAGAGGGGGAGAAAGAAGAAAAGAAGGGAGAGAAAAGAGCAGGAAGGAGAAAAAAATATTTTTTTCTTTGAGAATGTTCTTTGATTGTAGGTGAACTATAAATCCCAGCAACTACAGCTCCCAAATTTCAAGGTCTATTTCCCCCAAACTCCACTAGTATTCACATTTGGGCATGTTGAGTATGTTGAATATGCCAGGTTTGGTCCAGATCCATCATTGTTTGAGTCCATAGTTCTCTCCGAATGTAGGTGAACTACAACTCCCAAATGACAAAATCAATCCCCCTCCCCATCCCCACCAGTATTCAGATTTGGGCATATCAGGTATTTGTGCCAAATTTGGCCCAGTGAATGAAAACACCTGCATATCAGATATTTACAGTAGCAAACTTACAGTTACGAAGTAGCAACGAAAATAATTTTAGATAATTCACCACAATCTGAGGAACTGTATTAAGGGGTCAGGTATTAGGAAGGTTGAGAATCACTGCTGTATGCAGCCTATTGTTTTTGACTGGAAATGTGATATTGCAGTGGAAAAGGCTATTTATGATTTGGTAAAGATACACATCGCTATCTGTAATTCAGTATTTCTGGAAAAGATCTGTGATTGGTGGAAAAAGAGTTGCAGCTTTTACTAAGGTGACCTCTGGCGTTGTGGAACGCTCTGCTTTTCTTGAAGAAGCAGGTGCATCCATTCACGAATGTCTATTTGCTAGCACTTACTTTTATGGCGGCTCTTTTCAGTTTTATTTACTGTAGCTTAAGAGTAGAGTTTTCTGAATAATGCGCAGTACATAAAAATGTAATAACAAGTAATGATATAATGAGCCAGGAGACGAGACGCAGAACAAAGAGTGAAAACACTAAAGCACATAACACTGATGGAAAAGCAGCAATATTTTGAAATTTAAAACTGGTGTAAATGGCTGTTACGGGCCAAAACCTAATTTTCTGGATTTGGGAAACATTCGGTGGACCACACTTAACTGCTGAGAGATAGAAATGGCTCAGATCTATTTTTGGTTTAGAAAAATGAGTGATGTTTTAAACATTAAATATTACTGAGGTTCTCTGAGGTCTTTAAGAAGGTACTACTGGACACTTACAGGAAGGAAAATTGACTCTTTTTGAGGACACCAGAAAAAGGGCAGTTTAGGGACTATATTATGAGATTGAGAGCTTCAAAAACAGCCTTTGGGGCAGCTTATGTAACCCTACCCTTACCCTACCCTGATCTAAAAGAACTAAAAGTAGTGTTTTAAATGCTTCAGATATGGAGAGGAGAAGTGCGTCCCCTTTAATTTATTTCCTCATTTTGAATGGCGAAAAGCACACTTAAAAGGCTATTTGCTGCTTCTGGATGCTTTGTGTGAAAAATATCTTGGAGTCCTTGTTGACAACAAGTTAAACATGAGCCAACAATATCATGTGGTGGCTAAAAAAAGCAATGGGATTTTGGCCTTCATAAATAATAATAATAATAATAATAATAATAATAATAATAATAAACTTTATTTCTACCCCGCCACCATTTCCCTGATGGGGACTCGGAGCGGCTTACATGGGGCCAAGTCCGGACAACATAATACAGCAATAAAATCAAAGCATATACAAAAGACAACAACAACATTATCAAAATGACATTAAAATAATAATAATAATAATAATAATAATAATAATAATAATAATAATATAAAAATTCTAATAGACACAATCACGACAAAAATGACTGGGTGGGCCACATATTCTGAATAAAAAACAATTAACAATTATGATGAGATAAAATAGGAGCAGGATGTTTAAGGAGTGTCTAAATCTAGGGATGTCAGGGTACCCCTATATTCTGCCGTGGTCAAAGTCTGGGGACCGCAGTTGAAGGGAGGTATTGATAAGCTGGAACATGTCCAGAGGAGGGTGATTCAAAGCATCAAGGGTCTGGAGAACAAACCCTATGAGGAGCGGCTTGAAGAGTTGGGCATGTTTAGCCTGCAGAAGTGTAGGCTGAGGGGAGACATGATGAGGGCCATGTATAAATATGTGAGGGAAAGTCATAGGAGGACGAAGCAGGCTTGTTTTCTGCTGCCCTGGATACTAGGTCACGGAGCAATGGCTTATTTGGTTGTAGGTGAACTATAAATCCCAGCAACGACAACTCCCAAATGTCAAGGTCTATTTTCCCCAAACTCCACCAGTGTTCACATTTGGGCAGGAAAGGAGATTCCATCTGAACAACTTCCTGATTGTGAGAGCTGTTCAGCAGTGGAACTCACTTCCCTGGATTGAGGTGGAGGCGCCTTCTTTGGAGGCTTTTAAACAGAGGCTGGATGGCCATCTGTCAGGAGTGCTTTGAATACGATTTTCCTTCTTCTTGGCAGGGGGTTGGACTGGATGGCCCACAAAGTCTTCCAACTCTTTGATTCTATGATTCTATCCTGGAGTAGCAGATTTGCTTAAAGTATGCTGAAAATAGATTGTGTCCTACTTTAGGTACATGAGGGGGCAAATTGCCCCCTCCAGCAAATTCCTGCCTAGACTTCAAAAAAGGGCTTTATCTTGTGATGGTGCTAAGACCTCTGTAACATGAATACCAGACAAGCATCTCTGGGGAGGGCATGCCCCACTAAGCATTCATTTAGGTGAGGAGCAGGATTATTGTTGCCATTGCTTTTGAGCATCTTGGAAGAACTGGGTTATCTTTTGGAATTAATCACCAGTCGTTCTAAGGCTTAGTCACTTTCTCTGCAAATGTCTTTATTCTTTTCTGCCATTCACTTTTCTATTGCATACATTTTAAATACTAAAATCTCTCTCTGTGGCTTTTTAAAAACCAAATACAGTTTATCTACTAGCATGCACAAAGCTGGTTGCTACTGGTAACCATGAATATAATGTTACTGCTAGCGTTTCTTTGCTATATCCTCCACTGTAGAGTGTTTTCCCTGCTCTCTCAGGTCCCTTGCGCATCACTGCGAGTTTTGTGTTAGGTGTGACAGATGAACTCCACATCCCTGAGGACCTCTGGCATACACCGAGTACTCAGGGGAGAACTGGGATTCTGTTTTGTTTTGTTTTTTTCTCTTGCTAAGAATTTTAGAAAGTCAGAAGTATTTTGGATGCTTTGTTGGTTCCAGTCTCCCAGATACTGCTATGTGTGTAATGTTGCTTTGCATTGGCACTAGGGAAGATTGTAAATAGCAAGGTAAACACATCCATTTTTTTTCCAGTGATGGATTGTATCCAACAACGTCCATTCACCATCGTTTGCCAGAATAAATTTCCCTTTCCTTGCAACTCCATTCTTACGTCCTTCGTAACTACATCATAGATTTAGGGAAATATCTTCAGTGTATTGGTGTCAGGCTGCGCAGTTGCGGAGATGAGGGCATGGGAAATGTATATAATCCTATTTCATTTGTACAGTTGTTGTTGTTCATTCATTCAGTCGTTTCCGACTCTTCGTGACCTCATGGACCAGCCCACACCAGAGCTCCCTGTCGGCCGTCACCTCCCCCAGCTCCTTCAGAGTTAAGCCAGTCCCTTCAAGGATGCCATCCATCCATCTTGCCCTTGGTCGGCCCCTCTTCTTTTTTCCTTCCATTTCCCCCAGCATAATTGTCTTCTCTAAGCTTTCCCGTCTCCTCATGATGTGGCCAAAGTACTTCAACTTTGTCTCTAATATTCTTCCCTCCAATGAGCAGTCGTTACAGTTCCATGCTCAAAATTATGTTACCATTTTACACATATTGGGGACACAAATATCACTGTTACAGCATCTCGGGATATATTGTCATTCAGACATCTGCAAAATACTGTTACTGTTTTACAGTGGCTCCAGTCCTTGCTGGAAGGATGGACCCAGAAGGTGTCACTAGGGGATGCCCGCTCGACCCATGGCCATTGCCCTGCGGGATCCCACAGGGTTCTGTACTTTCCCCTATGTTGTTTAACATCTACATGAAGCTGCTGGGTGAGATCATCCAGAGTTTTGGAACTTTGTGCCATCTGTACGCAGATGACACCCAACTCTATTACTCATTTCCGCCGAAAGCCAAGGAAGCTGCTCAGACCCTGAACCAGTGTCTGGCAGCTGTAATGGACTGGATGAGCATGGACAAATTGAAATTGAATCCAGACAAGACAAAGGTCCTCCTGGTCAGTTTTAAGGCAGATATAGGGTGACAACTATTGGACGGTGTTACACTCCCCCTGAAGACTCAGGTCCGTAGTTTGGGGGTCTTTCTGGACTAATCGATAAGCCTGGAGGCCCAGCTGTCAGCGGTGGCCAGGAGGGCCTTTGCACAATTAAACCTTGTGCGCCAACTGCGCCTGTACCTTGTGAAGCTGGATTTGGCCATGGTGGTCCACCCCTTGGTTACACCCCACTTAGATTACTGTAACAGGCTCTAGGTGGGGCAGCCCCTGAAGAGTACCCAGAAACTTCAATTAGTCCAAAGAGCTGCAGTCAGGTTACTTATAGGTGCTGGACCCAGAAGGCAGACAACCCTTCTGCTACAGCACTTGCACTGGCTGCCAATTTGTTTTTGAGTCCAATTCAAGGTGCTGGTTTTGACCTTTAAAGCCCTAAATGGTTCAGGTCCAACTTACTTAGCTGACCGCATCTCCTCATACCAACCAAAGATCTTCTGTTGAGGCCCTACTCTAACTTCCACCACTGTCGCAAATGTGACTAATATTGACGAGGGAAAGGGCATTTTTGGTGGCCGCCCCAACCCTGTAGAACACCTACCCAAAAGAAATTAAAATAGTTCCCTTCATTTCTTTGTTCAAGAACCAATTAAAAACTTTCCTGATTAGGCAGGCCTTTAGTGAAGGAAACTAAGCTGGAGTGATAAGAAACACCGTAATGTTTATGAACTGAAACAACGTGCAGTATAATCTGACATGATGCCACAATAATGTGAATGTATATTATTGTTTTAAACTGTTTTTAAATTATGTTTTATCATCAATGTATTTGGATTGTTGTATACATTATTTTACTATATTGTAAGCCACTTTGGGTCCCACTAGAGAGAAAAGCAGGATATAAATAAAGATTTATTATTATTTATTATTATTTTAAAGCATTTAATTAACATCTGCAGACTATGTACATGAAGTAATACAGTTCACTTTTTTTCTGGAGTACTTGTGATTTCTTATGTTGGTTTATGATTTTTCATTTTCTTTAAACAGGCAATGTCTGTGCTGTTTCAAGGAATATAAGCATTTGGAGATCTTCAACCAAGTTGTGTGCGCGCTTATAAATTTGGTGATTGCCCAGGTTCAAGCTCTTCGGGACCAGCTGTGTAAACATTGCACTATTAATTTAGACTCCTCGTGGCAAGATGAGAATAATCCATCTGATGAGCCACTGAATGTAGAAAGAGAATCTCATGGAGAGGAAGAAAATGGCGAAAGACACAAATCTATAGAGAAAAAATTAGACTCTGGACGAACTTGTATCCTGACAGAAGATGAATCCACAAAGGGCACTGATGCCTTTAGCATATGGAGCACCGAGGAGAAGGAAAAACTTTTGCTTTGTGTAGCAAAAATCTTTCAGATCCAGTTTCCTCTGTATACTGCTTACAAGCATAACACACATCCCACAATAGAGGTACATATGATGCTAACCACTAATGAATGTATGTCTTGTGCTGTTTCTGAGCAACCAGACTAAGAAATCTTGTTTTGAATCCTCTCAGTCAATTCTGGCAATAAATATTCATGTTAAGTTAAATAATTTCCATTTGAAATTATTTCAATGTGTGAGGGTTTCTTTTATATTGTTTATTTTAACCAGAAATATATAGCAAAATTAATAATGGATGCATAGAGTAGAATCCTTTTGGCTACTTATGCTTCCATCATCTCCATTCATGTCCATGTAAGTATTTTGGGACATTTTCTAGTGAGGCCACTGCCACCTTGTATAACACCCTTTCCCAAACTATGCAACAGGAACTGGAGCTTCACCCAGGCATCCTCCATTTGCCATTGTATAGTTAGGGGAAGAGGCAGCCACTACCCTTCTGCATGTTTAGAGAGTATGCTGGAAATGAAGGGTAAAGGCTGCTTATTTTTCCTTACTGTGGAATAGTAACCATAGGATGCCCAGTTGCAGCTCTGCCCCAACCGCTGTTTGGCTACATGGTGCAGCTAGTATAGAGAATTGGTGTATTTCCCGGTGCAAATAAACCAGCGCAGTTTTAGATTTCTCCAACAGTTAAGTAGGACTTAAGCCATAACACAAGTGAATGGACTATAAGTTATCGTATATACTCGAGTATAAGCCGACCCAAATATAAGCCGAGGCACCTAATTTTACCACAAAAAACTGGGAAAACTTATTGACTCGAGTATAAGCTGAGGGTGGGAAATGCAGCAGTTACTGTTAAATTTCAAAATAAAAATAGATATCAATAAAATTACATTAATTGAGGCATCGGTAGGTTAAATGTTTTTGAATATTTACATAAAACTGTAATTTAAGATAAGACTGTCCAGCTCTGATTAAATCATTATTCTAATCTTCAGTGTAAATGTGCTTATGTATCCCTCCAATAATAATAAAGAGAGTAAAATAATAAATAAATAAATAAATAAATAAATAATGAAATCCAGCATATATACTTCATTTGCTGTGTCATACTGTGTTTTTGTGTCAGGATAATAATAATAATCATCATCATCGAGTAAAATAATGGAAATGTACTAATAGTAATAACAGTGTAAAATTATAAATGCAGTAACAATAAATATAAAGTAAAATAATAAATGTAATAAAATAATACTGTAGAGTAAAATAATGTAAATATAATAATAATAATTAATATATTAAAATAATTCATGTAATAAAATGATACTAATAACAAAGTAAAGTAAGAAATAACCTTGACTCGAGTATAACCTTGACTCAGTCTAAAAAGAGGGCTGAAAAACTAGGCTTATACTCGAGTATATACAGTACATGTTCTTAAATGCAGTTTGATTTTATCAACTTGATGAACGCTATTGACTTTCTCTCAAAATAGGACCAAAGTTGGCTTCCAAAAATATATTTTTTAAATTCCATACCAGTTTGAACAAATTAAAACTGCATCACATACATTAAAATTAGTTAAAAACATATAAAAGCTTAAAAATCAGTAAAACATACCCTATAAAAGCTGCACTGCTTATATATCAAAATTTGCTTCAATAGAAATGTCTTTTCCTGCCACTGATAGGAAAGCAGGGAAGGAGCTAGCCTAGCCACCTGTGGAAGGGAGTTCCAGAGGGTGCATGTGGTCCTGTGATGGTGGCGGGAACAGAAAAAGCCTTCTGAAGATCTTAGTACACTGACAGGTTCATATTGCCAAGTTACGGTCAGACTAAAATCCTTTTTATTTGTTTTATTTATATCATACTTTCCCCCAAAACAGGAGTCAAGGTAGCTGTAGTAACCTGCCCTTTCATAGACTAAAATAGAACATACTGAATGGGGGCCAACAGGCACTGAGCTTTTTCTGGCAAGTATCCTCATTGATGGCAGTCTCACTTTAGTGAGCTCAACTTACGGAGTAGATGCTATTTCTACGTAGGTGAGAAACTTGCCAAAGAGGGTTAGCGAAGCTAATATAGACCAACTCTTGAGTTAAAATAAGTGTGATAAGTCTGTATTATAGAAATCTTGGGTACTGAAATCTGTATAAAAGTGAGATAATTAGCTCTATTCTAGCTGACAATGAGCATAATTAGATTTCTACTAAGCCATGTTGACTGGTTACAAACCATGGTGAAGAAGTAAGATTCTGTCATACGTCCTGAACTGTTTCAAATAGAGGAATTTTAATTTCATTCTACTCGATAAAATTGTTAGCATCCTGAAACTGTGCCTGTCTTTTGAGCCAATTCAGGCACCACAGATCCCTCCGATTTTCATGGATCAGAAATCCACTGTTGCCTTACCTCATTGCAACTATCATATTATTTTTCACCTATGCTCATTGGCAGGTCCTAATTAGGGGCAGGTGCTAATTAGGGTTTCAGACACATTCTCCTTGCCTGTAGTTCTGTCAAGTTCCAGCCTTTTACTGTTCGATAGAATAAGTTTCTGGAAAGAAGAAGACAAACAAGAGTGCGAAAGTGCAGAGAGGCTCCTCATCACAGATGGGGGTAACTGTTGAATGGGGGGACGGGGACACAAAGGCCACCTATAGCACCTTAAAAAGCCACAACCCCTTCCCCCTCTGTGTCAATGTCAAGCTCAGGGCAAGATTGACCAAACTGGGTTGTTGTAGGTTTTTTCGGGCTATATGGCCATGTTCTAGAGCAGTGGTTCTCAACCTGGGGTCCCCAGATGTTTTTGGCCTACAACTCCCAGAAATCCCAGCCAGTTTACCAGCTGTTAGGATTTCTGGGAATTGAAGGCCAAAAACATCTGGGGACCCCAGACTGAGAACCACTGTTCTAGAGGCATTCTCTCCTGATGTTTCACCTGGATCTATGGCAAGCATCCTCAGAGGTAGTGAGGTCTGTTGGAACTAGGAAAAAGGGGTTTATATATCTGTGGAATGACCAGGGTGGGACAAAGAACTCTTGTCTTTTGGAGCTAGGTGTGCATGTTTTAACTGGCCACCTTGATTAGCATTTGATGGCCTGGTAGTGCCTGGGGCAGTCTTTTGTTGAGAGGTGATTAGATGTCTCGGATTGTTTCCTTTCTGTTGTTTTGCTGTTGTAATTTTAGAGTTTTTTAATACTGGTAGCCAGATTTTGTTCATTTTCATGGTTTCCTCCTTTCTGTTGAAATTGTCCACATGCTTGTGGATTTCAATGGCTTCTCTGTGTAGTCTGACATGATGGTTGTGAGAGTGGTCCAGCATTTCTGTGTTTTCAAATAATATGCTGTGTCCAGGTTGGTTCATCAAGTGCTCTGCTATGGCTGACTTCTCTGGTTAAAGTAGTCTGCAATGCCTTTCATGTTCCTTGATTCGTGTTTGGGCAATGCTGCTGCGTTTGGTGGTCCCTATGTAGACTTGTCCACAGCTGCATGGTATACAGTAGCCTCCTGCAACAAAAGACTGCCCCAGGCACTGCCAGGCCATCAAATGCTAATCAAGGTGGCCAGTTAAAAAATGCACACCTAGCTCCAACAGACAAGAGTTCTTTGTTCCACCCTGGTCATTCCACAGATACATAAACCCCTTTTTCCTAGTTCCAACAGACATCACTACCTCTGAGCATGCTTGCTATAGAAGCAGGCGAAACGTCAGGAGAGAATGCCTCTAGAACATGGCCATATACCCTGAAAAAACCTACAACAACCCAGTGATTCTGGCCATGAAAGCCTTCGACAATACATTGACCAAACTCTTTTCTAAATGACTTTTAAATTTCCCAAGTGTTGATGATTGTTGATTTAATGCTGTCTTCTTTGACATGGTTGGCGGACGGGTCTGTGATTTGGATAACATCCTAAACTACATAAACAAGATGTGGATAGCATAGTTTTGGCCTGAATTCTCATGCTCTCCATATCCTTCTTCCTAATGGGCTTGAGAAAGAGTTGACAATGTTGTGCTTTTGATTGACCTCAGTGTGCTATGCCAAACAGGCATGAAACTGTGGCTAATTTTACTCTGGCTAATTTAAACAAGCCAGCATTGTAAAATATGATATGAAGCCTTTGTCAAGTTTGGCATGACAAGGTGTAGTCAATCAAATGGGATAGAAAAAGCTTCTGCATAGGAGGAAAGAGGTTCCATTAGACTGTGGATACTAACCTTATTTACATCTTGTTAAACCATAGTTTAGCCAAGGAATGGGAATGTTGTGGCCTCCAGATATCGTTGGACTGCAGATCTTAGCCTTTCCCATCACTGGCTGTGCAGGTCTCACTCTGTAACGTCTGAATGGTTGTTATCCCAGCAGCAGTAGAAAATTGCATTGTTCCTTCCTAAATAATACCACTACAAAACAAGCCAAGGGGAAAAAACAGCTTGAAAAGTCTAGCTTGTCCATTACTATTATATTTAGTCAGAGTATTTTTGAGCAGGTAAGACTTGTAAAATAAGGCGATCTCCTGTCAGAGCAGCACAGTTTCCTTGCATGGCACAGTGGTACAATTGACTCAATACTGCAATCTTAATATTTGTCAATTTAATATGATCTCTAGGAATCTCTAGGTCTTCCAGTGTGGCCAATTTCTGCAAAAGTTTAGAGTTGCACTGGAGGACCTAGAGAACGTTAGAGAGGTGTTCTCATAGGTTAAAAAGTGTTTTTATTGGTATCTTCCTCACTTTTTGGGGGGTCCTGTACCACTAACCTCAGAGAATTTGGAGAGCTGATTATGCTATTATTGGGTTCTAGTTCTACTTTGGAAGGGACTGCATTTGTCCATGCGGACTGCTGACTAGAATCCTTTGTAGAATCTGTTGATCATGGCTTGTTGAGCTAAGATAATGTGCCATGTCCAATTTCCTTAAAGTGAACAAAATATTAGATGTAACAGAAAGGAATAAAATGAAATAGTGATCTCTTGGGGTTATTTTTTTCCAAAGTAGATTAATGTTTCCTGTATGCAAGTGTGTGCCTTTTAAAAACTGCACAATCCAGAAGCTTTAGTGGAAGATTACAACGAACATTATGAATTTCATGGTTGTTTATAAAACATTGGTAACTTTTGCATACTAAATAGTTCTATTTTGTTTCAACAGGATATTTCTGCACAAGAAAGCAATATATTAGGGGCATTCTGTGATATGAATGTAAGTTTTATTTCAATTTTATGTATATGATGTTAAGTTACAGAATATTATCTGAGCTCTCTTCACACCAATGGATTGTGGTGATTCGAAATACTCTATAAAGAAAAGAGCCTATAATCACAATCTGTGTTATGCTGAACTATACCACCAGGTGTAGAAAGCCTTGTAGTTCATCAAACCTGTGGTCCATCTAGCTCACTACCATTTAGTAGAATGGTTCTCAGCCTGTGGGTCCCCAGGTGTTTTGACCTCAGAAATCCCAGCCAGTTTACAGCTGTTAGGATTTCTGGGAGTTGAAGGCCAAAACGTCTGGGGACCCACAGGTTGAGAACCACTGGTTTAAGGCATTGAATGGTTGCCATGTATATGTGCATTGTGATCTCCTCAAGGGCCCCATATAAACCTTTGTGGAATATTTTGCACATTGGGATTGTGTTTGTCCATGCCACTCTTTGTTTTTGTTAGGTGTTGTGTGGAAGTTGTCAAATTTGATAAACTTTGTGTGGATATCAGGTTGAGTTAATGTTGGGAAGTAGGCCTGGGCAATGCATGGTTCTAAATGGTTCTAAAGTACTTACAAAACTAAAGTTCTGGTGGTGAGAATTCCAGAATTCTTAGCAAAACTTTCAAAATTTAATTATTATTTCAATATTGACAATTTTTATGACAGAACCAATTAGGAACTGCCATTTATAATGAAATTTTGAGAGTTTTGTTAGAGTTTTGAAATTTTCACCACCAGAACTTTAGTTTTGTAAGTACTTTAGAGTCATTTAGAACCATGCATTGCCCAGGCCTATTGGGAAGTCCTAGACTTCATTGTACATGGGACCTACGAAGGACCATGGTCTTCTGCTCAAAGTTGAGCAGTTATATTTAACTGAACATGTTACGGCTTGTACACCATGTGATATATGGTGTACACCATGTGATATATGTTGTGGAACTCACTCCCCGGGGAAATTAGGTCATCTTAATCCCTTTCCACCTTTAGAAAAAAGTTAAAAACATGGATGTGGGACCAAGCCTTCAGGTAAATAAGTGGACAATGACAATAATGTTGACAATGGCTTGGAAATGAATTATGGATAAGTTTGATGGAGCATTCAACACAACTAATAATGGCCACCAGAGTGATAATTCTTAGATTTTAATTGTATTGTTTTAACGTTTTTTAACTATTTGTAATTATTGACTCTTTGTTTTAATATGTATATTTTGAGGCATCGAATTGCTGCCGATTGGAAGCTGACCTGAGTCCCCCTAGGGGGTTGAGAAGGGTGGGGTACAAATATTTGAAATAAATAAAAATAAATAAATATATAGGTGTGAAAAGGTAAAACTGCATGCGATATAGAAAAAATAAACACAGATCTGAATTCAGTGAAAAAATCCTATAAAAATGACCTAAAATTGTGTCTGATGAAAAGTACTTGTTGGCTTGTGGTTAATTAAATTCTGTTGATATCAGTGCGTAAATGCATGAATTATTTGATTAGCCTTATTGCAAAAACTACACGTGATAGAGAAAAAATAAACACAGATCTGAATTCAGCGCAAAAAAACTCTATTAAGAATGATGTAAAATTAAATCTGTTGAAAAACGCTTGTTGGCTTCTGTTACACAAATATGATGTGAAATGTGCAGACTTTATATAGTCCGCTGTAATGTACCATTCATCATATTTTAAAAAGTTGACATAATGGGAAAAATAAAGACATATTTAAAATCTGCATAAATTGATTTAAATTGTGCTACTCTCATTTCTGGTGATTACAAAAAGTTTCATTTTGTCGACGTGTGTAATTTAAGAGAGGTTGATGCAGGCCCAGCAATACTAGAGCAATACCCGCTTTTTGTAGAAGCCATGCTTAAGATCATGGAGTTTGGATATATGAACCTGCAAGGACCTGCTCTCGGTCCCGCCATCATCACAAGTACGGTTGGCGGGAATGAGAGACAGGGCCTTCTCAGTGGTGGCCCCTCGGCTATGGAACGCCCTTCCCAGGGAGATTAGATCGGCTTCCTCGCTCCTATCATTCTGGAAGAATCTTAAGACATGGCTATTTGAGCGGGCATTTGAAAATACGGAGTAACAGATATAATAATGGAATAACTATATGGCGGAGTTTTGATATTGTGTTTCGCCATTTTAATTTTTTCCTATAAAATGTGTTCTTATTTCCATAGGATGTAGAAGTACCATTGCACTTGCTTCGTTACGTTTGCCTATTTTGTGGAAAAAATGGCCTTTCCCTCATGAAGGACTGTTTTGAATATGGAACCCCTGAAACGTTGCCATTTCTCATAGCACATGCATTTATCACTGTGGTCTCCAATGTAAGTACTGAATGAAGTTCCTCTTAATGCCTTTAATCATGAATGCAATAAATGTAGACGAAACCTTGTCTTATGGCTGGGAGCTTTACTATGCTAACTTGAGTTCCATTTGTAGCTGCCACAGTCTGAAGTATTAGCCTGTGGTAAATGTCTAATACTAATTTCTGCTACTAATAATTTCACTCAAGCCGTAAAATTACTGCTTTTGATAATTGGGAATAGATAATTGGGTTTAACCCGCTGAGCCACCAGGGGGCCCGGGATGGGGTTATCCTGATCTAAAGTTTGGGAGCAGCTACTAAAAAGGCCTCTCCCGTGTTTCCACCAAAACCACCTTGAACGGGTGGTTGGACACAGAGAGAAGGCCCTCCCCAGTTGATCATAAATGTCTGACAGGTTCGTAGAAAGTAGTACAGTCCTTGGGATAACCTGGACCGGAGTCGCATAATGCTTTGTAAGTCAAAACCAGCACTTTGAATTGTGCCCGGAAACATGTTGGCAGCCAGTGGAGCTGCTGTAACATAGCAATCATCCACTCCCAGTAACCAGCCCCAGTTAGCAGTCTGGTTCAAACCAGCTGATGTTTCAGTGCACTTTTTAAAGGCAGCCTACTTAGAGTGCATTACTATAGTCCAACTGGGATGTAACCAAGGCATGTATCACCGTGGCTAGATCCGACTCTCCAGTTTTATAATGAGGTACACCAGTCGGCAGGTGATAAAAATAGAATGGACTCAAGCCTCCAAGAGCTAGCCATGACTCAGCTCGTGGAAAAGCAGTAGACATTAGCACCAGGGATTTGTAAAATGCTAAACTCAGGTATGGTTTCCAATAAGCCAAGAAGTGAATAACTGGGCGTTCCAAAGCAATGTTAGGGAGGAACAGAGGAGTGGATCTAAGGTTGTACCCCAAATCCTGTCTGATTGTGTTATAATTGTTATAACTTTAGAGTTTTTTTAATACTGGTAGCCAGATTTTTTTCATTTTCATGGTTTTAAAATCAGTGTTTAAAAACTCTAAAATTATAACAGTAAATAAGAAACAGCACTCAAACACAGGGAAACTCCAGACAAGAAACAATCAGGGACAGCTAATCACCTCTCAACAAAGGATTCCCCCAGGCAGTAACAAGCCACACCAAAAAACTGTCAGGCCATCAAATGCTAATCAAGCTGGCCAATTGAAACATCAACACCTACATCCAACATACAAGAGTTGTTTCTCTTACCCTGGACTTTCCACAGATATATAAACTCAATTTTCCTAGTTTCCAACAGACTTCACAGCCTCTTAGGATGCCTGCCATAGATGCAGGTGAAACATCAGGGGAGAATGCTTCTAGAACATGACCATACAGCCCAAAAATTTAGTGCAATATAATAATAATAATAATAATAATAATAATAATAATAATAATATCATCAGTAATAATAACAATATGATATTATACTTATATATTTATATTATATGTAATATTACTAATAATATTATGATATAGCGGTGTGGTGCAATATAGCAATGTTTAATGCTGATACTGTACTATGCAAATAATATAATATACTAGCTGTGCCCTGCCACGCGTTGCTGTGGCCTATAGTAAAACTTATCAAAGTTGAGGTAGATATCTGGACTATTATGAAAGAGAGGTACCTACCTATTCCTTCCCCCTTTCTCTCCTTTCTTCCTTCTCTACCTCTTTCTTTCTTTCCTTCTTTCACTACTTGGTTTCATCCTTCTCTCTTTCCTTCATTCCCTCCCCCTTTCTTCCTTTGCCTTTCTTCCCTCCCTGTTTGCTTCCTTCTTTTGCTTTTTATTTCCTTTTATTTCACCACCATCATAACAATAACAATAATGCAATGCATTGCCTCCGGGACCTGACACCTCTCCCATTCCCCCTAAAAGGGTCTCATAGGAATAATAGCATCATAATAATCATAGAAATAACAACCTTTACCCGCCACGCATTGCTGTGACCAACCTTCCCTCTTTCTCTCCTTCTTTCCCTCCTTCCTTCCTTCCCTCCCATCGTTCCTTCTCCTCTTCCTTCTCTATCTCCTTCCTTCCCCCTTTTTCTTTCTCTTCTGGCCTCTTTCCTTCCTTCTCTCTTTCCTTCTTTCCTTCCCTCCCTCTTTCTCTACATCTTCCCCCTTCCTTCACTCCCTCTTTCCTTCCTTCATTCCCTTTTTTCTTTCCTTCTCTCCTTCCTTCCTTCCCCTTTTTCTTTCTCTTCTGGTCTCTTTTCTTCCTTCTCTCTTTTCTTCTTTCCTTCCCTCCCTCTTTCTCTACATCTTCCCCCTTCCTTCACTCCCTCTTTCCTTCTTTCATTCCCTTTTTTCTTTCCTTCTCTCCTTCCTTCCTTCCCCCTTTTTCTTTCCCTCCCTCTGTCTCTCATTTCTTCCTTCTCTACCTCTTTCCTTCCTTCCCCCTTTTTCTTTCTCTTCTGCTGTCTCTCTTTTCTTTCCTTCCATCTTTCCTTTTCTTTCCTTTTCTTCTTCCTTCTTTCTCTAACTTTCCTTCCTTCCGCCTTTTCTTTATCTCCCTTTCTCTTTCTTCCTTCTTTCCTTCCTTCCTGTCTTTCCTGGATTTTGACAGGGCGGGAAGGGGTTCGGTGGGGTTTGGAGGTGGCGTGAAGTAAAAGGAGGTAAGATTGGGGCAGGCGAGTGATGGAGCGTGAGGTTGTGTGTGTGTGTGCGGCAGCGGGGGGAGTGATGGAGCGTGGGGTTGCGTGTGTGCGTGCGGCAGCGGGGGGGGAGTGGGGTTGCGCGTGTGTGTGTGGCGGTGGGGGAGTGATGGAGCGTGGGGTTGCGTGTGTGTGTGCGGCGGGGGGAGTGATGGAGCGTGGGGTTGTGTGTGTGCGTGCGGCGGGGGTGTGTGTGTGCGGGAAGCGGCGCAACGGGGCTTGGAGTGGGCATGGCTTCCGCAGAGGGAACTGTGTGCGCGCGCCAGGGAACTTGCGGCTGGGCACCAATGCGCATGCTCAGTTGTTTTGCCATTTTGTGAGTGTGTTGTTGTGTTGTTTTTCATTTTGAGTAGATATGTTTGTACCTTATGGGTTGTGTTATGGGCATGGGAATTTTGGTTAAGTTTCGTTGGGGGGTTTGTGAGTTTTGTTGTTTTGCCGTTTTGTGAGTGTGTTGTTGTGTTGTTTTTCATTTTGATTAGTTATGTTTGTACCTTGTGGGTTGTGTTATGGGCATGGCAATTTTGGTTAAGTTTCGTTGGGGTTTTTTGAGTTTTGTTGTTTTGCCGTTTTGTGAGTGTGTTGTTGTGTTGTTTTTCATTTTGAGTAGATATGTTTGTACCTTGTGGGTTGTGTTATGGGCATGGCAATTTTGGTTAAGTTTCGTTGGTTTTTTTTTAGTTTTGTTGTTTTGCCGTTTTGTGAGTGTGTTGTTGTGTTGTTTTTCATTTTGAGTAGATATGTTTGTACCTTGTGGGTTGTGTTATAGGCATGGCAATTTTGGTTAAGTTTCGTTGGGGTTTTTTGAGTTTTTTTGTTTTGCCGTTTTGTGAGTGTGTTGTTGTGTTGTTTTTCATTTTGATTAGTTATGTTTATACCTTGTGGGTTGTGTTATGGGCATGGCAATTTTGGTTAAGTTTCGTTGGTTTTTTTTTTAGTTTTGTTGTTTTGCCGTTTTGTGAGTGTGTTGTTGTGTTGTTTTTCATTTTGAGTAGATATGTTTGTACCTTGTGGGTTGTGTTATAGGCATGGCAATTTTGGTTAAGTTTCGTTGGGTTTTTTTGAGTTTTGTTGTTTTGCCGTTTTGTGAGTGTGTTGTTGTGTTGTTTTTCATTTTGAGTAGATATGTTTGTACCTTGTGGGTTGTGTTATGGGCATGGCAATTTTGGTACAGTTTCGTTGGGGGGTTTTTGAGTTTTGTTTCCTCGTTGGATGCCCCTAACAAATTTATATATATAGATGTAATATATACCTTGTAAGCCGCTCTGGGTCCCCTTCAGGATGAGAAGGGCGGCATATAAATGTTGTAAATAAATAATGCTTCTAGAACATGGCCATACAGCCCAAAAAACCTACAACAACCCAAAAATCTTTATTACGCTCATAGACCAGCATAAGGAGAGTGAAGTACAAACCTACAGAACCTTTAATCATAACTTAGGGACTGCCTGTATAAGTTTGATTTTTTTATTTTAGCATACATTTTCTGAGTTATATTTAATCCAACCACGACGTATTAGAAAAACCCAACTTTGTTATTATAGTGTCACACCTGAGGTACTCATTTTTTATATTTCCCTATAATGTATGTGTTAAAACTATCAGTGACCATCAGAGTACTGCAGGCTGTCTTTCCTCACGACTCTGAAGGATGCTCATGGAAACTTTAGGCTCAGATGTTGGCGCAAATAATATTTCAGGTTTTTTCGCTGCCGTATGTGATAATACTGGGTTTTTCACTTTATAGCAGCAGTATGTAGATATGATTCACCTCAATATTAGGAAGAACTTCCTGTCAGTAACAGCTGTTCAATATGCTGCCTGGAAGTGTGGTGGAGTCTCCTCTGGAAGCTTTAAAGCAGAGGTTGGGCGGGCATCTGTAGGGGATGCTTTGATTGTGTATTCCTGCCTGGCAGAAAGGAGTTGGACTGGATGGCCTTTGTGGTCTTTTCCAATTCTGTGATTGTATGATTCTTCTCTAGAAATCCTATTCATTTTTGGCATAGTGTAAATATGCGCCAGTCTTGTTACAGTGGTGCATGATATTGTACTTAGCCTTTGGAAAAGTTCAACTCCATGTCTACTGAGTCAAATGTGTGAGATGGGTCCTTATTGTGTTCTTGCAGAATGATTGGCTGCACTCAGAACACACTTGTAAACTTCTGAGAAAGCATAGCCCTTTGTATAATGCATTTTGACAGACATGTCGTATCCTAGCATTTTTATTTATTTGCTTGTATGACATTTTAAATACTCCTGCTTTAATTTTTGTTTTCTATAGATCAGAATATGGCTGCACATCCCTGCTGTTATGCAACACATAATACCGTTTAGGACCTATGTTATAAGGTATGTTCTGCAGATCACTTGCAATTCTTGGTACTGCTTTCTCAAAATCTGCTGACGGTTTCAAATCACTCAGATAGCCTGCTTAGCATGACAGTCAACCAAGGCTTATAGCCAAACAGTAGTGCTTGCAATAATTTAATTGCTATGATAGGAGTAAGATTGGCGGCATCAATATTATTAATTGGTTGGATGTTTAGTTTCTAACCATGAGTTTATGCAGATTCATATTCAATTTACTGCGTCCTTTTCTGTTTTATTCCACGTGTGTTGATAGTGCTATGATAAAGAATAATATTTTGTATCTGTATGTATGTACTAATAAAAATATTTTTACAGATCCTTTAAAGCATAGTCAATGAATACAGTGAATTGTCTCTTTCCTGCTGTAATATTTAGGAAAACCTTGGCAATTGCTGAATGTTATATCTTAAGACAAAAATAATTGTCTGAAGTTGAGAACAATAGATAAAGCCGTGGAAGCAGTATATGCCAGTATATTTGCTAGTGTACTAATTGATTAGACTGGATGGAAAAGGCCGAGCCCATGAAATATATTTGAAAAAAATGATCTCAGTTATGAGATTGATATCAGACACTTCCTATGCCCTCTTCCAATTGCAATAATCATTATTTATAGATTTATTTCAGGAGGACCAGAACTGCCTCACTGGTGGTAGTTGTTTTGTTAAGGTTTCTATGATTTTTGTAATGATGATGATGATCTGGCAAAAATTAAACTAACTTTCCTGGCAATAATTTGAACATCTTTTTTTCATAGATATTTATGTAAGCTGTCAGACCAGGAGTTAAGACAGAGCGCAGCTCGTAATATGGCAGACTTAATGTGGAGCACAGTAAAGGAGCCGTTGGATACAGCCTTGTGTTTTGATAAAGAGAGTCTCGATCTTGCATTTAAGTACTTTATGTCACCAACTTTAACCATGAGATTGGCCGGACTCAGTCAAATAACAGTAAGACTCTTTAAAGAAATACTATATTGTGTGCACACTTATTTTTTTCTATTGTCTGAGAATCATAGAATCAATCTTAGGCTTGATGTACATGTGTATAAGATTGAGGTGGTAGAGTTCCATGACAGGAAATTAAACTGTAAGACTTCAGTCTGCCTGATATCTATAAATGCTCCTCTACACAAAGAGCTTATTGGAGAGGAGCAGTTGTTTTTGAGGACATGGGAGAAGTCAGAAGTGCTATGGTACATGCTATCTCTAGCAATTAGTATATGAATGCTTTATATGATAATTATAAGATTCATAAAATGTCTTAGAACAGTGGTTCCCAATTGTTTTTGACCAGGGACCACTCTCCAACACCAGTAACAAAAGGGTTACGAATCTGTTTTTGGTCAACTTTAGATTCAGTTTGGTTATTTGGGGTGCTGATTCACAAAATTGCATTGGCTCCAGTTTCTGATTCAGAACATATGCCATCCAGTAGTCGCCATCTGCTTTCCCACAGAAAACCATATTTAATAAGCTTTGGCAGTTGCCAGTTTCTTTTGTTGCAACGGTTTAGTAACGGTGAGACCACAGACCATATTTTAGTGGACCACAGGTTGGGAAACACTGTCTTAGAGTAATAGTTTTTGTACAGAGAATGCCAATCATATTTATTTATTTATTTATTTATTTATTTATTTATTTATTTATTTACCCTATTTATACCCCACCTTTCTCTACCCCAAGGGGGACTCAAGGCAGCTTACATATGGCAATTATTCAATGTCTTAAACAAATACAACATTAAGCTTAAAATCCATTGAATTAAAACTAATACATATTAAAAAATTTAAAATACATTCAATATTAAAATCGCGCCATCCAAAAATCATAGTCTGAGACCGTTCTGTATTTATTGCACATATTCCAATTATATTATATTATTCTACTGTTTCTTCGAAGGCCTGGTCCCAGAGCCAGGTTTTTACTCCTCTACTAAACACCAGGAGGGAAGGGGCTGATCTAATGTCTCTAGTAGGCCTGTTCAATGCGTGGTTCTAAATGGTTCTAAAGTACTTACAAAACTAAAGTTCTGGTTGTAAAAATTTCAGAACTCTTTCAAAATTTAATTATTATTTCATTATTGGTGATTTTTATGGCAGAACCAATTAGGAACTGCCATTTATAATGAAATTTTGAGAGTTTTGTTAGAATTCTGAAATTTTCACCACCAGAACTTTAGTTTTGTAAGTACTTTAGAACCATTTAGAACCATGTATTGAATAGGCCTAGTCTCTAGGGAGGAAGTTCCACAGCCGAGGGGCCATCACTGAGAAGGCCCTGTCTCTCGCTCCCACCAGTCGCACTTGCAAAGAAGGTGGGACTGAGAGCAGCGCCTCCCCAGAAGATCTTAATCTCCGAGGTGGTTCATAGAGGGAGATACATTTGAACAGGTAAACTGGGCTGGAACCGTTTAGGGCTTTATAGACTAAAGCCAGCACTTTGAATTGTGCTCTGTAGCAGGCTGGCAGCCAGTGGAGCTGACGTAACAGGGGGGTTGTATGCTTTTTAAATTTGGGAACCAGTTACACAACACACATAAAATCAAGGACTTAAAAAATTCTGAAATCAAATAGGCAATAGCTGAATGCTCGAATAATTCTTCATTAATGTTCATACTTCTGAAATGTATTAAGCCAGGTGGATAACTGTTGTAGTTAGGTACAAGAGTCACTGATAATAATAATAATCTAGTACTGTTCCTTGATTCCTTCCAGTGCAAATTTCACAAAGTCAGTTCAAACAAATGAAAATCAGACCCAAGATATTTTAAATTAACCCTCTATAACAGAGATTTTCCTCTGGCTTTGGTAATGCTGTAGGATATCAGGCAGATAATTGCATTTTGGATGTTGATTTTCCCTTATGATAGGCCAATTAATCTACCCTCAGGAAAAAAAGGTATCATCCCTTTGATCGCACCATCTTAATTACATGTACATAAACTAGAAAAAATGTAGGAGAGAGAAGACGTAGTGTTGCATGATTTTGCTATTTTAAGACATAAAAGTAATTTTGCAAATAGTGATTCAGGGAGCGATATCTCATCCTGTTTTGTTGCACATCTGGATGCTTTCTCTTTCACCCCACATTTGCTTACCATGGCCAAACAATCCAGTATTACAGTTTTGACTGTTGATATGAGTGCAATCCTCCCTCATTGTAGTCCCAGAGTCAGAAACACAGCTGTATATTAGCTGCTTGTTTGGGAAAGTTGTGTAGGCATGGGTTCATGCATGCAGATGGATTGCCTTTTGCGACCTAAACATGCGAAACATGAAATACTTGATTTGCAAAGGCATCATCATACACCACTTCCTGGTGGAATTGACAGATACGGCTTGGTTTTCTCTTCTGTTTTGCCCCTTCCCTACTCTGTGTTCTGCTTGCTGGAGAAAAAACACTCCAGTAGTTGATAGAAGAGCTATACTTGGGAAACGAAGCCTTTCATCCCAAGCATCATATGGATAACCTAGATTTTAGCTTTCAGTCTGTAACAGTCAGTGCAATTTATCTGCCATTTGGTATGGCCACATGAACAGGATTTATCCTGGTATTTATTTATTCATTTATTTATCGTGTCAGGGGCAACCAGACAATTGTATTACATTTCTAACAGAACAAAACAAACAAACAGACGAAACACAAAATTTGCAAGCTTGGTAGTTGATTAAATGTCCTTTGACCAGTATCTGGCCACTTGGAGTGCCTCTGGTGTTGCTGCAAGAAGGTCCTCCATTGTGCATGTGGCAGGGCTCAGATTGCATTGGTCAGTGGTCAGTGGTTTGCTCTTCTCTACACTCGCATGTCATGGATTCCAGGTGGTCAGTGGTCAGTGGTTTGCTCTTCTCTACACTCACATGTCGTGGATTCCACTTTGTGGCCCCATTTCTTAAGGTTGGCTCTGCATCTCGTGGTGCCAGAGCGCAGTCTGTTCAGCGCCTTCCAAGCCGCCAGGTCTTCTGTGTGCCCAGGGGGGAGTCTCTCATTTGATATCAGCCATTGATTGAGGTTCTGGGTTTGAGCCTGCCACTTTTGGACTCTCGCTTGCTGGGGTGTTCCAGCGAGTATCTCTGTAGATCTTAGAAAACTATTTCTTGATTTAAGTCGTTGACATGCTGGCTGATACCCAAACAGGGGGTGGGCTGGAGATGTCACTGCCTTGGTCCTTTCACTATTTATCCTGGTATAGTCTGGTGTTGAATGTAAGATAAATAGCATAAGATTTAATTTAGGTAGTTTGCTCTGTGAGAATGTGAGTCTATATCAGACGGGATATTTAACGAACAGGCTACAATCTGGGATAAATGCCAGATGCTCTGGAATACAGACAAAGATAAGAAATACCTCTAAGGCTGTACACAAGAGAGAATGGCAGTCTGACTAGCCTGACCTGGCAATGAACTTCCTCACTGATGTACTAATTGAGGCAAGTAGGCAAGATCCACCTTATACTTACCCCTAGGTAGAGTTAGTGATAAGAGGTGCAAAGCACAGGTAGTAAAACCCTTTGATATGGTTTGTGTTGATGGTTTGTATGGAGAGGATAAAAAGAAGTGGGAAAACACCTATTATCAGACTGTTTTATGACAAGTCTCCAATGCAGAAAATGCATTGATGCGCTGACTAAAATTCCAGTTTATATTAGTAAGGCTATACTAAGAATATCTGTATTCTGTTAAGATTTAACTAGGAAAATGTTATTCAAGTAGCCTTTAAATAACTGTACTGTCACATATACCTTTTAAAAATGTATTATTACCTGCCTTGAATTTCTAAATTGGGAGAAAGGTGGAATAAAAATGAAGTAAATAAATAAAATAGTTTTTAAAATGTGTAGTTCTTCAAACAACTGACAATGTATACCTGAATAGGCGACGTTATGTTAGTTACAAGTATGTGGGTTGCTGTGAGTTTTCCTGGCTGTATGGCCATGTTTTAGAAGCATTTTCTCCTGATGTTTCGCACACATCCTCAGAGGTTGTGAGGTCTGTTGGAAACTAGGCAAGTGAGGTTTATATATCTGTGGAATGTCCAGGGTGGGAGAAATAATTTGTCTTCTTGAGGCAAGTGTGAATAGGCCACCTTGATTTGCATGGAATGGCCTTGCAGCTTCAAAGTCTCAAAGATTGTTTTAAACTTTAAAGAAAATTAATCAAAAGCCGTCGATAATATTGAGTGACGAACACCATTTCCGTTACTGTTCTATAATAGCTAATATCAAACACTGATTTACGTGGGATTCTTTTGATTTTTAAAGCTGAATCTGAAATGGTTTTTTTCTTTTTTTGTAATTGCAGAACCAACTCCACACCTTCAATGATGTTTGTAATAATGAATCTTTAGTTTCAGACACAGAAACGTAAGTAAGCTTGTTGTTTTGTGTGCTTTCATTTAATTTCTTGTCTTTGCAGTCAATGTACCTCTTTGCTCTAAATTTTGAACTTTTTATGTATTTGTTTTACATTTATTTCAGTATTATATCCCAAATGTGTCACTAGAAAAGACTTGATGTGCAGGGAAGAGAAACTACTCTTGTCTTCTTATGGGAATAAAGTTTGATAGATCATCAGTTACTTGAATCCATGTTCTCAAAAAAAGTTGCTATGCAAGTTACTGTTATTTGTTACCCTCGTAAAGAAGATACAAATGTCTATTTGAGGTTAATTTGAAGCTCTTCCAGTTACTCCTTAAAGATAGCAGCTTCTTTTTATTTTTACGGTAATGTGTATAAATCCCCTTGAATTCCTACTCCTACTGGCATTGTAAAATATCAGAGTAGTAGAGAATTAGAGATTTAAAATAGCAGTCCTTCTAATTTTAACTCATGTAGCTATTCTTGACTTAGAACTGGCACTATTTCCAATGATAGTAAAGCTTACTTAGTGCACATGCAATTGTTTCTAGAACAGAAATTGTTGTATTTTAGGCAGGCACAAACTAAAAAAAAAATCCCATTGGTCACCATATTTTTCTTGGTATTTATCATTCCAATTTATTTCCCATCTTTGAAAACAGAGTATCAAAAGCAGTTCCATATTGTACCATGCTGAAACTAGTCACAAAATGGTTGATCAGGAGGCAGTTGGTTAAAAAATGGTGGTTTGTAGGATGGATTCATTCACTACCTTTCTACTGTATGCAGTGCGTCTGTATAGGAAAGAAATAATAATAATACTGAGTTGCTCTAAAATAGGGAGTCTATTGTTTATTCGTTCAGTCGCTTCTGACTCTTCGTGACCTCCTGGACCAGTCCACACCAGAGCTCCATGTCGGCTGTGGCCACCCCCAGCTCCTTCAAGATCAAGCCAGTCACTTCAAGGATACGATCCATCCATCTTGCCTTTGGACATTCCCTCTTCCTTTTTCCTTCCATTTTCCTCAGCATCATTATCTTCTCCAAGCTGTCCAGACTTCTCATTATGTGGCCAAAGTACTTCATCTTTGCCTCAAATATCCTTCTCTCCAGTGAGCAGTCAGGCATTATTTCTTGGAATATGGACTGGTCTGATCTTCTTGCGGTCCAAGTGACTCAAAATTTTTCTCCAACACCACAGTTCAAAAATATCTCTCTTTCTTTGCTCAGCTGTCCTTATGGTCCAGCTCTCATATCCATAGGTTGCTACAGGGAATACCATTGCTTTAACTATGCAGATCTTCGTTGCCAGTGCGATGTCTCCACTCTTCATGACTTTATCGAGATTGGTCATTTCTCTCCTCCCAAGAAGGAAATGTCTTCTGATTTCCTGGCTGCAGTCTGCATCTGTTATCTCCATGCCTAGAAATACAAAGTCTATCATGGCCTCCACGTTTTCTCCCTCTATTTGCCAGTTATCAATCTGTCTTGTTGCCATAATCTTGGTTTTTGTGATGCTTAACTGCAACCCAACTTTTGCACTTTCTTCTTTCACCTTGATTAGAAGGCTCCTCAGCTCCTCCTCACTTTCGACCATCAAAGTGGTATCATCTGCATATCTAAGGTTGTTAATGTTTAACTCCAGCCTTGGATTGGTCAAGCCCCGCACGTCTCATGATGTGTTCTGCATACAAGTTGGATAGGTTGGGTGAGAGTAGACAGCCCTGCCTTACTCCTTTCCCAATCTTGAACCAGTCTGTTGCTCCGTGGTCTGTTCTTACTGTTGCTACTTGGTCTTGTTGTGGGGAGTCTTAAAAAAAATCTAAAAATACATTACGTTGTTGTCTTATTGAATTGTAGAATCATAAAGTTCAATGGTGACCACAAGGGCCATTCAGTCTGACCGTTTGCTATGCAGGGACACATAATCAAAGCACTATTGACAGATGGCCATCCTGCCTCTGCTTAAAAATCTTCAGAGAAGAAGAGTCCACCACATTCCCGGGAAGCATACTCCACTGCTGAACAGCTCTTTCCATCAGGAAGTTTTTCCTGATGTTTAGGTGGGATTTCTTTTCCTGCAAATTGTGTCCTAGTCTCTGGAGCAGCAGGAAAAAAAGCAGGAAAAATATCCTTTCAGATATTTCATCATGTCAATCTCAGCCTTCTTTTCTCCAAGCTAAACACACCCAGCTAAACACAAATCATTCCTCACAGTGCTTGGCTTCCAAACCTTTAATAATTTGGGGGCCGTCCACACGGCCCTTATCCCATAATATCAAGGCAGAAAATTCCACAATATCTGCTTTGAACTGGGTTATCTGAGTCCATACTCAGATAATGTGGGATTTCCTGCCTTGATATCCTGGGATATAGGGCTGTGTGGAAGGGCCCTTGGTCATTGGATTGTGGTGACCAAAACTCAACACAGGATTATTCCAGGTGAGGCCTGACCAAATTAGAATAGACTTCATTCAATCTAGGCACTATACTCCAGTTCATGCAGCCTAGAATCACATTGGCTTTTTATAACTGCTGCATCACACTCTTGACTCATACTCAGCTTGTGGTCTACTGAGACTCCTAGGTCCTTTTCACATGGACTCTTTCCAAGCCAGATGTCACCCATCCTGTTTCTGTGCCTTTCATTTTTATTGCTGTGGTATGATAATGTACATTTCTCCCTGTTGAAATTCATTTTGTTAGGTGGAATAAATAAATCACTTTATAGTCCTATGTTCCAGATGAGGAAAGCAATAAAGTAAGATTTAGTCTTGGCTTTAGTTTTATTCTTTTATGCCAAACCATGTTATTTATTGAAAGTGTTCAGAATTACTGGCCGCCTTTTTTCTTGCTTTGCTGTGCAGAGATGCAGAAAATATATTAAATGACAAAGTCAGGCTACTGTTGCTGTTGTTGATGGTGGAACGAACCATTAGTTACAAGTTTATTTATGAGGGTACAAGGATATTTTAGATGCAGAACAGGATCTAAATGCCCTAAAGCAATGGTTCGCAACTTGTGTGTCCCCAGACGTTTTGGCCTTCAACAGCTGGTAAATGTGCTGGGATTTCTGGGAGTTGTAGGCCAAAACACTTGGGGACCCACTGGTTGAGATCCACTGCCCTAAAGGCTTCTGATCCTGTCTGATCTTGGAAGTTAAGCAGGGTCAACCCTGGTTACTACTTGGCTGGGGACCACCAATAAATACTACATGCTGTAGGCTGTATTTCAGAGGAAAGAACTCTAAGCATTCCTTGCCTAATAAAGTTGCCATAATTCAACAGGCGACTTGAAAGCATACACACACAAATGGCACAGAACAAGGATCAAAGTCTCACTCATTAGTGTGGCAAAATTGAAATTGCAGAAATCATAACTTTTAAATGCATTTCTTGTGGTCACTATTAAAATATTGAGTAAAAAACCAGAAATACAAAAACTTCTAAGGAGCTTAAACAGAAGCACTTTTCATAAAGTTGTAGTTAATACTATAACTATTTATCAGATTTTTTCACAGCTATTTACTCAAAATGTATAGACCTACATTACAGTTATAACAGTAACAACAGCCATTACCACTTAGTGAACTGTTGTGTGTTAATAAATGCATTTTTGGAGAACTGCTGAAAATATACCTGTCAGCATTGCTGTTGCTCATATAATTCTCATGTTTATGTACCAGGGGTTTCAGAAACATAACACACTGTAAATCTATAAAGATGCTTATGCTTCTGTTTCCTTTACATAGTTCCATTGCAAAAGAGCTTGCAGACTGGCTGATCAACAACAATGTGGTAGAACATATTTTTGGACCAAATTTACATATTGAGGTAGGTTTAACATAAAGTAGGCTTTTCTTTATTTATTGTAAAGTTCAATTCATAATGTACTAATATTGTCTTTATATTTCCCAGATCATTAAACAGTGCCAAGTGATTCTTAATTTTCTTGCTGCTGAAGGACGGCTTAGTACACAGCATATAGACTGCATTTGGGCTGCAGCACAGGTAAACCTTTTTTTTAGAGAAGGAGCAAAATATGGCCTGGTTCAGGCATCATAGTAAAAACCAAGAATGACCCCTGTTCTTCACTCAAGTTTGTACGAATGAGAGTTTTCAGATACAGTTTCCCATTATATCCAGTGTATTGACCATGTGCTTAGGTTATTGCTTAGAGTTTGCTTTATTGTTAAGCTTTGGGAAATTTCATTTATTTTGATATGACCATTAATAAACTAGGGCCTGAAATCACATTTTTGAAATAAATACAACTGGAAGAAACTATGCTTTATTGAGTTTAAATTGAAAATTGAAAGTTGAAAAGCTGGCAAACTTATTTCTTTGTGTGCAGAAGGGAAAAAGAGATGGGTAGAGAAGCACACCAACTTGAGACTTACTGTCGCTTGTTTTTGTAGCACTAAGCCATGAATAAGCAGAAGGTTTCTCAGGATTTTGCAGTCCAAATTATTTAGCAGCATCTAAATGTTATTTGACATTTAAAGGATGAAAGTTTGTTATGATCTGGTGTCATTTTGGGAGTGGAAAGACTTTGGACTGTTTTTAGTGCTAGCACTCCAAAACAACAACCAGTATTCTTCAGTTATAAATGTATATATTTTACAACAAACTCCCAATTGATTGGGAATGCTACAAAAAGGCAAAACACAAGAATAGATTCCATGGTATGAAATCCGACAACCGCTTTGCTAAATATCTTAAGATTTTCCTCTCAACCAGGTCTTAGTGTCCTGTATGTCTTAGACTATTTTACGGGCTATCTTATTAGCAATTTTGGCTTTGAATCACCATCATGATCATTTTTGTAGATGAGAAAATAACTCAGCCTGTGCTAGGGGGAAGTGTAATTTGCACAAAATCTGCTGTTAGATTCTACAGCATTCTGAAGATGATTTTAGGTTGTTCCAGAGGTTGAGGAATTTGGTAGGAGAACGCCATTCTGCTGGTGGATGCCCTACTGTCTTGGAAATAAGCTAGTTGTGTACTGTCCTGTGAGCATTATTAAATGCTGGCATGCATTGAAGCATTGTCAAAGCCTTTCATGCCGGAATCACTGGGTTGTTGTAGGTTTTTTTGGACTATATGGCTATGTTCTAGAGGCATTCTCTCCTGACGTTTTGCCTGCATTTATGGCAAACATCCTCAGAGGTTGTGAAGTCTCTGAGGATGCTTGCCATAGATGCAGGTGAAACGTCAGGAGAGAGTGCTTCTAGAACATGGCCATACAGTCCAAAAAAACCTACAATAACCCAATGCCTTGAAGCATTTTCCATGTTAAAGCTACTTAGCTTATGTAGCCCTCTATATCAGTGGTTCGCAACCTGTTGTCCGTGGACCACCAGTGGTCCGCAAGAACTAAAATATGGTCCATGGTCTCACGTTACTGCACCATTGCAATGAGAGTCACTGGTCACGCAAAACCCTCTTATAGTGCTGATGCTTTTGGTACTAATGTGGGAAAGTGGTCCCTGGTCAAAGTGGTCCCTGGACAAAAAAAGGTTGGGATCCACAGCTCTGTATGATAAGGTTCAGTTTCCATCCACCCTCACCCTTTGCTATAATAGATAAGACTTAGGAGAGTAGGAACCCAATAACAGCTGAAAGACCACATATTCACTTTTGATCTGTGTCCTGAATACTTATACAACGTTTGTTATATAGGATGGATACAAGTTCAGTTGTGTTTAGTGTATGCTCGCTGTAATCAGTAAAAGTTCAGCTAGCCATGATGAACACTTAGTCTTCTCTAAGGATGGTTTAACTCTGAATTCGGCACTTTTGAATTGTTATTTGCTATGAAGTCAGGTATGGGTGACCTTGTGGATGAGAGATCTCAATTAGTGCAGCTATCAGCAGCTCTGTTAATAAATTGCAAACCCAGGAAATTGGCTTCTGTTATTAAATTAAACAACCTGCAATGTGTTATTCCTCTTTTCTACTACCTTTTCTATCTTATTGAACTTTTAATTAGATGTATTTTATGTATATTAGCTTGCATGCATAAAATACTTTAAAATAAAGTATCAACATGGTGGTGAACATACGAAGAACAAGCAGAGTTTGTGTTTGATCAAAAACCCTGTTTCATTTTTTAATATACTGTATGTTTTGTCTCTTGTCTTTTTTTATAGTTGAAGCACTGCAGTCGCTATATACATGACTTGTTTCCTTCACTGATCAAGAATTTGGATCCTGTTCCGCTTAGGCATCTTCTTAATTTAGTCTCAACCTTGCACCCAAGCGCACACACTGAACAGGTAAAAAGAAAAGAATTTAAAATCACTTTGTTTTCTGTGACACAAATCACAGCAAAACTGTTAGCTATTTATCTTGTTCAAATGAATAGGAACATTCAATTAGCAGAAGCCCATGTACCAACTCTTAATTTTTCAAAAATACTATAGATTCTATAAAATTGACTATCAAACAACTGTCCACCTTGCAAAGCGAATTTTTCTAAAATTTAGGCACATTTTGCAGTCATTTGTCTTCAGTATCCATGATGTTTTTTTGTAGGACCTCAGCAGTTGAGAATTTGGCACATTATTTTATCTCCTGTTCACTATATTGTGAACCAAAAACCAGAGCCTTAGGATCTGTTCTGTTTTATCTACATTCTAATAATGTTTCAGAAAACATTTTCCACCTTTTCTGCGATACTGATTCTATGATAACACAAGGTTTTTTAAAAATCTAATCCAATTTTAGTGTTGTTTGTAATTAATATGCTTTATTTTAACTGTATTGAATTTTAATATGATCACTCTAGATAGATAGATAGATAGATAGATAGATAGATAGATAAATAGAACTATAGAGGCTCCCTGCTGGTACAGTGGGTTAAACTGCTGAACTTGCTGACCGAAAGGCCCAGCTTCTGCTAATCTAGCAGTTCGAAAACATGCAAAATGTGAGTAAATCAATAGGTGGGAAGGTAATGTTGCTTCATGCAGTCATGCTCGCCACATGGCCTTGAAGGTGTCTACATACAATGCTGACTCTTTGGCTTAGAAATGGAGATGAGCACCATTCTCCATAGTCGGACATGACTAGACTTAATGTCAACAGGAAACCTTTACTCCCCCTCTTCCACCTCTCTATATATGCTAATTACTTTAAGTAATGTTTGTATATTGTTGTACTTTTATATTGTACTAGCGGTCCCCTGCCACGCATTGCTGTGGCCCAGTCTGGTGATCTGGAAAATAAAGTAATGAGGAAAGTGTTGGCTTCTAATATATGTAATGTCTTTATGCTTGTGGGTAAACAGTATTTCTTGCAATTTCTTTGCCAGTGTTGATGTGAAGATTGTCTAGTTTGAGTATTCTGGAACATGCAACATAGAATTGTCCTTCTT
Organism: Anolis sagrei; assembly: GCF_037176765.1. Classification (NCBI taxonomy): domain Eukaryota; kingdom Metazoa; phylum Chordata; class Lepidosauria; order Squamata; family Anolidae; genus Anolis; species Anolis sagrei. The sequence goes on from NC_090021.1 coordinate 12,359,555, forward strand.
TAGGGGTCCCTTTCAGATCTTTGATACTGCATCTGTCATATACATATATGTTTGTGTGTGTGAATGGCTGGATGGCCCTTTGTCAGGAGGGCTTTGATTATGTTTTCTTGCCCTGGTGAAGGGAGTTGGACTGGATGGCCTTAAGGCAACATTTCTGAACATGGAAAGTCAAGGCCCGGGGGGGGGGGGGTCACCAGGGAGGTGTCAGAAGGGTCACCCAAGACCACCAGAAAACACAGTATTTTCTGTGTGGGATGTTTGGTCCAATTCCATCGTTGGTGGGGTTAGGAATGTTCTTTTATTGTAGGTGAACCTAGTAACTATGACTCCTAAATGTCAAGGTCTATTTCCCCCAAACTCCATCTGTGTTCACATTTGGCCATATTGAGTATTCCTGTCAAGTTTGGTCCAGATCCATCATTGTTTGAATCCACTGTGTTCTCTGGATGGAGGTTAACTACAATTCCAAAACTCAAGGTCAATGCCCACCAAACACTTCCAGTATTTTCTGTTGGTCATAGGAGTTCGGTGTACCAAGTTTGGTTCACTTCCATTGTTGGTGTGGTTCAGAATGCTCTTTGATTGTAGGTGAACTACAAATCCCAGCAACTACAACTCCCAAATGACAAAATCATAATTTTTTGAGTGATGGTCACTCCTTGTGTTGTGAAACGTTTTGTTGCCAAATTTGGTGTGATTTCGTTCATTGGTTCTTTTGTTCTTAAGGTACTCATTATGCACAGAGCATTTTTATATATATAGATGTAAATTGCTTATAGTCTAAGTACTAATGAACTGCTACTACCTATCTTGTTGTAATGAACTAAAGTATTGCATTAGTACAAACTGACTAATATGAGATTAGATTTTGCCCTTTATGCACTTCCTTCTTTTTTTAAAGAACACTAGGCTTGTATATTTGCAATAGTTTGAATTTTTCAATTTGTGTGTAAAAATAGTTTTTGGATTAAAAAAGACTGTGAGGTATATTGCCATGCATTAAATGCCAGAAGATCTAAGCTTTCTTTTCTGAAGTGTACTGCAATCTTCTTTTGTTTACAGACTTTATATTTGTCATCCATGCTCATTAAAGCATTGTGGAATAATGCACTAGCAGCTAAAGCCCAGCTTTCAAAACAGAGCTCATTTGCCTCTTTGCTTAGTACAAACCTGCCAATGGGAAATAAAAAAGGTAAGTGCGTGTTTACTTCATGTCCTTCATAAATGATTATTGCAGAAAATAGCTAAGCCAAGGGGGTTATTACTGAGAATTTTTAGTAAGTAGTATTTTGGTATTGAAAGAAAGTAATACATATTATGAGTAGAAATTGGCCTTTGAAAAGGCATTGGTCTGATGAGAAAAACAGTGAGTCGGTGCTTGTTTTAGGTTCTCCCAGGGTGGACTAAACATTTGCCTTTCATCACTGTCCTCTGAGAAGTGATGGGTTTTTTTTTTTTTTGGATAGGAATTTATGTACAAGTACTTCCATTGACTTGTGGATGTCAACCCAGTTTAGAACCGGGGTTGGTTTTTTGGTATTATACATATACCTGTGTATGGAGGGAAATCATGGTGTTGACCATATAATGTAGAGCAATCCTGAGAACTAAGATAAATAAAGGTTGCTTACCTGTAACCGTATTTCTTCGAGTGTCTATCCGTGAAATTCACACCTATGGGTTCTCCTGTGCGCATGCGCAGCAATCCGGAACTTCTAGAATTTTAATGAATTTTTAAATGATTATTTTAGAGAGTAACGACAGGCCCCGCCCACTCCCCGCCCCCCCGGTATATCAGCCCCCGCAGGCGTCCCAGAGGTAGTTCCCCTAGCGCCAAATAGAAGTTAATGGAGGCATGACAGAGGGGAGGATGGGCGGGTTGTGTGAATTTCACGGATAGACACTCGAAGAAATACGGTTACAGGTAAGCAACCTTTATTTTTTCTTCGTGTCTTCCGTGAAATGCACACCTATGGGTGAATAGCAAGCTACTGACCTGGAGGTGGGTCATGCCACACAGGAAAACAGTACAGCTCTGCCGAAGGCTGCATCTTTTTTGGCCAACACATCCAGCTTGTAGTGTGATGCAAACGTGGACGGTGTGGACCATGTTGCCGCTCTACAGATCTGATCAAGCGGAACTCCACGCAAAAAGGCTTGGGAGGTGGAGAGTGATCTGGTTGAGTGTGCCACCACGTGAGATGGCGGCTGCTTTCCTGCCAATTGATAGGCTAGTTTGATCGTTGATACGATCCAGGAGGCTATACCCTGGGAAGAGACAGGGTGCCCCATCATGTCTTTCCTGTATTTTAAAAAGAGTCTTGGGGATTTCCTATGAGGGGATGTCCTATGTAAATAGAATGAAATGGCCCTCTTGACATCTAGAGAATGGAGGGCCACCTCTAGTGGAGACGATGGATTCGGGAAGAATGCTGGTAATATGATGTCTTGAGACATGTGGAAGTGAGAGACCACTTTAGTTAAGAAAGTGACATCGGTACGCAGGACAACCTTGTCCTCGTGGAACCTCACGTACGGTGGGTCCGATCTGAGGGCCGTGAGTTCGCTGGCTCTTTTGGCCGAGGTGATGGCCACCAGGAATGCTGTCTTCCAAGAGAGGTGAGATATGTCATTGGAGGCCATGGGCTCAAAGGGCGGCTTTGATAGCTGGGATAGCACCAGCTCTAGGCTCCATTGTGGGGGAGGGGGGGCGACAGGCGGGTGGATATTTTTGTATCCTTTCAAAAACAATTGGACCAAATGATCTTGAAAAAGGGACGGCAAGCCACATTTTCTTCTAAAGGATGAGATAGCAGCAAGGTAGCATTTAACTGAAGAGAGGGAAAAACCCTTATTGGAAAGGTGGACTAAGAAGTCCAACACTATGGGGACGGGGGCTGTGGAAGGGTTGTGTCCAACTGATTTTGTGAATGTAGTGAATAATGACCACTTATACTCATAAGATTTTGTGGTGGATGGTTTATGAGCGGCGAGGAGTATGCGTGATACTTCCTCCGATAGATTTATTGTGGTCTGATCCTCCATGCCGTTAAGCGGAGGGAGGGGAGGTCTGGGTGGAGAACGAGCCCGTTCTCCACCGTGAGGAGGTCTGGGAAGGAATCTAGATGGAAGTATTCCCTGTTGGAAATTTGGAGGAGTGTGGCGAACCAGTGTTGGCGTGGCCACCAAGGGGCGATGAGAATGCAATCCGATTTGTCCTGAATTATCTTGGCTATGACAGGGGATAGGAGAGGGAGGGGTGGAAACATGTAGATGAGGTTCATTGTCCACCGGAAGAGGAATGCGTCCCCGAGACAACCTGGGGATGCGTGAGGGGGGAGTCTTGCGCAGTATGTTGGGCATTGGGTGTTCACTGGGGATGCGAATAGATCTATTGTGGGTATCCCCCATTTGTGTGTGATGGCTTGGAATTGGGATCTGTGGAGTTGCCATTCGTGGTTGTTCTTTGATGTTCTGCTTAGAGAATCTGCCAATGTGTTGTCTTGGCCCGGTAGGTGGATGGCCGAAAGGAGGATGTTTTTCTGAATGCACCATTCCCAGATGCGAGTTGAGATTGATGTCAGTATTTGGGAACGAGTTCCCCCTTGTTTGTTGATGTAATATTTGACTGCGGTGTTGTCTGTTACTATTTGGACTATATGGTTGGAGGTGATACGGGCGAAGGCTCGAAGGGCCTTCTCCACCGCCATCATTTCCAGTGCATTTATGTGAAGGCGGCGCTCCTGAGGGAGCCAGTGACCGCTGACTTTGAATCCCTTGAGATGTGCTCCCCAGCCTGAGTTGGAGGCGTCTGTTGTCAGGGACATGGACGGGTGTGGTAGTATGAATGGCATGCCTAGGCGAACATTGAGTGCTCTTGTCCACCATGTGAGGGAGTGTAGCACCGTGTGTGGGGGGTAGAGGATCCGGGACTGTGGATCGCGGAGGGGGTCGAAAGTTCTGATGAACCAGTTCTGCAGCGGCCTCATCCGAAGCCGGGCAAAGGGGGTTACGCTGGTGGTAGATGCCATATGGCCAAGTATAGATTGGATAGCCCAAGCTGAGGCTTGTTGTGCTTGGATGAGTGAAAGAATAGCTTGTTGAAGTTTCAAAAAGCGGTCCTCTGGGAGGAAGGCTCTTTGGAGTGTGGAGTCTATGATGGCTCCTATGAATTGGATGCGTTGAGTTGGCTGAAGATGAGATTTTTCGTGGTTCACCACTAGGCCGAGATCCTGCAAAAGAGATAAGGTGTAATGAATATCTGTGCATAATTGAGACCTTGAAGTTGAGGCCAACATCCAGTCATCCAGGTACGGAAAAACTGTTATGCCTTGTTGTCGGAGGTGAGCGGCGATGACCGCCATGCATTTTGTAAACACCCTGGGGGCGGTAGACAAACCAAAGGGTAGAGAATTAAACGAAAAATGGTAATTTTGGACCGTAAAGGTAAGAAACCTTCGGTGGGAGTGTCTGATTGCGATGTGGAAGTATGCATCTCGTAGGTCAATCGTTGCTAACCATGCCCCTTCGGGAATGAAGGGAAGGATGTTGGGAAGAGTGACCATGCGAAATTTGCGTGGGGCAATAAAGGTGTTGAGTTTGCGGAGGTCCAAAATGGGCCGAAGTCCGCCATCTTTCTTGTCTATGAGAAAATACCGAGAATAAAAACAGGTGTTAGATGTGTGTGAAGGTATGGAGGAGATTGCTCCTTTAATGAGCAAGGAGTGAACCTCGTCCCATATGGTCTGGGAGGGTTGTGTGATGATGACCTTCCCAACAGGTGGGTAGTTCTTAAACTCAATTGCATAACCTCTATCAATTATATCAAGGACCCAAGTGTCCGTGGTTATGGATTGCCACTGTGGGAGGAAGGAATGTAGTCTGTTGAGGTAAGTGAGGTGTTGGGTTGGGGGAGGGGGGATGAGCATACTAAAAACGTCTTCTGTTGTTGTTTGGGGGTCTGGTACCACGGTACTGACCTCTTGCGGGAAGTGGAGGGCGTCTCGTGGCTGCAGTGGGCGCATATGGTCGCTGTCGTCCTCTGTAGAATGAGTTGTTGTAAGGCCTGTTGTAGTAGTGGGGGCGAAAATAGTAGGAGCCCCAGCGTTGCCGTTGGTAAGTGTACGGTTGTTGGTCATATTTGTACACTGTTTGCTTCATCTCGTGAGAGTGTTTAAGCTGTGAGTCAGTCTCAGGGTTAAATAGCCCTGCCTCATCCATAGGGAGATTCTCAATGAGAGAACGTTGGGATTGGGAAAGGATAGCAGCTCTAAGCCATGCATGACGGCGAAGGGCTACTGATCCTGCAATTAGTTTTCCAGAATTATCAGCAGTGTTTCTTGCCAGGTCTTTTTGCAGTCTGGCTAAGAGCAGGGCTTCTTGTTGATAAGCCTTAGCCATTGGTTGTTCAGCTGGTGGTAAGAGTTCTAGGTAAGGGGATATCTTGTTCCAGAGTAAAGTCTGGTAAACACTCATGTAAACCCCATAATGGGCCATGCGTGCGAAAAGGCACGCTGAGGAATAGAATTTTTTGGCCATAGTATCTAGCTTTCTCCCTTCTTTGTCAGAGGGAGATGCCTGGTTTGTTTGGGTAGGTTTTGGTTGAGCATCGGTCACCACAGAGTTTGCCTTAGGCATCTTAGCAAGCCATGAGGCTGTGGAAAGATCAATACGGTATAAATTTTCTGCTCTTTTAGGGGTTGCTGGAACCAAGGCTGGGGCAACTCCTGTATTTTTTAGGATTTTCAAGAGAAACGGAAGTGTGGGTAACACAGTAGATGTAGGCGTTTGTTGTTCAGTGGATGTAAAGCATGGATCTGATACAGTATCTGAAGGTTCAGGAGTGGTAAGCTTTAAGGCTTTGGCAAGCCTTATTAGTAGAGCTGAGAAATTTTTAAAGTCTTCCAACTGTTGAGGAGACGGGTCAGGGTCTGGTTGGGGGTCTTGAATGACTGGTGTGTCACTCGTGGCCTCCAAATCCACTGTATCTGTTTCAATTTGGTGGGGCATAGCCGGTTCTAAATTGAAAGCCTGGGGATCCATGTCTCCCTGGGGGTCTGGGGGACGAGAGAGTGTAGCTGAAGGAGGTTCACGGGGGGGTTGGGGAAAGTTTGGATCCGAGTAATGAGGAGGGTGCATCCCCTTGAATGAATCAGGGGGGAGGGGTGGGTAGTAGAAGGGATAAACCGGGAAGGGAGGAGGGGGAGGGTACATATGGTACGGGTATTCCTGGTACCCATAAGGCTGTTGGTGGGAAGGAGGCATCGTGCGTGTTCTCTTGGGAGGGAGAAGAGAAGGAGTTGTGGGTTGGCGTGGATCCGGGGATGGAGAGCGGCGGCGGCGTCCGCTGGGGTGCGCAGAGGCGCTGGGTCGAGCCGAGGAAGGTGATTCCTCTGGTTCCGGGGATTGGGGAGGGCTGAGCGAAGGAGGAGGTGAGTTTTGAGAGGGTGGGAGAGGCGGGGGGGAGAGGGAAGCGTCTGGAGGAGGCTGCGGTTCCAGCTCCATGTGTGGAGCCAGGAGCTCGAGAGGAGGGAGATGGGAGGGGTCTTCCATGTGGAGGAGGGAGGGGAGCGGTTCTTGGAGCTGCAACGTGGAACCGGGGAGAAAAGGCACAGACTGCAATACAGGGGGACTCAAGGGCTGTGTGCCAGTGAGTTGCCGTCCCTTTTTTTGTTTGTTTGCTTTCTCTTTTGTTTTTGAAGACCTCGTGGTCTGTTTAGCTGTTTTTGATTTCTTTTTCTGCGGCTCCACAGTGGGAGAGTCCGCTTGTTCTCCATCCCGCCTATCCCCAGCGCGTGGGGAGGGAGGCTGGGAGGTATTTTGAACAGGGGAGGATTGGGAGGGAGCGGGAGGAGCTTGCGGGGCCAGGGCCCGCTCATACAAAAGCGCTTTTAATCTGGCATCTCTGCCTTTTCGAGCTCTAGATGTAAAGCTAAGGCAAATCTCACAAGTCTGGAGATTGTGGGTCTCTCCCAGACAGAGGAGGCATTTAGAATGTTTGTCTGCCTCGGGGAGGTTAGTCCCGCAGGAGGAACAATTTTTAAAACAGAGGGAAGACATCTAGCCTGATAGAATAGTCGTCAGCCGGTCCGTGGTCAGGGGAAGGAGAGGTCTGGTAGTCGAGGAGAGTCCTGGTCAAAAGCCAATAGAGTCCAAAAGAAAGGAGAAGTCCTGACGATGCTGCCTGTTTGGCGCGGAAAAAGGAACTACCTCTGGGACGCCTGCGGGGGCTGATATACCGGGGGGGCGGGGAGTGGGCGGGGCCTGTCGTTACTCTCTAAAATAATCATTTAAAAATTCATTAAAATTCTAGAAGTTCCGGATTGCTGCGCATGCGCACAGGAGAACCCATAGGTGTGCATTTCACGGAAGACACGAAGAAAAATTAAACACAACAATAATATATTTCTTGAAATATCCGCTTCACCAGTTTGACAGATCTGTAGTAGTTTGCTGTTTCTAACTAGATGGCCTCTGTCTGACTATAGACTTCACCTGGTTAACAAGTCCAGGAAAATCCTCAGTACATCTAAATCAGGTTACTGGTTTTGGAACAAACCAGGTTCTTAAACCAGTTAGATGTCATCAGGATGATATTTTGGGTTGTTCTGAACTAGGAACTGAAGTTTACATGTTTGGATCAAACAGGAAAGTGGAGATGGTCTAGACCAGGTCTTCACAACCTATGGCTTTCCCAAGTGTTTTGTACTCTAACTCACAGAAGCCTTAGACAGCGTGTCCATTGGTCAGTAATTCTGTGAGCTGAAGTCCAAAACACCTGGAGGGCCACAGATTGTGCAGACATGGTTAGGGGGACAAAAAAACAAATGTACTCCTCTTGGAGCTGCCTTGATTCTGCTGCATGATGTATGACATAGCAGTGAAAGCTTTAATGCAATATATACCAAAATGCACTTCTTTGCAGGAAAATCTCCTGTCTTGTTCAGTTTTGCTACACATGTATAATACAGGTGAGGGTGGCATCAGGTTGTAGGGTGGCAAGCATTGCCATTGTCTTTTCCATGTCCGCTGCTACTTGCTAGGGTCGCATTGCCTTCCTTATTGCTTTTTTATTTATTTACTTCACTTATATACTGCTTTTTTCACCGCAGTGGAGGATTCAAAGTACTTCCCAACACAATTACGGCAAAATTCAATGCCTCACATATAGAAACCTAACATAACAATATTTATTTATTTATTTCAAGCATTTGTACCCCACCCTTCTCAACCCCCCCCCCCCCCGGGGGGGGGTGGACTCAGGGCGGCTTACATCTGGAACAATTTGATGCCATTACATATAAATAATACATACTGTAATACATATAAAAACACAGTAAACTGATTTCAAAATTAGTTTTAAAATAAAAAGTAAAGTAATGAAAAGTGCAATAATACTGGCTGTCTAGTTTTATGTAGAAACAAATTCAGCGAGCACAACTCAATCGGAAGCCTGTCCATAGTCCATTTTCCATAACCTTATCGTTATTACCATTGTCAGTTGTCTGCCAGCTACCCAAAGGCTTGGTACCATAACCACATTTTCAATTTCCTCCTGAAGGCGAGGAGGGATGTTGTTGACCTGATTTCACTGGGGTGTGAGTTCTACAGGCAGGGGGCCACCACCATGAAGGCCCTGTCCCTCATCCTCGCCAAGCGTGTTTGTACCAAAGGCGGGGCCGAGAGCAGGGCTTCCCCAGAAGATCTTAAACTATGAGGTGGAACATAGAGGGACATAATTTCGGACAGGTAAACTGGGCCGGAACCATATAGGGTTTTGTAGGTCAAAACCAGCACTTTGAATAACATACAATTATCAGTTAAATCATAAAACATGACTACGTTTAACATTAAAACTTGGAATTAAAAACATCAATGTAAACATTAAAATCATACAATCCAACAATCGTAGTCCAGGCCGTTCCAAATATCATATGTATTGCACATAATCCCTGATCATTCCTTGTACTGCTCACTGCCCAAAGGCTTGGTCCCACAGCCAAGTATTCACCCTTGGGAGAGCGCTGATCTAATTTCGTTGGGGAGTGAGTTCCAGAACCAAGGGGCCACCACGGAAAAGGTCCTGTCTCTCGTCCCCACCAGTCGCACTTGCGAAGGAGGTGGGACCGAGAGCAGGGCCTCCCCAGAGGATCTTACTCTTTGAGATGGTTCATAGAAGGAGATATGTTTAGTCAGCTGGGCCAGGAGCCTTTAGGCTAAAGGCAGCCCTTTGAATTGTGTTTGGTAGGAGACTGGCAGCCAATGGGCTGGCACAACAGGGGGGTTGTGTGCTCTCTGTATACTACTCCAGTGATTAATCTGGCTGCCGCCCATTGGACCTATTGAAGCTTCCGAATAGTCTTCAAAGGCGACCCCACGTATTTGTGCACCGGGAAACATTGAGTGGTGGGAAGGAGGGAGGTCCCTGACTCTTCCTTCCAGTGTCGATTGGGCAACCTCCTTATCATTGACTGCATGGGTGGGTGCTTTCTTCTGTGACATCCAAGCAAGCAACTTCCCCAGATGGGCTCTGCTGGGAAGCTGTTTGGCTGAGAAGAAAGCGGCAGGCAAATCGCTTTGATGGGGAATAAACAATAAAAACTGCTGATTTGAATGTCGACAGTGCTTCAGTGCAGTATATTTTAGGTAGTTGCCGGGCTAATGAGGTGAATCTGGGGCAGCCCCAGGGCTTAATAACCTGAATTACAGCTGAGTTATTTTGGTGGTATGTGGAAGTTCTTATTCTTAATTAAAAACTTCTTGGCTTCACCATGCTGTGATGTGATGTGTTGAAAAAGCTACTTGAAAGGGCAAACAGTTTGATTGAAATTTGACTAGTTAAGATGAAGTACTTTGGCCACATAAGGAGAAGACAGGAAAGCTTGGAGAAGATAATGATGCTGGGGGAAATGGAAGGAAAAAGGTAGAGGGTCGTCCAAGGGCAAGATGGATGGATGGTATCCTTGAGTGACTGGCTTGAGGTCGACAAGGAGCTCTGGCATGGGCTGGTCCATGAGGTCATGAAAAGTCGGGGGCAACTGAACGAATAAACAACAACAAAGCTTCCCCCCAGGCTGTTTTCTGTCTTATGTAGGTAAAATTAGTTAGTTTTAGCACTAGCTAGTCACTAGGCATGTGCAATCCATGGTTCTAAATGGTTCTAAAGTACTTACAAAACTAAAGTTCTGGTTGTGAAGACTAGGGGGCGTTGGTGCTTTGCTTCTATAGTGTTGCTAAAGTTCTGGTGGTGAAAATTTCAGAACTCTAACAAAACTTTCAAAATTTCGTTATTTCATTATTGGTGATTTTTATCACAGAACCTATTAGGAACCTATTAGGAACCGCCATTTATAATGACATTTTGAAAGTTGTGTTAGAGTTCTGAAAGTTTCACCACCAGAACTTTAGCAACACTGTAGAAGCAAAGCACCAGCACCCACTAGTTTTCACCACCAGAACTTCAGTTTTGTAAATACCATTTAGAACCATGGATCGCACATGCCTACTAGTCACATATTTTGTAATATCCTATGTATATTGGAGAGCATTAATTTGCTTGTGATGTGCGTCTGTATTCTCTTTCGCTTCAGCCAGTAATGTAGGTTCCATCAAACGTCAATAATAACATTTTGCATAAAACTGTTCTATTATTTTTCTATTATTTCTCAGCCAGTATTCTCATATATTACTGTTGGTTATATCTTTTGGAATAAGTTAAGTGGTTCATCATGTTCTCACATCTTTTGTCTCTTTTTCTTCAGAAGAAGAAGATCTCCGAAGAGCAGCTCCATCACCATGTAAGTTATTCTAGAACTGGTATGGGCAAACTTGGGCCCTCCAGGTGTTTTGGACTCCAACTCTCACAATTCCTAACAGCCGGTAGGCTGTTAGGAATTGTGGGAGTTGAAGTCCAAAACACTTGGAGGGCTGAAGTTTGCCAATGCCTGTTCTAGAACATTGTAGCATCAAATATAGCCTCTTTATCTAAATATTTTCTTAGGTAGAATCTGAAAAAAAATGAAACTCCACAGCCTATTTTGGGACATTTGTCAAGTGAACTGACTATAGTAGTCTGGATCTACCTGAGGGCCCTCTAAGCTTGTTTTTGTGGCCTTGACCTCTGCAGACTTATCTAGGTGAATTGCCTCCAGTGAAAGCAGTAATTGACCTTTTAAATAGCTCAAGGGCTCCACTGCACTGTTTAACATAAACAAATACATTTCTCAATGTCAGAAGTGGACATTCAGACACTTCTCATATTTGGTTTTTACCCCCTTTTTTGGTGTTTCCAGCAATCTATGCAGCTCCAGGGATGAAAGGTTGGTCCCTGGTTCACCATAGTTGCCAGTCCATCATCTATATAACACAGCCTGGCTAAAATCCTATTACAGAACAGTGTTGTGTTACTTCTAGCTATGTGAATTATTGTGTAGTCTCTTCAGTCAGGCAATGAATAACCTTATTTTTGCTTGTGCAAGATAGTTCTACCTCTTTTGAAAAAGTCTAGCAGTACAATAGGGCCCGCAGTTTTGCTGATTGGTTGCTAGAGCTCAGCTCTCACCTCCCGAGCCACTGTTGACATGCCATTAGTGGCTTCCCTTACAGCCAGATGTCATGTTTTCATACTGTGTGCCTATTCTCAGAGACCACCTGATGGCACAGCGGATTAAACTGCTGAGCTGCTGAACTTGCTAACTGAAAGGTTGGCTGTTCGAATCCAGGGCTCGGGGTGAGCTGCTGTTAGGCCCAGCTTCTGCCAACCTAGCAGTTCGAAAACATGCAAATGTGAGTAGATCAATAGGTACTGCTTCTGCAGGAAGGTAAAGGCACTCCATGCAGTCATTTCGACCACATGACCTTGGAGTGTCTATGACAGGGGTCCTCAAATTAAGGCCCGAGGGCCAGATACGGCCCTCCAAGGTCACTTACCCCTTCCTCACTCAGGATCAACCTAAGTCTGGAACGACTTGAAAGCACACAACAACAACAATCATATCTCATCAGCCAAAAGCAGGCCCACACTTCCTATTGAAATACTAATAAGTTTATATTTGTTGAAATTGTTCTTCATTTTAATTATTGTAATGTTTTAAGTGCTTTTTGCACTACAAATAAGATATGTGCAGTGTGCATAGGAATTCATTCATAGGTTTTTTTTTTCAAATTATAATCCAGCCCTCCAACAGTTTGAGGGACCCTGTGTAAAAGGTTTGAGGACCCCTGGTCTTTACTACCTATTCTCACGTAACTACATTTTTTTGCTCCTCTGACATAAACTGCTTATGGAGCAATTTGTTCAAAAATTATATTTTAGACAAATTAAATGCATTATTTCAAGAACTTGCATTTAGATTGCAAGTCCTCTTCGGGTTCCTGCCAAGTCATAGATAAAGGTTGAGTGTAGAAGGGTGAAGCTATGTAGCAAAAGCAGCAACTTCAGTGCCCCTTTGTTGTCATAATTTATCTTGCTATTAAGAGGAATTAGGATTTAACTGTGATGAGGACAGACTGATCCTACATTAAAAATATTAACTTTGCTTTTACCTGGAGTAAGTTGAAAATTCCTCCTGAAACAGGGTCACCTGCGGCAAGTCCTCAAAGTAGTGACAACAGTGATACTCATCAGAGTGGAGGAAGTGACATTGAAATGGAAGAGCAGCTGATTAGTAGAAATAAACATGTTCAGCAGCGGCTTTCAGATACAGAGGTAAAACATTTTATTTCCCTTTATGATTATAGCTTTAACAGACAAATTAGGCTGATCAGACAGGTGAATGACCTGTCAGCTCTCCCATCTCCTTCTGGATTGTGCCTCTTGATGTCACAGTTTGACTTTTTTTGAAGTTGCAGTTAATCTGGGCAGAGTTCCCACAGGTTGCCTGCCATTGATAGATGGCAAACGAGCTATTCTAATTAATGCTGCCATCTGAGAGTTAGATGGTCCCTGAGGAGCATCGTTTCATGAGCATTTAAATCACCCTTTTGCGGATTTGAGTTGTGGCATGTGTTCCCTTCTTGGTGAAAACAGAAATAATGCCTACTTTTTTTACGTTTTGGAAAAGAGGGAGAAAATGTATTGTATTGTCATGGCTGGAATGACTGGGTTGTTGTAGGTTTTTCAAACTGTATGGCCATGTTCTAGAAATGGCTGAGAGGATGCCTACCATAGATGCAGGTGAAACATCAGGAGAGAATGCTTCTAGAACATGGTCATACAGCTCAAAAAACCTATAACAACCAAGAAAATTTTTATATTTCACATAACAGTTCTTATTATATAGACCAAGACAATAGTCATGTATATTCAGGCCAAAAGACATACTGTTTTTGGGTCCGTTTCCGTCTGATCCCTCATTTCGTTTACCAGAAAGTTACCCGGAAGGGGAGGGGTGTTTTCATCCGGCAGAGATTTGGCCCATTGGCTACAATTGGAAACTTTATAGGCTCAACCCTCAGCCATTTTAAGGCCCATCTGCATGATACCAACCTCAATTTGTTTGTTTATTTCAACTATTTGTACCCCGCCCTTCTCAACCCCTGGAGGGGGACTCGGCGGTTGTTGACCCCATTTACAACTGCTGAGAGACAAAACTTCCAACTCCCATTATGCTCCCTATGGCCACCCTATGCAAGTGCCATTGGGAAAGTGAGTTCTAAGGGTCCTCTCTGGAGGAGGAGGGAACTTTCCAAGAAAAAACTAAGGAGGCTTCTTCTGCTGGGGAGAGAAAAAGATGCCCCAGATCCCCCTGCCTCACGTCTTTTGTGGACTTAACTCTTTCCGAAAATATCATCTCTCTGAATTCGTTTCGCTGGTCTTTTCACCTCTCTCTTCCTCTTTCTGTTTTCGAAAATTACATGAAAATGGCCATCCAAAAACTATTTATTATTTATTTATTTACGACATTTATAGCCCACCTTTCTCAACCATACAGCCATTCAAGGTGGGTTACAGATTGGCACGATTCGATGCCATGCATTCATAAAAGTGCAATTAAAAAGTCAACATAGTAATATAAAAACATATATAAAAACCATTATGACATGTAGTCACCGATGTCATCTTAATTATTGTAATGTTTTAAGTGCTCAAAGTAGTTAAATCTTGTTAAAATCGTTCTCCAGGAACATCTTCTGGCCATTCCATGTATGTCATTCATGTTATCTATTCCGTTACATTCTCAAAAAGCTTGCTCAAAGAGCCAAGTTTTTACCTTTTTTCGAAAAGTCAGGAGGGAGGAGGATGATCTAATATTCCTGGGGAGGGAGTTCCATAGCCGGGGGGCCACCACTGAGAAGGCCCTGTCCCTCGTCCCTGCCATTCACGCTTGTGATGCAGGCGGGATCGAGAGAAGGGCCTCCCCAGATGATCTTAAGCTACTAGATGGTTCATAGGGAGAGATATGTGGATCGGAACCATTTAGGGCTTTATAGGCTAAAGCCAGCACTTTGAGTTGTGCCCAGTAGAAAATTAGCAAACAGTGGAACTGACGCAACAGAGAAGTTGTGTGTTACCTGAGCGCCACCCCCATTAATAACCTGGCTGCCGCTCCTTGGACCATTTGAAGCTTCCAAACAGTCTTCAAAGGCAACCCCACGTAGAGCCCCTTGTAGTAGTCTAGACGGGATGTAACCAGAGCGTGGAAAACAAATCTTTTCGTTAGCAGTGATTTGGGCCCAACTCTACAAGACAACACTAAGTATGAAAATAGTTACAAACTGCTCTCCAATGAATTTTATATCTTTGTTTTTTTGTTCAAAATCACTGGGGAAGACCTATAGGCACTGAAAATTCGAATGTGTTTCAGAAATAAATCAAAACTCAAGTTTTGTATCCATGTATGTTTTCCTAAAGGAATCAATGCAAGGAAGCTCAGATGAGACGGCAAATAGTGGTGAAGATGGCAGCAGTGGGCCAGGAAGCAGCAGTGGCCACAGTGATGGGTCCAGCAACGAGGCCAACTCCAGCCATGCGAGCCAGTCTGCAGGGAGCCCAGGCAGTGAGGTGCAGTCAGAGGACATTGCTGACATTGAAGCTCTCAAGGAGGAGGAAGAGGAGGAGGAGGAAGAGCGGAGTCATAACTCCCAGAAAAATGGTCGAAGTGCAGACTTGCGAAGCCGAAAAATGGAATCTCAGTCAGGCATTTGTTTGGGAGATGCTCAGGCATCGGCAGAGAGAAGCGGTGTAAGCAATGGAACTGGAAATGACCACGTTTTTAATACTGACTCTTTACCGCCAGTGGATAACCGGATTAGAATGTTAGACCCTTGTTCGCACACAGAGGACACAGACCACGACATGACTGGAGAAATGAGTGCCGCTCACATATCACAAGGTTCTCAAGATTCCTGCATAACACATACAGGGGACTTTCTCGGGGAAGCAATTGGAAATGAATTATTTAACTGCCGTCAGTTTATTGGGCCACAGCATCATCATCACCATCATCATCATCACCACCACCATCATCACCACCATCACGAAGGGTAAGTTATCTATGTTGTATACATATTCTGTTAAGGAAAAATATTTCAAAGTTACTAAATTTGCTGCCTTGAGGAAAATGGATTCTCTGACATGAGTAAAATACTGTTTGTCATTGCATAATAAGTCACCACTAGGCTTGTGCATTTCAGCTGAACCTCAGTCTGTTTCTGGTGGCCCTATTCTGGTAGATCCCCATATCTGTTTTCACAGATAATGGACGGGTAGCTGGATAGCCTTTTTCGGTCCTCAGCCAAAAAATACGGCTTGATCCGGCCCATTGGTGGCAATGGGGAACTTACGAGGCTCGCCTTTCCGTTCCTGAGACCTTTCCCTTTTTTTTCCTTCAAGGGAGCCTAGGTTTGAGCAACGGGTTAAGAAAGCACCCTTCCTGGGATCTTTTCCTTTTTTTTCCTTCAAGGGAGCCTGTGTTTCAGCAACGAGGTTAAGGAAGCACCCTATTTAGCCCATTATGGGGGGGGGGACTTCCCAGGCTCCCCTTCCCGTCATTTTAGGCATTATTAGTCCTTATAGGAGCTCCCAGTGGCACAGTGGGTTAAACCCCTGTGCCGGCAGGACTGAAGACAGGTCACAGGTTTGAATCCGGGGAGAGCGCGGATGAGCTCCCTCTATCAGCTCAAGCTCCTCATGCGGGGACATGAGAGAAGCCTCCCACAAGGATGATAAAACATCAAAATACCCGGGCGTCCCTTGGGCAACGTCCTTGCAGACACCCAATTCTCTCACACCAGAAGCGACTTGCAGTTTCTCAAGTCGCTCCTGACACGACAAAAAAAAAAAAAGCTTTCATTAAGACCTGGATTAAAAGCATCAGAGTTAAGATAACACTCTTTCTGCAATACTTTCCCTTCCATTTGTAGAGGAGACCAGGTTTAATGTTTTGTTAAAGCTATTTCTTTCTACTTTAGAGGAGATAGGTGCTACAGGTGCTGCAGGTATGTGCTCTCTCTCCCTGTGCACAGCTTTCCAAGGCATTTTAAGGAGGCTTTCCACTTGCCAGGGAAGAAAGCAATTAACCTGGAGCCATTTCTCTGGGCTTCCTTCAAAAAGCCCTCACTTTTCTTTTGATTTGCACTGCAGGCCCTGCCTGGAGTGGTGCCTGCCTTTTCCCCCCTCATAGTAATAATAATAATAATAATAATAATAATAATAATAATAATAATAATAATAATCTTTATTTAATACCCCGCCACCATCTCCCCAATGGGGACTTGGGGCGGCTTACATGAGGCCAAGCCCAACAGCATATTACAATAAAGTAAAACCAAAACACAATAACAACACAGTAAAATACATACAGCATATGAGTACAAAGATGATAAAGCAAAATCATACACAGCAAAATAACATAACATAATATAACAGTGAGCTGACCGTATGTGTAAGATAAAAACTAAGATACTAAAAAAACTAAAATCAGGATGAGATAGGGATGGAGCAGATTGTTTGTGCCTTTCTGCTTTGGGTTTAATGCTTTCTTAAAGCTGTTTCTACTTTCTACTCTACAGGAGAGGTAACTAAGTGGTAGTAGTTTTCAGAAAATGAGGGCTTTCTTTTTGTTTGCTGGGATTACTATTATTAATAATAGTTATTATGTTTTAGAAATATTTTCTGAAGGGGAGGAGGAAAAGAAGCGAAAAGGGTGACTCTCCCAAGCCCACAAATGCATATGTGCACATTTCCAACTCCCAGTCAGTCCCACTAAATAAAAAGAATCAAGAAAATAAAGGAAAATAAAAAATATTCAAGAGAGAGGCCAAACCAGATATCAAGCCAAAAAATACACTGAAGCCAGGATGCTGAATAGGGAGGAGGAGCCATGATCGGCTGCCACGTGGTCCTGTTATGGATAGGAAAACGTGACGACTGGGCCCTTGCTGTTAAGACTGAAGGGAACCGACCATTCAGAATCCGTGCACAAGCCTAGTCACCACTGTATGATACCCACACACCCCTTTTCTGGGGGTTTCAAAATGGGGTTTCCCCCTTTTCTTGCATAATAGTTGCACTCTTGAATCACTTGCCCAGGTGAGTGAATCAAGGATGTGACTAAGTGGGCGAGACTTCTGTGATCTGCAGCACCTGAAGCTAAACAAGCTTGTGGATTCCTGATATTGCAATCCTAGCAAATTCATTCTGGCTGTGAACCAGAGACTTTACTTCTCTAGGAAATGAAAACTTTGTAGCTCCCTAATTTTTGGATGCAAAATGCTATTGGCACAGAACAGGTGTGTCTAAGCATATTTATCCAAATTTTTGTGTTCATACCTATCTTGTCACCTTATTGTGAAAACAGCTTTTCTCTTTGGATAATATGAACTCATGTGGCTTCATGTGGACCCAGTATTTTTGTTCACGTGTATCTTTCAGACATATGGTAGATGACATGTTAAGTGCAGATGATGTCAGTTGTAGCAGTTCCCAAGTCAGTGCAAAATCAGAGAAAAATATGGCAGATTTTGATGGAGAAGAATCTGGCTGTGAAGAAGAACTGGTAC
This sequence comes from Anolis sagrei, assembly GCF_037176765.1. Classification (NCBI taxonomy): domain Eukaryota; kingdom Metazoa; phylum Chordata; class Lepidosauria; order Squamata; family Anolidae; genus Anolis; species Anolis sagrei. The sequence goes on from NC_090021.1 coordinate 12,377,555, forward strand.
AGATTAATTCACATGCTGAACTGACATCTCATCTTCAGCAGCACCTTCCAAATCTTGCTTCTATTTATCATGAGCATCTGAGCCAAGGTAAGAGCTAGTAAAGGGAAGGACACAATAGTGTTTTGTTTCATCCAGGCAGCACATTAAAAGTGGAACCAGGCAGGACCCAGTGGAATGGTCTGTATCGAGATATACTGTAGTCATAAGATTTATTTTGCTGTGTAGTGACTGAACTGTCAACTTCCATTTGGTTTAGTTGCATCATCATCTCATGAGAATGCCAGCCTCATTCATTCTTTAGAGGGCCCACTCTCTGCCTTCAGTGACTGCAGCCTTCTAACACAGAAATAAGAGATGGGAAGTGTTTCCTTCCCATGTCAAGGAAAATGACATTTATTGAGTCTTTAAGTGCTGAGACACGAACAGAGTTACTAAAATATATTGGTGCTTCAAAGAATAATATCACAAATGTTTCTACTGTGTGTGTGTGTTTAAAATGAGTTGTCAGAGGCTTTCATGGCCGTAATCGCTGGGTTACTGTGAGTTTTCCAGGCTGTATGGCCATGTTTCAGAAACATTCTCTTGTGACGTTTCCCCCGCATCTATGACAAGCATCCTCAGAGATCAAGGGGTCCCCTCAACCTCTGACGATGCCTGTCATCGATGTGAGTAAAGCATCAGGAGAGAATGCTTCTTGAGCATGGCTATACAGTCCAGAAAACTTACAGCAATTCACTGTTTTAAATGCTTTTGGGAAAAGAAGTGCTATAAAAGAGACAGTAGGTAAGGCAAGCAAAATCCAATCATCCTTGAGCATTATTTTCCTGGTTTGAAATCCTGCTGGAGTAGAGTATTGTACAGCTGATTGAAACAGTAAAGCTTAAATCTCTCTTGAATATGCATTATCAGTCTGTCGGTGTTTTGACAAAGCACAGTTTCTCATATTCTCCTTCCTTGGAAATACAATATTCAGTTGCAAGAGAGGGCTTTTTCAGTGTTAGTGCATCACCCAGCGAAAAATCATTTAGAAAACTTCCCAAGTTCCAACTGTAATGTTTTGACACTAAGCAAGGCTAATTTGTTTCCCAAGGAATTTTAGTTCAGGTCTTTTCTGTGAACTACTTCATTTTGGAGATAATGATGATTGACTAGAATCCTAGAGACTTTGTGGGTCATCCAGTCAAACTCCCTGCCAAGAAGTAGGAAAATCACATTCAAAGCACCTTTGAATTCCTAAAAAAGAGGGATTACATTTTAAAATCTGTTTTAAGATTTTAAAAAACCCATAAAGGCAAATAATAAACAATTGAGGCTGTGGAGGAGTTGACTGACCCTTTTATAGCTTATTAATTTCTGTACCATCCTGACTAGCTATAAGAAATAAGTTGTGACATCCAAGCAGTAGTTTTTATTGGACATTTGGGTAAAAACATTCTGTTCTTATAACCTTGAAGCTTTTTATGCAGTATGATTAATAAGGCTCTTAAGTAGTGTGTTTTATTTTTGATGTCTTTTGGAAATGAAGTGACAGGTCTACTCATAGTATTGGGCACCACAGACCAGGATTGTGTATTCCGAGCATGTCTGTCCTGTAAAATAAATTTGCGGTCACAATGTTTGGGGATTATTTCAAGTAAATGTATATAGCTGTCTAATGTGTCTAGAACAGTCATGGGTGGGGTGGGCCTTGGAGGGGGTGGGGGTCCGGGAGAGGGAGGGGCAGGGCTCGGCTCGCCCTATCCTTATGCCCGGAGGAAGGAGGGACATGGGGCGACTGCCCAGATTTCCTCTCTCTCCCCCCCCCCCCCCCCCGATCCCCATCCTCCTCCCCTGATCTTCAGGCTGTCCTCTTAGCATTATGCAGGGAGGAAGGTGAGACAGGTGGTGGTTGAGAGTGCTCCAGAGGGTTCTCAGCCACCACGTGCCTTCCTTGAGCTGTCCTTCCAGCATAAAGATGGGGCCGCTCACACCGTCCTTATGGCGGGAGTGGGTCAAGACACACCGTGACTGAGAGCGCTCCAGAGGGCTTTCAACTGCTACGTGCCTTCCTTCCTCGTTGTTCTGGCATAAGGACATGGTGGGCCGCCGTTTCCTTCTGACAAGAGAACAGTAAAAATGAGGAGGGCTTGAGACAAGCACCCAGGGGGACTTAGTTTGCCCATGCCTGGCTCAGAAAGAAGCATTATTTAATCTTCAGTTAATGTCTGAAGCCCACCGGTGGCTGAGCTGCTGAACTTGCTAACCAAAATATCGCTTCGAATATCGGGCGCAGGGTGAGCTCCCATATTTAGCCCCAGCTTCTGCCAACCTAGCAGTTTGAAAACATGCAAATGTGAGTAAATCAATAGATACCACTCCAGCAGGACGGTAATGGCGCTCCATGCAATCATGCTGGCCACATGGCCTTTGAAGGCGTCTACAGACAACGCAGACTTTTTGACTTAGAAATGGAGATGAGCACCACCTCCCAGAGTCAGACAAGATTAGACTTAATGTCAAGGAAACCTTTACCATTTTAAATGTCTGAGGAGTGGTTCGTGATTATGCCTCCAGAGTTAATCAGTGGTTTTATTATACCTTTTGGTACATTCAGTAATTCAGAAAAAAAATATAATTTTAAATAATCTTGCCAGATGGAGGTTTTTGCAACCATGAAGTGCTTGGCTAAGTGAATTACTTTCAAATCTTAATCAGGTGACTTTGATAACTTTACTAGCGAATTCAATAGGTCTGCTTTTAAAAATTGCAATGCAGCTGTACATTGTACATCTACATTCATTATAAAGAACAGTATCAAGAAATGAAATGGAAAAATTCATATCATTTCCATACCATATTAGCAAATGATAAAAAAGTTGTTTTATCAGCCTTCAGCTGTCTGATTTCAGTAAAAAAAAAAAGGATTGATTTTGCATGTTTCTGTATTTGATCCCCCGTGGTCTCCATAGGTGAATTGTTTCAATGTGGAGGGTTGTGTGTTCAGAAATGATTAACAAGCTGTTCATGGACAAAAGTCCATTCAAATCGGGATACAAGTTCCATATTTTTAATAACACCTATCTTTTGCTCAGGGCCAGCAGTTCATAAGCACCAGTACAACAGCAACGCAGTGACAGATATTAACTTGGATAATGTTTGTAAGAAGGGCAATACCCTTTTGTGGGATCTGGTCCAGGATGAAGATGCAGTAAGTTGGATATTACACCAGAAAATCTGCCAGAGAAATTGTTATAATAATTGTCAATAACTTTTCTCTTACTTGCCCTAGATTCACCTCTCGGAAGGTTTGATAAACGAAGCAGAGAAGCTTTTGTGTTCCTTAGTATGTTGGTTTACTGATAGGCAAATTCGGATGAGGTTCATTGAAGGCTGTCTTGAAAATTTGGCAAATAACAGGTAAATGAGTTTGAGTTGAACTTCACTGGTTTCAGTTTGTGTATGTTTGTAGAATTGGTATTAACTTACACTCTCTTTTTTCTGAAAGCATGTTTATGATATGTAGTACAAAGACTCTAGGGCAGGCATGGGCAAACTTTGACCCTCCAAGTGTTTGGACTTCAACTCCCACAATTCCTAACAGCCAATAGGCTGTTAGGAATTGTGGGAGTTGAAGTCCAAAACACTTGGAGGGTCAAAGTTTGCCCATGCCTGTGCTAGAGTGTTTGGGGCATCTAGTATCCTCAGGGAGTAGAAACTACTCACTTGCTACTAGTGTTTGTTGACATTTGTGCCTTCCTAATCAAAGAGCAAAGGAGTCTGTAAAGAAAGATCAAGAATGCCTGAATGGAGTTGAACTCTTGTTCTCTGCCACTGTGGCTAAATCTACTCAAACACATTAAGTGGCCTTGGCTTGTATTGACCTCAATTAGCTCCATGTGTCATGTAGACACCAGGAAGCTCATTCCCCCTCTTCGAAGTTAAGTGTGTAGATGTGCCCTGTATGTCTCGTTTACACTGCTGGCGCTGCGCTTTGTGAATTGCAGCCTTGCAGCCCATTTAAAAGACTGCAATTTCAGAGTTCAGAGGAATGTGGAATTTACACAGAATAATGTCAACTAACCAGTCAGAAAGCAACAAGTGTCAGGTACTACTTTAATTGCAGCCAGCTTCACCCTGGAAATTAAAGCCCTAAACGGTTCGGTTCGGGCCCCGCCTATCTCCACAATCGCATCTCCTTCTATGAACCGGCACGAGCTCTAAGATCTTCCGGTGAGGCCCTCCTCTCGGTCCCACTACCATCTCAAGCGTGGTTGGTGAGGACGAGAGAGAGGGCCTTCTCAGTGGTGGCTCCCCGCCTCTGGAATGCCCTTCCAAGGGAAATAAGACAGGCCCCATCTCTCCCCTCCTTTCGTAAGAGCTTGAAGACCTGGTGGTTTCAACAAGCTTTTGAAAATGACCAGTTCTAACTCAGCCATACACATTGTCGAATATGGCCTTATACTTCCTACCAATTACCCAGATTCTTTCCTCTAATCGGCCCCGAAATGAACAGCCACAGACCTGTACCCAATATTATTGTTGCCTGCCATAGCATTGCACTTAATTTCCGGGCCTCCTAGAATTTTTGGGCTTGCACAAATCTTGGCCCAGCCTTTTAAGTTTTTAAATTGCCTTGAACAAGCAGGATTACTTTTAATATATGTGTTTTATGGCAACAATTTTTATGCTATATTTTGTTTCGTTCATCTTATGCTTATGTTGTTTTTACTTTGTATGTTTTGTGATGTTACCTGGGAACCGCTCTGAGTCCCCTATCCAGAACTTATGGCATCATTCCAGAAGTTGCATGTGATGTCTATAGACAGAGATTTGCAGGATTTTTCGGAGGCAACATGAGTGCAGTATTTTTCCGAATGAAGCAGAGAGTGTTTGAGGACTGGGACATCTGTAGGGATACCAAGGTGCTTGTTTATAAAACTATTGTCCTTCCATTCCTGCTATACGCCTGCGAGACGTGGACTATCTACAGACGTCACATGCAACTCCTAGAATGATTTCATCAGCGTTGCCTCTGAAAAATATCGTAATTAAATAAATCTTGTCACAGTGGGGGAAGATCCCATTTTTGTGGCTCCCCTCCACCCCTCACTCCTTTTATCTTCTAGATCAGGGGTCCCCAAACTTTTCGAACAGAGGGCCAGGTCACAGTCCTTCAAACTATTGGACGGCCAGATTATAATTTGAAAAAAATGAACGAATTCCTATGAACACTGCACATATCTTATTTGTAGTGCAAAAAAAATATAAAAACAATACAATAATTAAAATGAAGAACAGTTTTAACAAATATAAACTTATTAGTATTTCAATGGGAAGTGTGGGCCTGCTTTTGGCTGATGAGATAAGATTTTTGTTGTGGTTGTTGTTGTGTGCTTTCAAGTCGTTTCAGACTTTGGTTGACCCCGAGCAAGGGCCGGGTAAGTGACCTTGGAGGGTCGTATCCGGCCCTCAGGCCTTAGTTTGAGGACCCCTGTTCTAGACTAAATTCGTCTTATTTCTCACTTCTTTATTTTCTTTTTTGCCATTTAATTGCTCCTCATTCTGGAACAGCCTTCCAAATCCATAAAGAAGCTTGCCTTAACTGGCTGGCTGTTTATGGTAGCAGAGGAAATGACACATTCTCTGAATGGCAGCAAATAGCAATCCATTCTCTGGAGGAGCAACCCACCATCTGCTGGGTTATTCCTTGTGTGCCACCATATGTAGCAGGAGTTCCAGCCCAAAGTTCTTTCCGTTACTACTGTTAACTCTTCAGCCTTAGTTTTAAAGTTTCCTGTCAAGCCAACCCAGATGTGCTTTTGTGGCCTTTGCGTTCTGAAATAAAATTTAAATAAAGTATGCACAGAAGCATTAAAGGCCACCAGAGGAAAAATCAAATACTGTGAAACCAATCTCAGCCACAGATTTTTCATTAAATCAAAGTTTTCAGGAGGCGACAGACCTGCATGCTTCTGGGAATAGAAATGGCAAAGTTTTTAAAGGAATACATATTACAGCTAGCGATAGTGTTTTGGAAGATTTGTTAAATATGTCTTCAAGACAACTAAAATCCAAACCAATTGAGGCCAAAAAAAAATATATCAAAATCTAATAAGCCTACAGATGGTTCAAAGGTTGGACTTTTGAAAGCTGATAAAAATTTTAAATGGGGTGAAATTGAAGAAATTGGAGTTGCCATTTGAGAAAGAATCAGGAACTCTGGCAAAGCAAGAGGAAGAAACACCAACTGTTGCTTCAAATTGCCATGTTGGGAACGGATGCTTCACAGCGGGAGGTAGAGCTGAGTTGCTGCGTAGCCAAGCAACAAGAATAAGAAGCTGGAATCAATCAAGCGTGAGGTGTGATTGACAGCTCAGCTGTAACCAAGGAAACGAAGCTTGCAGAGCAGTGGCAGAACAGAGATAGTTGCCCTCTTTCCTCAATTACTTAAGGCACACAATTAGTGGAGGAAACGTTGCATGTTCAACAACATGCCTCCAGCTCAATAAATTCAAATGCAACGAATGTGCAAGACCTGCTAATGGAGTCACTCAGTAAGGAATTGAATAAGACAAACACTATGATTCTATGAATTCCCATTTTATACCACCTGTAGGATTAGAGGGAGGTCTAATGAATTTGAACACCTGCAATACAATGAATTGGTGTAATCAAACAAATACAGGTTGAACATCCCTTTTCTGAAATTGCAAAATCCAAAATATTCCAAAGTCACCCATGTGGTTAAATGAGATAATGGCACCTTTGCTTTCTGAATGTTCACTGCGCACAAACTGCTTCAAAAAATAATGTTAAAATTACCTTTAGGTTATGTGCATAAGATGTATATGAAGCATAAATGAATTTTGTGTCTAGACTTGGGTCCCATTTTCAAAATACCTCATTATGTACGTCTATGTATATATTCCAAAATCCGAAAATAAAATCCAAAACACTTCTGGTCCCAAGCATTTTGGATAAGGGGTTCTCAGCCTGCATAACTAATTTATTGCAAGGACTAAAATAAATGAATTTGTTCCTTAATTATTTCAACTTGATAAGTTGCAGATAATTATTCTAGGAGTGATAAGAAGGAAGAGACTAGTGAGAGTCCAACAAAAGCAAACAAGGCAAGGGGAGAGGAGAAAACAAAGTTGGGATTCTTGGAAATTAAAAGAATGGCACAGTTTCAGATTCAATGGCAGACTTTCGGCTAGAAATGTCTGAAGGGGGAAAAGAGAAGATTTTAATGAAAATGAAGACTGAAGAGAGTGATTTGGAAAGAAAAATACTTTCTATGTTACTTAAAGTGAAAATTTTAAGGATATGTTAAAAGCGGTTTGCAAACATTAGATTTTGAGGAGGTTAGAATAAGTTGGCGCAGTGGGTTAAACCACTGAGCTGCTGAACTTGCTGACCAAAAGGTCAGCAGTTTGAATTTGGGGAGCGGAGTGAGCTCCTGCTGTTAGCCCCAGCTTCTTCCAAGCTAGCAGTTCGAAAACATGCAAATGTGAGTAGATCACTAAGTACTGCTCCGGTGAGAAGGTAACGGCACTCCATGCAGTCATGCCGACCACATGACTTGGAGGTGTCTATGGACAATGCCAGCTCTTCAGCTTAGAAATGGAGATGAGCACCACATTCCAGATCAAAGAAGCCTTGGCTGCCCTGAGTCTGGAAGCAGGACTCTTGAAGATAGAATTATTTGGAGGCCTCCCATTCATGAGGCTGCTTTAATTCAAAGTCAACTTGGCAAATAACAACAATACAGAAGGCTTTGGAATGAAACTAATGTGAAACTAGGAGTCATAGCTGCAAGAACTGTGGATTAGAACTCCTATGTTTGCTGGCACAAGGGAAATAACACAACTGTTTATTGATTGCTCCTCCTTCACAGTATGTACCAAGCCCTAATTATTACATATATATTGATCTATTTGATTTTCACAGTAATGTTGCTCTATTATGAACAGGCTGCTTGCTAGGCAATGGCTTCAGCGAATTTTCAGGGAATTTTCTGCAGCATGCCCATATCCCAGTGGCTTGTGTTCCAGGAACTCATGTGTCCCAAGTACACAGAAACATGCAATAAAATAACTAGGTCCATGAAAGTTACTTGTGTTGTAAAAGTGGTTGATGGTAAATTTTAATTTACAGGTTGAATATTTAAAAGCATTGCACTTGTACTTCAAGAATTTAAATTTACAACCATGTCTTTTTTTCCCTTTTTTCTCCTTTTTTTTTCCTTTTCTCAGATCAGTTGTAGTTTCTCTTCGCCTTCTTCCAAAGTTATTTGGTACATTTCAACAATTTGGGAGCAGTTATGACACACATTGGATAACAATGTAAGTACAACATATCACAATGAATCAGAAGTGGGCTTTTGTTTTAGGACTGGAATTTCGATTTTGACTCTTGTCTATTTTTACTGTTACGAAAGTACAGGTGTATAGATTATTTAAGCCTCATCCTTTCTCAGTATTTCAAAGCTGTTTTACATTTGCTCCCTCTTGGCCATTTCTTCCAATTCTTAGCAGAATAATAATAATAATAATAATAATAATTATTATTATTATTATTATTATTATTATTATTGGAAATTGAAGAGAAACAACAAAACGCCCATGAAATGCCATATAACACCAGTGCTGCGGCATCTACACTGGCTCCCAATTGAGTATCGTGGTTTGTATAAGATGCTGGTCCTGACCTTTAAAACTTTATATGGCCAGGGTCCATTGTATCTTAGAGACCGTCTCTCCTTCTACCATCATCGGAGGTCGCCACACCATCCCAACGCGATTTGCTCTATATACTGGGTCCTAGGGAAGTGCACTTGGAAAGCACCAGGCACAGATGGACCTTCTTTGTTTCTGCCCCTGCCTTATGGAATTCCTTGCTGCCCTATTTGAAAGCCATGCGCGACTTGGGGCGTTTTGTCTTGGCGCTTAAGACCTGGCTTTTTACTGGAGCATTTGACTCATGTTAATTTTAATATTTGTATGTATGTGTTTTATCCTGTATAATTTCTGCAATGTAAATCTCCTGGAGCATCTCGGATGGAGGGCGATTAATAAGTAATTAAAGATGATGTTGATGAAAAGCCGACAAGATATGAGGATTTAAAGCTCGAACTGCAAAGACTCTGGCAGAAGCCAGTAAATGTGGTTCCAGTGGTGATCGGCACACTGGGTGCAGTGCCTAAGACCTTAACCTGCACTTAAAAACAATAAGTGCTGACAAAATTACCATCTCTCAGCTGCAAAAGGCCACCCTACTCAGATCTGCATGCATTATTCGCCAATACATCATACAGTCCTAGACACTTGAGAAGTATCCGTGTGTGATTCAATACAACAACCAGCATAGTGATCTTGTTTGCTGTATACTAATCTTGTTGTGTTTCAAATAATAATAATAATAATTTATTTATTTCTTGCCTTTACTTGTGGTTCGCGGCAGGTTTAAAATAATTATCTTTCTAGGTTTTTACTTCCATTGTCTTAAATGAACCAGCTGTTTGTAGCTCAGATAATACATGCTTTCCAAGCTCATCCTTAACTATATATTGGTTAATTGATATTCTGTCTGGCATTAACTTTGTGTAATGGTGGGGTTGCCTTTTTATGTGAGGCAGGAGGTTATGCTGTAGAGCAGTGTTTCTCAACGTGTGGATCCCAAGATGTTTTGGACTTCAACTCTCAGAAATCTTAACAGCTGGTAAGCTGGCTGAGATTTCTGGGAGTTGTAGGCCAAAACACCTGGGGACCCACAAGTTGAGATCCACTGCTGTAGTGTCCCACATCAAGTGGTTTTTGCTGAAAAGTCAAACTAAATATGCCAAACAGTTACTGGATGGCAGTAGTAATGAGGAGTGACACATGCAGAGGGTCTCTCGGAAACAACAGTAGTGGCACTATAGCTAACTCCAAAGGAGCCAATCATGTGCAGAAGAAGGCAGTGGTAACCCACTCCTGAAGCCTTTTACTTTGAAAACCCTAAGACAAGGCAATCCAAAATGCAACAATAGAAAGTGCAGGAAGATGAGACTCCCAGGTTAGAAGATACACAATGAGCTGATGGTGAAAAGCAGAGGACTGTGTCTAATGACATAGCGATGACTGTGTCAGATGACAAGCAGCACTGTGTCTCATGACACAGCTGGACTCAAGCCAAAGGATTTTCAGCGGTTGATGTGTGGAGAGGTGAAAGAAAAGTCTAAAGTTGCACAGCATTTGTACAGTATCTGTTAGGGTTTCGTTCTCGGATCCCTTGTAGATACCAAAATCCATGGGTGCTCAAGTCCCATTGTATACAATGACATAGTAAAATAGTATCATCTATATAAAATGGCAATTCTGTAAACACGTATTAATAACAAATTATGTTGAGGACGGTTTGGGGCCCACCTACCTTCGTGGCCGTATCTCCCTCGTGAACCTGCCCGATCGCTCCAATCTTCAGGGGAGGCTCTCCTTTTGCCCCTGCCATTATCTCAGGCCCACCTTGTGGGAACAAGGGAGAGAGCTTTCTCCTCAGTGGCCCCCCGACTTTGGAATACATTGCCCGGTGAGATTAGGCGAGCCCCCACTTTAGAAAGTTTCAAGAAGAATCTCAAAACCTGGCTCTTCCGTTGTGCTTTTGGTGATTAACCATACAATCTGATATTGCTGCTACCCCTCAATGTTTGCCCTTAGAGTACTCCTCCTCCTCCTTTCCTGTACGAAGACCTGTCTTGACCTCACTTCCAAAGATTTTCTCCTTCACAAATAATCTGCTCCATCCCTATCTCACCCCATGTTTTTAGTTTTTAGCTTTAGTATTTTATTCTGTACATGTGGCCTGCTCACTGTCACAATTTCTGTGTTATGATTGATTTTAATTTTATATTGTTTGCTGTATTTTTATGTTTCATGTAATTTATCATGTTATTGTGTGTGTTTTGACATCATTTATTATATTGTGTTGTTGGGCTTGGCTTCATGTAAGCCGCCCCGAGTTCCCATTGGGGAGATGGTAGCGAGGTATAAATAAAGTTAATGATGATGATTATTATTGATTTAATTCTCTGGGATTCTTTTTGTATTGAATTTCTTAGAACGTTTTAACATTAAACACTGTCAAGCTATGCCTCGCTAAGGAAAGAATTTGTTGTAATGAGGTTCGGCAAAGAAACCAACTCAGGATCAAACCTCTCATTCCATTGATGCTCTGTGCTCTAATGAAAGGAGGAATTATCCATACTTAATGCTAATGCTGCAGAAGTATGGGCAGACTTTGAGCTGGGAATTTCAAATGCTTTAGTTAACGGGGAGAAATATGTTTTGAGTTTATAAACACTGTTAAGTCATTCAAGTTGATTTGAAGTAATATGTTTGTGTCTCAAATTGAAACAGGTGGGCTGAGAAGGAACTCAATATGATGAAGCTTTTCTTTGATAACTTGGTATACTACATTCAGGCTGTAAGAGAAGGACGGCACAAACATGCATTGTAAGTATGTAATTGAAATCCTTTGTCAATTTGTGAGTTGGGACTAAATCCAGTTTCTGATCTGAATTATGATGTCTATGCTCCGCCAGTGTACTTTGAAGTGATAAACAACAACTTGCTATCCATTCAAGGTATATTCTGGTCTGAGTGCAAGTGCAGGAATAATTGGGCTCACACAGAAATGGGGAACCAACTTGGATTGGATCCCTCCTTATGCAAATCTCTAAAAGTACAACTACTTACATAACTCTCCAAGTTATTTAAGTTTAGTGGCTGGTTACTGGAAGTTGGATATAAATTCCAAGTATTTTTATTCTTGTTTCTCCCCCATTTACCAAAATTTTGCACGTTTTTTTATGCTTACTTGCCATTTTTATTTATGAGTAAAAAAGGATATTCTTTTCCCAAAATACGTTACAAAACAGGCTAATTGTGGGTTGCCCCCCCCCCCCCCCGAACTGGCACATTATTAAATAGAGGTACCTTAAAAAACTGTGCTGAAAGCTTATGTACCCTTTCATTTCTAATGCCATCCCCACTAACATGTTAATCCTTCCAGCAGCAAATATATGTCTCTCTGTGAATGTTGATCTTTCTTGTATGTTGTTTGCTGAGTGGGAATTTTGTCTACTGGTGTCTATAACAACATAGTGGTCTATGCACTAATGGGCAAAAGCACAAGGGTTTTGTTACTGTTCCGGAACACAACCGTTCCGGCCCATCTTACCTGTCCAAACGTATCTCCCGCTATGAACCATCTCAGAGATCAAGACAGTCTGGGGAGGCCTTGCTCTCTGTCCCGACCCTTCACAGGCGCGATTGGTGGGAACGAGAGACAGGGTCTTCTCAGTGGTAGCCCCTCTGCTGTGGAACTCCCTCCCCAGCGATGTTAGATCAGACCCCTCCCTCCTGACCTTCGGGAGTGAAAATGTGGCTTTGTGATCAAGCCTTCGGAGAAGAACTACGGTGTAATAGATGGACTGGAATTATGTGCAATGACTACCAGGCTATGATTATGGATAGAGTAGTTATCTTAATTGTATATTGTTGTTAATGCATTTAATCTTTAAGCCGCCTTGAGTCCCCTTTGGGGTCAAGAAAGGCAGAATATAAATACAGTAAATAAATAAATGCTGAACATTGTAGGGCAGCTTCATTGATAGATTGATTAAGAGACTGCTATTGTATATTTTGGTGAGTGAAAGAGAATAAGGAAAGAAGAATAGAAAATGTGTTTGAAAGTAGCCTAATAAGGAATTTATCTGTGATGGCATGTGGAAGTAAAATTTAAATATTTCTTATAGTTTGTAAGTATTTGCGTGTCTACCCACCTATGAATATTTTGTGCTAGTTTAGAATTCCATGAACGATTTATGTACTAAATGAAATTTCTCACTTCTGTTCTTTGAGTAGCAGTGCAGCCCTCCCCTGGTTTACTGTTCGAAAAATAGATTTTCATACTTTTATATTTTAGGAGAAAAAAACAGAAGCCCCAGATGCCTAGCTTAACAGTTGTTTCAATTCCTTGTTTGCCACCTGTAATGACAATTGCAAATTCGAAGTCCATATGAGAATATATAAATTAAATGAATACTAATTTAGTAAATAATTTCAATTTTTTTAAAAAAGGCTTAATTAATTGCATTTTATAAAATGAAGAAAATATGTAGCTATTTGTTAAAGATAAAAGTTTCCCCTGACATTAAGTCTAGTCATGTCCGACTCTGGGGGGTGGTGCTCATCTCCATTTCTAAGCCAAAGAACCGCCAGTATGACTGCCTGGAGCACTGTTACCTTCTCGCAGAAGCGGTACCTATTGATCTACTCACATTTGCATGCTTTCGAACTGCTAGGTTGGCAGAAGCTGGGGCTAACAGCAGGAGCTCACCCCACTCCTCACCCCACTCCTCAGATTCAAACCTTTCGGTCAGCAATTTCAGCAGCTCAGTGGTTTAACCCACTGCTCTACCAGGGGGTATAAAAATAGTTAAATGAGACCTTTTGAGATAAGAGCTGTATCCGGTAATTCTAATATGCAATCTTTCATTCACTTATTTATTAATTCCATAACTTGAAATATTGAAATATTTTTCTAACGTATTGTGAGTGTAGGACAGTCCCCACAATTTCAACAGTTGAATACTTTGATTTTAAATTGGCAAAAAAATGAGTAAAGGAGTATGAACTTATTTTGGAGGATAAGCAATGGAAAGAAAAATAGTAATAATTTGTAATAAACTGAAATAATCTGTCATTGTCATAACAGGTACAGCCACAGCGCAGAAGTTCAGGTGCGCCTCCAATTTTTGACATGTGTTTTTTCAACCCTGGGATCACCAGATCACTTTAGTAAGTTCTCATTAATTCTTTCAACTAAAATTTTGTTTGGTTATTGATATTGTATGATAGTCATAAAATATATAGCAATATAGTAAAACCTTGTAAGTGGAGAGGGAGAAGAATATTGTGTGATCTTCATCACACAACCTTCTTCCTCTCCACTTACAAGGTTTTACTATATATTTTTAGCCACTTAAAATATGTTTTAGCCACCTAAAAAGGATTTTTGAGTGGCTAAGCTGTGTAAAATTTGCAGCTCTAGTGCTCTTTCAAGATATCTGTGATTTGGGTGGACTAAGGATGTGGTTCTAATTCAGACAATAATCCAGGCCGCATCAGTAGATGGGAATTTATAATTGGATCAGTGTAAGATTACTTTTACTGTGGGTGTGTCAGGTGGGGAGACATACTTACCTATATCGTTTTGAATCTCTAGGGTTGAGTCTGGAACAAGTAGACATACTATGGCATTGTTTGGTCGAAGATTCTGAATGCTATGATGATGCTCTCCACTGGTTCTTAAATCAAGTACGAAGTAAAGACCAGCATGCCATGGGAATGGAAACCTACAAGCATCTTTTTTTAGAAAAGGTAGAAGACAAACCAAGCTCCTTCAAAACATAACCAATTAGCTTTTCTGTTTGAAAATAAGCTTAATTATGGTTGTTAATTATCATCTTCATTATAAGTAAGCATGCTTTTTCTTTATTTAGATGCCTCAGCTGAAACCTGAAACAATTAGTATGACTGGATTAAACTTGTTTCAGCATTTATGTAATTTGGCTCGGTTGGCTACTAGTGCCTATGATGGTGGTACAAACTCAGAGGTGAGCAAGACTATTGATTTATAATTTCTTTTCTTTCTAAGATGTACCCTTCAGTGTTTAGTGGATTGTTATAGTGAACCAGTGGCTTTTGCTAAGTCCCTTTATAGTGAAGTTACTTCAGTATCCTGGATCATATGTTATGGTATTTTATAATTCTCTGTTCCAAAGTGAAGAGAGAAGGGGGCAGAAGACAGTTCCATCTTGTCTCCTATACTTTACTAATAATATAATATATATTGTATATACATATAATATTTATAATATTTTAATGTAATACATTATAATAATAATAATACAATATTATAATTATATATTTTATATTACATGTAATATTACTAATAATATTACAATATAATTATATAGTACAATATAGTAATAATTCTGTTATTGTACTGTGCGCACGCACACACACACATATATATGTAGAGAGAGAGTAAGCCCCTCTGAGTCCCCTTCAGGGTTTTTTGTCATGTCAGTAGCAACTTGAGAAACTGCAAGTTATTTCTGGTGTGAGAGAATTGGCCGTCTGCAAGGATGTTGCCCAGGGGACTCCCGGATGTTTTGATGTTTTTATCATCCTTGTGGAGGGTTCTCTCATGTCCCCGCATGAGGAGCTGGAGCTGACAGAGGGAGCTCATCCACGCTCTCCCCGGATTCGAACCTGCAACCTGTCGGTCTTCAGTCCTGCCGGCACAGGGGTTTAACCCACTGCGCCACCGGGGGCTCTCACCCCTTCAGGGTGAGAAGGGCGGCACGTAGATGTCGTAAATAAATAAACAGATATAATTTAATGCAGAGGTGGGCACTTGTTCTCCTCCAGATGTTTTTGACAGAAGCTCTGCTGGCCAGGGCTGATGGGAGACATCAACCAAAAACATTTGAGGGCCACAATTGCTCACTTTGGTTTAATGTAATTGAACAAACCTGGATACCCCTCTGACTTGAAACAATTATTCTGTGTGTTGTCAGAGGCTTTCATGGCCAGAATCACTGAGTTGGTGTGAGTTTTCTGGGCGCTATGAAACAACCAGGGCCAGCTAACACCTCCTAACAAAGGATTCCCCCAGGCAGGAAGCAGCTAGGCTTTGAAACTGCAAGGCCAGTCAATGCTAATCAAGGTGATCAGTTGCAACAATAACACTCACCTCAAACAGACAAGAGTTCTTTTTCCCATTCTGGACATTCCACAGATATATAAACCCTACTTGCCTAGTTTCCAACAGACCTCACAACCTGTGAGGATGATGGAGGAAGCAGTCTTCTCAAGCCTCCTCTATATGATGTTTGTCTGCTTTTATAATTATTATTTTATAACCTGAAGTCTTATTTGATTTGCAGATTCCTTATCTCTATATACCTAAAGCAGGGGGAGGGGCTGCAGGTCATGTGACTGACTCAGTTTTAAACAGGAGGCCAGGAAATATCAGTTAAACCTTGAGCCTGTTAAAAACTTGTTGGAGTTTAAGTCTGTCAGAATACAGAAGCTAACGTTAGGAACTTTGACACTATTGAGGCTTGTGTTTTTATTTGAAAGTAAACTCTCACTAAAGTGTGCTGTATAAGCAACATAGTTTATGAAGAAACTGTTAAAGATTATAAATTCAAGATACAAAATCTCTGAAACGTTACCAAAGTTTTAACCCTTGACAAGAAATGTGCCTGTATTTCTAAATACACTAAGTTGTCAGTAAACAAAATATCTACATTCCCAATGATCATCAAATACCAAATAAACTCTGCTACTCCGATTGGGTTGTGATCTTAACAGTTCATGATCTATACCCTGATGGTCAGTGATCCATTATCCTCAATAGAGGATGCCTGCCATAGATGTGGGTGAAACCTCAGGAGAGAATGCTTCTGGAACATGGCCATACAGCCCAGAAAACTCACAGCAACCCAATTAATCTCTGTCCTAATCTGATAATGGCTATGATACGTTGTTACTTACATTTTCAATTGATCACTGTTTAAACTTTGTTTTTAACTTTAGTTATACTGTGGGTTATTGAAAAACCATTTCCACAAACTCCTGTTCAAAAATTATTCGTTTCACAAAACATAGCTAACTCTAAAGCATAATTTGTCTCAATTTAAATGTAATGTTACATTGTGAGTCCTTGGAACAGATTGTTTCCTGATTTCCTCCTCAAAGCTGTGTTGGCTGTGGGAGGAGCATGCAAATAGATCACATACATAAAACATACAAGTAGAGAATATGCAGCCACCCAGATGCTGTTGAACAGCGCTTCCATATCTGCTAATGTCCTTTATCATTATATTAGCTCTAATGATCTGGTGTGTCTTTACAAACTAGTTAAAAATTCTGTAATGTGAGATATACGTCTGGCCACTTGGATCATAAACATGATAGTATACAGAAAGAATATAGACACGTTTGTGTGTTTTGTGGGGAAATACCCACAAATGGAATACGCCCTCATCTTTCTCTGAAAACCCTATTTTAATTTGTCTTATCTTGTTCATGCCCAGCACTTTTTGATTTTAAATTTGAATTATTACATTTGGCCCGGCCATGGGTTTTTAAATGCTGTATATTGCGATATGTTATTGTTATCGCTTATTGTGTATTTTCTGTTTTGAGTTTATTTTAACTGTTTTGTATTGATTATTATTATTTCTTTTGTTTATTGTATGTGTTGTGGGCTTGGCCTCATGTAAGCTGCACCAAGTCCCTTGGGGAGATGGTAGCGGGGTACAAATAAAGTTTTTAATTATTATTATTATTATTATTATTATTATTATTATCTGTGTTTTTATTTATATAACAGAAATTATTTATAATATTATAGTGTAATGCAATATAATACTAGTACTAATAATAATATGATATTCTAATTATGTATTTATATTACATGTAATATTACTAATAATGTTACAATATAATGGTATAATACAATATAGTAATATTTAATACTGATATTGTACTATGCTAATAATATAATATATTGTTTGTGTGTGTGTGTATACACCCACACACACATACATCTTGTAAGCCACTCGTGAGTCCCCTTTGGGGTGAGAAGGGCGGCATATAAATGCCACAAATAAATAAATAAATATTCTCTCACTTCTTTTTACAGTTGTGTGGCATGGACCAGTTTTGGGGTATTGCTTTAAGAGCACAATCTGGAGACGTGAGCCGTGCAGCTATACAGTATATTAACTCCTATTATATTAATGGTATGCATATTCAGTTTTTGATATGGTTCTCCGAACTATTCTTTAAGGGATACATTCTCTTTTTTTCCTGATTAGAATTCATTTAGTCACATTTATAGAATATTTATTTCTGAATCAACTTACAGGAAAAACGGGTCTGGAGAAAGAGCAAGAATTTATTAGCAAGTGCATGGAAAGCCTGATGATTGCGTCCAGTAATCTCGAGCAGGATTCTCACTCAAGTCTCACCATTATTGAACGAGGACTTCTGATGCTTAAAACTCATTTAGAAGCTTTTCGGAGAAGGTAAAATATAAGCATCTGTTTTTGTTCTCTGCCTTCAAGATGTTTTCCAACTTCTGGTGACTCTTAAGATGACAATCCTTGGCAAAAAATTGTTCAAAGTCAGTTTGCCTTTGCCTTCCTCTGAGTCTGAGAGAATGTGACTTGCCCACAGTTACCTAGTGGGTGTCCATGGCTGAGCGGGGAATTTGAGTCACAGCCCAACACTCTGTTGTATTTGTCCAGTATTACTAACTAAACAGTTTATTGAAGAAAACAAATATAAAAAGGCAAAAAGTAATACAAAATGTCCCAAAAAGTAATAGGAAAAAGACTAATAAAAGACAATAGTCCACACATCAGAGTTTTGTTCAAAAGTAACAAGGTAGATGGAAAATCGGGAATCAAAACATGAGCATAAATCCATAATCAGGAACACAGGAACATCTTTCAAAACATGAACCGATGAACATGAGCACAAAACTTTCCCAAGGAACTTAAACATAGACTTCAACGTGGAACAAGGCCAAGGAGTAAACGGTAACGCAGCATTGCCTGTGCTAACTCTTTTAATAAAGAATATTTTAATTTAAGGACCACAAAACCATGAGGTCATGTCTTCAACATCTGCTCTGTTGCTTCAAGGATTTCTCATGAAGTCTCTGTGACCTCCTCAATCTGACTCCCTCCTCTTGGAGATTGAGCCTCCAACTCCTACTGATCTCAGGTGTTTTCTCAGGAGAAAGATCTCTCTCTTCTAGCTCCTTATCTTCTGTTGCCAAGGAACGACTAGGGGAAAGGTTCTCCCTGTCTTCTGATGCTACAGCATCTCCATCTCTCCTCTTCTCTGAAGCCATTTCTCACCAGACACAGAACTGACATTTTAATTGTTTTTAACTTTTGCACAATGCAACTTTTTAGCTAAACTTTTATTTTTGACTAGCTTGAGGACCTGGTGGTGCTCAGATTATATGAAAAAAGCATTGTTTGTTTTGGGGTGTTATGTCATATCAGTAATTTGTAGCTCTAGATCTTAGAAAAAAAGTCAGTCTTTCCTGTTGTTTTTTATGAATGCTCCCATTGAATTCTTCACAACCTTGATCTTTTTGAAATATAGCTCAATCATAGATATCTTAAGATATTTTTGAATTGCTTGTCCATAGCAAAGGCATTTTGATCTGTTCTGTTGAAGAGAAGCAAGATTGAAGCTGTCTTAGGCTCGCACAGCTACTTCTGTGATTCTTTTATGAATGCAACAAGGTTCAAAACATTCTGAATTTTTTGAATCCATTGCCTTGTACTGGCTTAACTCATCCTACCTCATGTCTGCAATGCCCCCAAAAGAATGCTTAGTACTTCCAAGTTGTATGAGTTAGAAAATCCTAACAATATTATTTCTGTATTATTTTCTTGTCAGGTTTGCTTATCATCTAAGGCAGTGGCAAATTGAAGGCACTGGCATCAGTAGCCATTTAAAAGCTCTGAGTGACAAACAGTCACTCCCTCTCAGAATAGTTTGCCAACCAGCTGGGCTTCCTGACAAGGTACATTGTGGCCAAATGAGTCTTTTTTATGGGTATTTTGCACTGTATTCCCAATTCAACCAATATGTCTTCTTTCAGATGACAATTGAAATGTATCCAAGTGATCAAGTGGCTGATTTAAGGGCTGAGGTAACTCATTGGTATGAAAACTTGCAGAAGGAACAGTTAAACCAACAAGCTCATCTGCAAGAGTTTGGACAAAGTAGTCGGAAAGGAGACTTTCCAGGTAAGTTGTGAAATTGCAGTTTTGTGTGTGTGATTGCAGGCAGTTCCCAAGTTACGAACAAGCTAGGTTCTGTATTTTTGTTCTTTAATTGAATGTATGTAAGTCAGAATGGGTACTCCAAACATATATACATACATGTGTATGTATAGATAAAGAGATAGATAGATAGATAGATAGATAGATAGATAGATAGATAGATAGATAGATAGATAGAGCGAGCTTTGGGTAGCTTAGGGAAGGGCTATCACCTATGTGGTGTTTGTTTTGCGGTTTGTGCCCCTGTTCAGAAGATTCCACCTCACTTTCTGTCCATGTGAAAAAATGGATTTTGAAAAATTTAGCTTGCTTTGTAAACAAGGATTGGTGATAAAGCTTCAGTTGAGACCCCTTTTCCCCATGATAATTCTTCCAGGAGTAAATTTCCCATCCAAGGTGTAGGTTTCTCTCACTTCCTATTGTCTCACCCCCGTTTGTAACTATGAGTCATTTGTAAGTCTGATATTTGTAACTTGGGGTCTGCTTGTATTGTCTGGAAGTGTGATCCTCATGGACCAGATAACATCAAGGGTACACTCACATCCATCACAAGCATGACTTGTGGGGACAAGGGAGAGGGCCTTTTCTGTGGTGGTCCCTCAGCTGTGAAATTCGTTACCCAGAAAGATTAGGCAAGCGCCCGCTCTGGCAACCTTAAGGTAGAGCCTAAAAATAATAAATGCAATAATAATGGTAACAATAGAGTAACATAATAAAATAATAATAATAATAATAGAGTAAAATAATACATGCCAAAAAGGGCTGAAAAACTCAGCTTATACTTGATTATATATGGTAAACTGCTTATTAGAAAGAAGTCTCCACTGGCTCCTCAGCAAGATTTCATATTAACTCTTTCCCTATTCAGCCATTGTGTTGTAGAAGAGAATGGCTCTTTGGTAGCTTCCTTTCATCTGAAAAAGGCAAAGGGGAACTATGGACAGATGAGGACACAGCAGGACAACTGTATAATGCCTCCATTGGGCAAAGTAATGCTAAAAAACTATCATTAGGAAAGCTGGTAAACTATTATTATTACTATTATTATTATTATTATTATTATTATTATTATTATTATTTTAAAAATGTAATACACCCACCATATACATTACAAACATATAAACATACACATATGTAGACAACCCTCCACTCACAGTACAATTACCCCTCAACCCACCCCCAGTTCTACTATTAACGGAGTGCTAGAGCCCATCTCTTAATCTTGTGGACCAGGAGTAATTTTAGAGTCTAGAGCAGTGAGAGTGAATTAAAAAATAGGTTAATTTGAGAAAAGGATCATATGGCTCTTTTAATGTTATTGGGCTTTAGCACAGCTGGTTAATCACCAGCAGCAATAGATCTTACCAATTGAAAGGTTGGCAGCTCGAAGCCTGGGTCAGGGTGAGCACCCGACCTTATGCCCAGCTTACTGTCCACCTAAATAGTTTGAAAACATCTGTAAGCTGTGAGTAGAGAAATTAGGTACTGCTTAAGCAGGGAGGTATTTCACAGCACCATAAAGGAAATACCAGAAAAATACCAGTGATCAAAGGAAGGAGGAAGTGAGCAAGGCTCTACGTCATAGAGGATGAAGCAACAGCACCTCCTGTGTCCGGAATAGAGCACAACCTCCAAGATGCCGAAGTTGGGAAAATGCTGACATAATGCCTCTATGTGTTGTCTGTCTTGTCTGTTTTAACAGCATTGAATGTTTGCCGTGTATGTGTTCTGTGACCTGCCCTGAGTCCTCTTCAGGGTGAGAAATGGTGGAATAGAAATGCTGTAAATAAATACATAAATAAATAACTACTATGTTTTGGTTTTTTTAAAAAAACATCAAAGAACCAAGCAAGTTTTTGTTCTTGTTTTTAGGGGGTCTCATGGGACCTGTGAGAATGATCTCTTCTGGGCATGAACTAACAACTGACTACGATGAAAAAACTCTTCATGAATTGGGGTTTAAAGATATGCAGGTATTGGCAAATATATGAAATACGTTATTTTATGATGTTACGGTAATGGAACTCAAGTGTCCATGCTGCTATGAAGCATCACATGGATTGGGGGGGGGGGGGGCATCCATTTGAGTGGTAACTGGAATAGCATTAGAACAACTTTCCTACTGACTTTTGTACTTGTGCTTAATAGCGGCTTATTGTGCAGCCATTATAAAGTAATATTTATTTCCATCATCATGAAAGGTAATCTTCTGATTTGCCAGAGGATGATTCCCTTGCAGGTACAGAAATAGACTATGCCATTCTCTGGAGGGTGCAGAGGAGCCATCCATATCCTCCTTGTGGTAGCCTCTCGCACCAGAGAAAGGATCCATGAGAACATTTTTCTTTTAGCAAATTCATAATCAGCATTAACAAACTGTGCTGAAAACCTCATTAAAAAGTAGCTTTGTGGAAGGGATTTGGATTCATTCAAATTGCAGTGAAGTACGGACAAACATCTTTTTCCAGCTTCTGTCTGCTGTGTGTGTTGTGTGCCATTACTGACTTATAGAGAACCTAAGATTGGGTTTTATTGGCTTCGTTTGTTTGCTTTGCCTTCTTACAATATGGTCATTTATTATTCTCCAAATAAGAGCCACTTAAAAAAATAATATTACTCTTACATAAAGCCTGTGTTGCCGCTGCTTTGCTATCTCAAGAGAACAAGGTGTGCTTTCAAGTAAAATAATTAGGAGCACAGTTTCTAAACAGTTCTCTGAACTCTAATTTATGATGCCTGCAGAATTGAGATAGAGGAAAGCTAGTCCTGCTTGGGCTGTGGCAGATTTTTGTACTGTAGATGACATATTCTGGGGTTGGGACTGTAGTTTTACAGTGGTTCTGTTCATATGGGAACTGTTTATAATCATTGGATGATTATATCTTTGTGCCTTGGTGACTATTTTCTATTCTATTTAACAACTGTATGAAGCCCTCAAACATGGAATGGAATATGGAACGTCTTCCTGTTTGGTGTTTGATTGATATCAGCGGTAGAGTGGCCTTCTTTTAATAATTATGCTGCAAGCTTCTTTCATTACATTGCCTTGAGGGTTACTGATTTTAAACTGATAAGTATTGCACCTCCTCTGCTACAGAAACAGGCATTCTGAAAGAGAGATCTTTCCCTCTTTAAGTTTGGAAGTTTGGAAGTTTCATTGGCCATCTAAACTCATAATACTTCTTAGATCATAAAACTATTTTAGCCTTGTCGGACTTAATACAGTATTGACTAATTTTGTAAATGCATAATGAAGAGACTATTCCTCTATATATATTCTCTGAGTCTTTTGCTCTTATTTTACTTTGGAAAATTTGCAGCGGCAGCCTTCTGGTGGCTTTGGGAGTAGTTTTTTCAAAGGGCTATTTTCCACAAAATGTTTGGAAATTAATTGTATTCGTAATAATAATGTGTGCCTTTATGTGTGTCTGATATGCCAGGCAATTCAAAATTTGCAAAAATATTTTTTGGTTGTTATCCAGTTTGCACTGTCAAGTTTCAAATAAAAAGTGCTATTTTCCACAAAATGTTTGGAAATTAATTGTATTTGTAATAATAATGTGTGCCTTTATGTGTGTCTGATATGCCAGGCAATTCAAAATTTGCGAAAATATTTTTTGGTTGTCATCCAGTTTGCACTGTCAAGTTTCAAATAAGAAATAAACCCAAAATTCCAAACCCAGTGGGTTTTTGAGAAGTAGAAAAATGGGACCTACCTAAAATATAAAAATGATTTTTAGGCATTGTTTTTAATATTCTCCTGGCAGGAAAACAATAAAGTGCTATGTTAATGTTGGTAAAATTTATGAGATTAATAAGGGACAAGAAAATGGGAGAAGGCTCGTTCTGGCACTTGTGGGGATTCCTTAGGTCAAACTTTTCAAGTTAGTGATACGCTTTTTAGACCTACATCTAAAACGGTAATTCAGTTTTACTAGCAAAGTGGAGGTAAAACCAACCCCTTATGAGATAGATAGATATAGATATAGATATGCGTGATTTTAATTGAATGTTTTATATTTGAAATTTTAGTTGTTGTTTTAAATGTAAATTGTTATTATAATTGTCTTTGGGCATCTAATTGTGAGGCTGCCCTGAGTCCCTTTCTGGGGGTGAGAAGGACAAGATACAAATGTATGAAAAATTATACACACACGCACACACACACACATAAACCACACTGTATATGTGTGTGTGTGTGTGTGTTTCATATAATCTATCCTGTATAACGAGGTTTGGAATTTTTTCCTTTGCACTTCTTGTGTACTGTATAGCTGCTTCATGTGGTTCATTACAAACGTCATCATTGTCAACAGATTTTCTTACCTTAATTTATCAATTTTAGTGGTAATTACTGCAATTCAGTTAACAAATTGTAAGAATTATAAAGGTTTTATCAGTACCTACACTTGAATAATAATAATAATAATAATAATAATAATAATAATAATAATAATACTTTATTTCTAGGGTGCCCTCTCTCCCCGAAGGGACTCAGGGTGGTTTACAGATACAAGACAAAAGGCAAGCATTCAATGCCTCAAATGAATACAAACACATCAGAACAATACAAGATAATGCACAGAAACAACAGTAAACTTACAACAAAGAATTATGCATCGAGATTAAAATAATAAAAAACAATAAGACATCGTAAACTAAAACTTGAGGAAAACATTACGACATATACCCTAAAAGCAATCTATATATATAAAAATGCTCTGTGCGTAATGAGTACCTTAAAAACAAAAAAAAACTACTGGGCCAAATGACCCCAAATTTGGCAACAAACCTCCTCACAATCCAAGGAGTGACCATCACCGAAAAAAACCCCACAAAAACATGTTTAAATTCAAAATATTACTATATTAAATAGACTCATAGAATAGAGTTAGAAGGGACTCTACCATAGTATTGCGGGAGAACAGATAGGAAGGAAGGAGAGAAGAAAAGGGAGGGAGGGAAAAAGGGAAGGAATGTAGGAGGGAAAGGGGGAAGGAAGAAAGGAGGGAAGGAAAGAGGGAAGGAAGGGAGCGAAGGAAGGAAAGAAAGAGGTACCAAAGGAAGGAAGAAGAGAAAGTAGAAAGGAAAGAAAAGGGGGAGGAAAGGCAGGAAAGAGGTAAAGAAGGAAGAAAAGAGAAAAGGAAATTAAAAAAATGAAAGAAGGAAGGAAACAGGGAGGGAAGAAAGGAGACAAAGGAAGAAGTAGAGAAAGGGAGAGGGAAGGAAGGAAAGAAAGAGAGAAGGGAGGATGAAACCAAAGAGCAAAAGAAGGAATGAAAAAAAGAGGTAGAGAAGGAAGAAAGGAGAGAAAGGGAAGAAAAAGGGGGGAAGGAATAGGTAGTCCAGATATCTACCTCGAAAATTCTTACTATAAGCCACAGCAACGTGTGGCAGGGCACAACTAGTTAATGATATATGTATATTAAAATGGTTTTAAAATGGCTAACAATTGTATTAATTTAAGATGTATCGAATAGCACCAGCACCCTACTTCTGTAGTGGTTAAACGATTTGGAGGTTTTTAAACAGAGGCTGGATGGCCACCCAGGCACACTTTGATTGTGTGTTCCTTCCTGGTTAAAGGAGGTGGGACTAGATGACCTCTTCCAACTCTATTGAGGTATCAACCAGGCATGGCTAAACTCTGCCCCTCCATGTGTGTTTTGGACTTCACAACCCACAATTTCTAACAGCCTGCCAAAGTTTGCCAAGCATCTGACAGGCAGCCTTTGTCAGGTGAGGTGGAGGAAGCAGTTTTCTTGCGACACACCTGAGAGAGGCTACAAGCAACACACTCGTGTTGCAATGCTCAGTTTGGAAAGCTCTGTCTTTAGGTTAAAAGGTGGAGAGAATTATAACAGCAGGCCACATATACCCTTTTTTTGCGGTGTTGGTTCTTTTAGTAAACAAACTTCCCAACTGGCTAATAATCTTCTGAAGAGTTGACTTCTCAGTAGGATAATTCCAGTATTGCTCTCTTTGTTTTTCTAAACATTAATTAAAAGGGTCTTTTTTTTGTTTCAAGATGGTGTTTGTGTCCTTGGGCGCCCCAAGGAGGGAGCGAAAGGGAGAAGGCGTCCAACTTCCTGCGTCTTGCCTGCCTCCTCCTCAGAAAGACAACATTCCAATGCTCTTGCTTCTGCAAGAGCCTCATCTTACCACGCTCTTTGATCTGTTAGAGATGCTTGCCTCATTTAAACCTCCTCCAGCAGAAGTGGCTATGGAAGACAGTGAGGTAAGATTCATCAGAATCTAATAGAAGACTGTAATCTATTTATCTGTCTATCTCTCTCTCTCTCTCACACACACAGACAGCATTTGTAAAATATGGTGACATCTTAGGAAGAGTAAATTTCGTATATAACTGTACTTCCATGATATTTCTTGCTCACCCTTTTCAGCTTTGTGAAAGTAACTTCAATAAAGTGTACATCATCTTGCAGAGCTTTTAGATGGAAAGTGACTATTATACAGTATTTTACCTTAGGTTGCCTTGTTAAATGAACATGATACCTTTTGTGTACCCATTCAGAGTGCAAAATGTGAAGAACTCCATCTTCATGCAGAAAATCTGTCAAGACGAGTTTGGGAGTTGTTAATGCTTCTGCCCACATGCCCCAATATGCTCCAGGCATTTCAGAATATTTCAGATGAACAGGTGAGTGAAGAAAGTCTCCGTATAAATAGACATATGTTTCAGTAGTGGTCGTTGGCAGACATCGAGTTGACTTAGACTGTTGCACCCCAGGCCTGGAAACACCTATGACCACAGCACCACACGAGAGTCCAGAGTATAAGCAAACAGTTTATTTAAAAAAAACCCCACATAAAATATATGAAAAATCAGGAATGGTTTTTGTACATCTAGAAGAAGCCTCAAACAAATTTCTCAGCATTTTCCTCTCTTTTGTGAATGTTGGCTAATGCAGCATTTCTCAACCTGGGGATCGTCACCCCTGGGGGAGTTGCAAGGGGGTGTCAGAGGGGTCGCCAAAGACCATTGGAAAACACAGTATTTTCTGTTGGGGGTTCTGTGTGGGAACTTTGGCTCAATTCTATCATTTGTGGGGCTCAGAATGCTCTTTGATTGTAGGTGAACTATAAATCCCAGCAACTACAACTCCCAAATGTCAAGATCTATTTTCCCCAAACTCTACCAGTGTTCACATCTGGGCATATTGAGTATTCGTGCCAAGTTTGGTCCAGATCCATCATTGTGTTCTCTGGATGTAGGTGAACTACAACTCCAAAACTCAAGGTCAATGCCCACCAAACCCTTCCAGTATTTTCTGTTGGTCATGGGAGTTCTGTGTGTCATGTTTGGTTCAATTTCATCATTGGTGGAGTTCAGAATGCTCTTTATAGGTTAATTATAAATCCAAGCAACTACAACTCCCAAGTGATAAAATCAATCCCCACAACCCCCCAGTATTCAAATTGGGCATATTGGGTATTTGTGCCAAATTTGGTCCAGTGAATGAAGATACATCCTGCATTTCAGATTCATAACAGTAGCAAAATTACAGTTGTGAATTAGCAACAAAAATAATGTTATGGTTGGGGCATTAGGAAGGTTGAGAAACACTGCCCTTATGGAACCTATATTCCAGTTCGGGAACCATGGTGTAATGAGTGAACCATTATCGCCGATTGAATACAATTCAAATTCATTGTTGCAATAAAAATACACATTCAGCTCTGTCTCCTGTTATGCTGGTATTTACTTTCTTTCTGGCTGTTTTCTGTTTCTTTAAAGAGTAATGATGTTTTCAACTGGAAAGATCTTTTGAGAATCAAAAGCGCCCATAAACTTCTGTATGCCCTTGAAATCATTGAAGCCCTAGGAAAACCCAACAGAAGGATAAGGAGGGAATCCACGGTAATGTTCCTTTGTTTCGAATTCATATTCTTTATGTTTATTATGAGGTGCCTCTCAAAATGGATTTTTTAAAATATAATTTTGTTTTTCACCTCCATTTTAGGGAAGTTACAGTGATTTGTATCCAGATTCTGATGATTCAAGTGAAGATCAAATAGAAAACAGTAAAAACACATGGAGCTGCAAGGTTCGTTATTACTACCTTGGTAACAATATAAGTGTGTGTTTATGGTAATAACTGGGGAGCTTAGAATGTGCAGAAATGAAGCTGGATTGGGGGAAGCTTGGACCAACCATAGCTGCAAAGTACCTAACTCATACACTATTCTATGAGGGTTGAATGAAAAGTAATGCCTCCAACTTCGTTACTTGGGTTTGGATGGGAATACTTTAATAAATCCAACACAGAAATAATCCTTAGAAAGTGCTCTTTAACTACCACTATTCACTTTTCCACATAATCACCAGACAATTGGATACATTTCTGCTAACGATGTATACGTTTTCTGAAGCCGTCACAGAAGAAGTTGACACTCTGTTTCCGCAACCAGAGTCTCACAGTTCTCTCAATGTACCCATCGTTTACAGATCTTGCAATAGCCAAGCAAAGCAATAATGTGACCCACACGTACTTGTGAAATGCCGATTATGCTTGAAATTTCTCTCTCAGTTGTATGACGATCATCCTGAATCAGTCTGTCAACCCTTTGCTTGTGAAACTCAGTAGTTGCTGTCACAGGACGTCCAACTCTTTGTTTGTCACGCAAGTCAGATATTCCCACCTCAACATATTTAAACTTACTCGCCCAACGATGCACAGTACTCACATCAACACAATCACCATAAACTGCTTGCATTCTTTGATGAATCTCCTTTGGGGTGACAACTTCTGCTGTCAAGAATTCAATGACTGCACGTTGCTTAAGTTGCATTGACCGACTGTCTGCGCAGGGTTCCCTACTTTGTATTTTAACAACACAACAGTTCAATGCTAAGGCTTCCCACCAAAATGGAACTGTAGAGGAAAGTCTACTGAACAAGCCAGTACCTGCCACATACTAGTACTGCCATCTGTTGAGGAGTTACGAAGGTGGAGGCATTACTTTTCATTCACCCCTCATACTGTTAACTTTTAAGAGAGCAAGTGGAGCATTAATACTAATGCATCTTGGTATACAATAAAGTTGAATCCTTGAATGAGTTGAATTGTTTAATAATTTGGAAAATATTTTTTATTATGTAATCTAGACACGCATGTATGTGCTGCCTTTACTTATTGACACTTTCATAACTTGCTTGCAGTTTGTTGCTTCAGGAGGGCTTCAGCAGCTCTTGGAAATCTTTAACTCTGGGATTTTGGAACCCAAAGAGCAGGAATCATGGACTGTGGTATGTAAGAGTTCATTATAATATCAGGATTTGATGTGTAATTCACCTAATGTTTATTCAACGGATCATCTGAATTAAGCAGCTCCGCTGTTGAAAGCTTTCTTTCCCCCCTTTCAAACATTTCCAGATTAGGAAAAGTAGTGTATACAGGAATCTCTCCATTTCTGTTACAGTTTTAGTTTTGCCCAGAAAGAGGAATGTAAGGGCAAACACTGCTTCCTCCTATCAAGTGAATTGGGCAGTCATCACCATCTGCCAGGAATTTCTATAGTGTTGTCGAAGGCTTTCATGGCCAGAATCACTGGGTTGCTGTGCATTTTCCGGGTTGTATGGCCATGAAGCATTCTCTCCTGACATTTCACCCACATCTATGGCAGGTGTCCTCAGAGGTTATGAGGATGGCATCCTCTGAGGATGCCTGCCATAGATGTGGGCGACACATCAGAAGAAAATGCTTCTGGAACATGGCCATACAGCTCGGAAAACTCACAATTTCTATAGTATTTGGGTAGATCTGCTTTACTACTAACAGTGTATTTGTTTTTGTGTGTTTAATTCTGCAGTGGCTACTAGATTGTCTTGCTTGTTTGCTGAAGTTGATATGCCAGTTTGCCGTAGATCCTTCAGATCTGGATCTGGCTTATCATGATGTCTTTGCCTGGTCTGGAGTGGCAGAGAACCACCGAAAAAGAACTTGGCCAGGAAAGTCACGGAAGACTGCAAGTGATCATACAAAAGGCCTTCACATACCCCGCCTGACAGAGGTGAGAAATTTGTCGGACACTTCCCAAGTGTCTAGGACTGTGTGATGTATCGGCAAATAATGCATTCAGATCCCAGTAGGGTGGCCTTTTGCAGCTGACAGATGGTCATTTTGTCAGCGCCGATTGTTATTAAGTGCAGGCCAAGGTCTTTAGGCACTGTACCCAGTGTGCCTATCACCACTAGGACCACCTTTACTGACTTGTGCCAAAGTCTTAAATACTCATATCATATCAGCTTTTCCAGGTACTTCTCATCAATTCTGCTATCGATTGGGATTGCAGCATCGATGATCCATACTTTGTTTTCCCCCCCATGATTGTGAGGTCAGGGGTCTTGTGCTCCAAAATTCTGTCAGTCTGAATTTGGAAGTCCCAGAGTATTTTGACATATTTATTATTATTATTATTATTATTATTATTATTATTATTATTATTAAAATATAGATATAAAAACATTTAAATTCTTTGTGTCATTAAAATCATAATTATTGAAATGCATTTGAACATGCTTTACACACAGACCCAGATTGTATAGCAGACACAGAATCATGGAAACGGAACGAACAGTACATTTACATAGTTTTAATTGGATTTGTAACATATTTATTGTCAGCTGCCTTGAGGGAGAAATAAAGGGAGAAAAGCAGGATAAAAATAAAGTAAATTAATAAATAAAGCTTGGTAGTGTCGAAGGCTTTCATGGCCGGAATCACTGGGTTCTTGTAGGTTTTTTCGGGCTGTATGGCCATGGTCTAGAGGCATTTTCTCCTGACGTTTCGCCTGCATCTGTGGCAAGCATCCTCAGAGGTAGTGAGGTCTGTTGGAACTAGGCAAAAGGGTTTATATATCTGTGGAATGACCAGGGTGGGACAAAGGACTCTTGTCTGCTGGAGCTAGGTGTGAATGTTTCAACTGACCACCTTGATTAGCATACAATGGCCTGACTGCGCATGGGGCAAACTTTTGTTGAGAGGTAATTAGATGTCGCTGCCTGCTTCCTCTCTGTTGTTGTGCTGTTGCGATTTGCAATGGTCATTCCACAGATATATAAACAGATATATAAACCCTTTTTCCTAGTTCCAACAAACCTCGCTACCTCTGAGGATGCTTGCCATAGATGCAGGCGAAACGTCAGGAGAGAATGCCTCTAGACCATGGCCATACAGTCCGAAAAAACCTACAACAACCCAAAGCTTGGTAGTTTTTGCTCACATGCGTGATCCAGAGAGACAACAGTGGGAAAAGGTGGATTCCTTTTCTGTTGCTGATACATTTTGAGAGATCATCTGTGCATTACAGAACCTGCACAATCACACATACCCCTTCATGAGGCATTTGGCGCACTTGACTTTTTAAATGGTGCCTCTTCTATCAACTGACAGGGAAGAGGCTTTTTAAAAGGTTTAAAAGAAAGTTATTCTGTGCAGGGACAGAACTAAGGGTGTGAATGCATGAACGAATACTCAGAAAACCTCAATTTATTGATAATTATTCCCATCCCAGTCCCAACACTGAAGCAGTGCCATGATTTCATATTTGTGTTACTGAAATGGAATAGCTTCAGGACACAGCCAAACAGAGTTGGGGAGCTGGAATGTTCTTAAATTTTTGAAATATATTTTTCCATGGTTACTAGAATAAACAAGAAAACTCAATTATTGGCAGGTTAAATGGAATAGCTGAGCATTCATGAATGTCTGGCTTAGATCCAGAATCATTTGTTTGCCCAACATCAGGATTCATACAGTGAAAATTGTGTTGTTTTAAAGCATAATGAATCTGTGAAATTGTCAAATTAGCAGTTGTATTAACTGTTTTCTTTTGACTTCAATTTTTTTAAAGGTATTTCTTGTACTTGTCCAGGGAACCAGTTTGATTCAGCGACTTATGTGTGTTGCTTATACGTATGACAACTTGGCGCCTAGGTACAATAACCTTTTTTTAATATCTTTGGTAAGATTTATAGTATATATATATATTTGTCTTATAGCATCATACTGAAATTAATGATTTTGAAGTCTCAGGAAAAATACAACCTTTTAAATAAAATGTATTATTTAGAGTTACTGCTGCTTTTAAGTGTTCTTTAAGTCAACTTAATTCCAAGTTCTGTGAAAGAGGCAGGATTTAAATGAATACAATAATTTTGGAACCCTGTGTCACACACCTATGCTCCCTCCTCCCTATGACTTCTCCTCACAACGTGATACATGACCCTCATCATGTCTCCTCACAGCCTTCTCATCTGCAGGCTAACCATTCCCGGCTCTTTAAGCCACTCCTCATAGGGCTTGTTGACCAGACCCTTTATCCTTTTAGTCACCCTCCTCTAGATACTTTCCAGCTTGTCGACTTCTCCCTTCAATTGAGGTGCCCAAAATTGGACAGTGTGAATCCAGGTGTGGTCTAACCAAGGCAGAATAATGGGGAAGCATGACGCCCCTGATCTAGACACTAGATAGCTATTTATGTAGGCCAAAAACACATTGGCTTTTTAAGCTGCCGCATCTCATTCCTGGCTCATGTTCATCTTCTTATCCATGAGGATTCTAAGATATTTTTCACCTGTTCTGCTGTCGAGCCAGGCATCGTTCCCCATTCTGTATCTCTGCATTTCATTTTTTCTGCCTAAGTGAAGTACCTTGCATTTGTCCCTGATGAAATTCATTTTGTTAGTTTTGGCTCATCCTCCCTCTAATCTGTTAAGAGCGTTTTGAATTCTGCTCCTGTCTTCTGGGGTATTAGCTATCCCTCCCAATTTGATGTTGACTGCAAACTTGATGAATGTGCATTCTAACCCTCTATCTAAGTAATTAATAAAAATGTTGAACAGAACCGGGCCCAGGACAGAAGCCTGTAACACTTTATGTCTGCTCTCCAAGCTAAACATACACAGCTTCCTCACTTGTTCCTCATAGGGCCGTGATGGTGAACCTATGACACACGTGTCAGCACTGACACGCATGGCTATTTTTGATGACACGCAGCCACATACAGAGAAGTACACCTTATAAGAGCCAATCTAATTCCATCCTTAAATTTGTAAAAAGCTCTACAAATTTAACATCTGCACGTTTGAGCATTGTTCACTCCATAACTCAGCATGGAATATACATTTTTCTTATTTAAACTATAAGTATTGCAAAATTATGGGGTTTTTTTCTCGAAGTTGACACCCCACCCAAGTTATGCTCAGGTTTTTGGCAAATTTTGACACACCAAGCTCAAAAGGTTGCCCATCACTGTCATAGGGCTTGGTTTCCAAACTTTATGTAACCCTTCTCTGGACACATTCTAGCTTGTCAATACTTGACAAGGGCTCTCTTAGGACCCGTACTGGTTTAAGTACCACTACTTTGAGTAGCTGTGGCTTAAACAACCAGCATAGGCACTGTTTGGTGTTAGTATCAAGTCTCTACATACTTGCTTTTTCACACCCCTGTCATCACCTGTTGATTACATAAAAAATCTTGATAGTTTTCACTTCATCCTCAGCATCCTCTGAGCCAAATTGGGCGGTATACAAGTCAAATAAATAAATAAAATAAAATAGGCTGCATAGATTGCAGCAAGCCTAAATCTACTTTTCTATGGAAGTCAGCTGCATACAAAGGAGAGAAATGCCCTACTCACAGATAGTTGGTTTTGTTCATGCTCTGTTCACTGGAACCTACAAGGCTAAGCGTGGCAGTAGTGCCAATCTGGCTCAAGGTACTATGTGCGGTATCATCTCCACGTTGCCATTAATTTTTGCCCTTTTGCTTCTCATTTAATCCACTCTTAACAAAAGTTAACATTTGAGTTGCTCACTGCCAATACCTTTTGTACAAAACACCCTCAAGGAATTGTGGGAGAACAATTCCTTCTACATTAAATAATGCTTTAATATGTTGATAACACAGCACACACACACCTCCTTTTTCCTGGTGGCTTGTTTTCAGGCCTTTTCCTGATGTTATTTTGGCTTCTAATTCAGAAAATTTCATTTGGATAGACTTCATCCTTAGTTTCTTAGATATGGTTATTATGATTCTTTATTGGGCAAGCAGATGAAAACTGCTTTATATTATATGTTCTGTATCTTAAAAATAAAAGAGCTGATAGGGGAAAACTTGTGCCATTTCTGGAATTAGCAGGTAAATATACCCAGAATCAGATCTAACATTTGAGGCACCAAAATATGTGTAACCAGTGTAATCTGTTGAGAACTACTACGACTATTTTGAGAATTAGCAAGACCATCCATTGCCATTTTGGGGATTTTGAAGAGTATTTTTCAAATTTGCATCACAATCTAATGGGCATAATTTTATTCCTGTACAGGGTGTTGAAAGCTCAAGCTGATCATAGGTCAAGACATGAAGGTTAGTTAATACTCAAGGCTTAAAGATTACTAAATTATGTATTTTTTGGAGTTCAATGAAGAAGCTACTTTGCAAAAGGTATTAGCACCTCAGATGAGTGCATGTTCAAACAAGTTACTGTTATGTTTTCTTTTTCAAACAGTCTTTGCTTCTTTTTGCTTGCAATAGCATTTGATGTTATGATAAGCCAGTGAATTGATAAATGATGCACCTTAAAAAGAGAGCATCTGAACATTGTTTTTTGTTTGCTGCTCAGATCACTTTTCAAGACAAGATTAGTACTTGCCATATTAAATATACATGCACACACTTACAGAAAAAGTGAGAGGGTATAATTTATAATTAATTCCCAGTTCCACAATTATACAGCATTAAATAACATAGTTTGAGTAAACTTTCTGGCACATTTGTTTATGAATTATATCTACTTGTGTCAATTTTAACTTGTGTTTTTAAGCATCTCAGTCTTACCTTGATTCTATTGTTAGTTAAATGTGTACTAATTTCTTTGGATAGCCTATGATGCACATAAGCAGTGCTAGGATTTTTTTGTTCCTTTCCTTATCTTTGAATTGCCCAAAAACCAGTCCTGGAGGGTTTTGTTTTGCTCCAGAATAAGATTTTGGGATGCTCAGTTAGTGTCGGAGAGAAGGGGAATTGTACCCTCCTCACTTGACTAGATTCTGTTCATCTTTCTTATTTCTCCTTCGTCATAATATTTACCGTATATTCTGGTGTATAAGACTACTTTTCAACCCAAGAAAATCTTCTCAAAAGCCAGGGGTCGTCTTATACGCGGGAGTCGTCTTATACACGGGAGTCGTCTTATAGAGCAGGTGCTGAAACTTCCAATCGGATTGGAGAATCTGTGGTTGCCGCATATGCTGGGGGAAGCTCAAAAATGGCAATGGCCGTGTCCCTGCTGTATGCAGCGACTGTATGAAAGCATTAAGGGTGACACTGTACAAGTGTACAGTGTCGCCCTTAATGCTTTGTGTAAGGTAGAAGAAAATCCATTCATCAAGATTTAATGCGGTCCCAATGGTTAGGTGAAGGGGCGCCTCACCGGGAAGGTATAAGTGAAGGGCGGAGGAAGCTGCAGGCTTCCGGGGTGCCTGGGGTATGGAAAAAAGAGATAAGAGTGGCTCTGGGCCAGACAAACACAACTCTTTTACCTGTCTGGCCCGCCCTTGTATCCTATTACCATACCTCCTCCTCTGCCTCTCAGATCTCGCTCCTGCAGTGAAGTGGTGCAGGTGCGCATGTGCGAGGTCTGAGAGGCAGAGAAGGAGGTACAGTAATAGGAAAATTACCATATTGAAATCAAATCTGATTTTTATTTGGTGTGCGCTGGAAGAAGGGTAGTCTTATAACATGAATATATCCCAAACTCTATATTTTAACTGGAAAAGTTGGGGGTCTTATACGCCCAGTCGTTTTATATGCCGGAATATACGGTAATAAGTTCTGATTTCCATACTCCCTTCCTCCATATTCGTACAGTAAGCAGTGCCATTGTTCTCCATACTTTTCTTTAATAAATCCCACTATTGAGAGAAGTGGGAAATTAATGAAAGTGATGGTGATGGTGTCATTAACAGATGTGCAAAGATTAATATGTAAAATATTGTTTATGCTCTGTTTTAACTTGATTCTCCAATCTCTGAAGATGGTGTTAATAAGAGGTTTTTTTGTCTGTATGACATAACAGCCTTATTAAAAGGTGAACAAAATATTTTCTTACATGTCTTTTGAATATATTTATCCAAATCTATCATTTTATGTCAGGGATCATATAATGCAAACAGTACGTCTTACTTGGTATAGTCTCTTGTGATTAGATTTTAATCTTGAATAAAACCAGATAGTATGCATGTCTGTTGTCTAATTTCAGCATTTCCTTCTTCCTCTTAGTTACTCACTATTCAATGTGGCTTTTAGTGAGTTGGGCTCACTGTTGCTCTTTAGTGAAATCCAGCCTAGCAGATAGTGATAATTTGCAAGACTGGCTAAGGAAACTCACTCTTCTCATTCCTGAGGTAAGTTTAAGGGGCAAAAAAGACATGTCATAATTTCATTGTCTTGGACCAGGTTTAAATATTAATTCAGTTTAAAGGTTTCTGCTGATGTGATCTATGTATTAGGCTTGGGCCCAAATCACTTTGAATGAAAATGATTTGTAATATTCGATGGTCCGTTTCATATAATCTTCAAAAACAGAACGGGTAGGATTATAATTCCCAGAACCTTCTCTTGTGGTTTGTCTTATTTTTTTAAAAAATGTTGTGGTTAAAGCTTAACATAATTCTTAAAAATCAGTAGAGTGGTGAATTGTTTTGATATTTGGCGGGCCTGTAGTTGTAAATGGGGTCTAAATCTGAGGTAGTTTTCATGCAGATGGACCTTTATAAGGGTGGAGATTGAGCCTTTAAAGTTTCCTATTGTAGCTAATGGGCCGAATCTTTGCCGAATGGAAACGGCAACACTCCTCTAGATTCGAGTAACTTCCCGGTAAACAGAATGAGGGGTTAGTAAAAAATGGAACTTGAAACGGCTTGCCTTTGGGCTGAAATGCACACCTCCAATGGACATGATTACATCTGATTCTGTCCATCTAGTCTGCAAATAATTGTTCTCTCCAACATTTAAAATCAAAGTTTGCAAATTGATATGCCTTATAAAATTCTCTTCAATCATTTGTCTCCAAAAACCATTTCAGAAACCATATAATGCATTTATTATGTTTGGCATAGACGGTTAGGTTCACAATATCAGCTGTTAACAGGCATCTTGAAAGCAGTTTTATAAATATGCTAGATGGAAAGGAAAAATAGCTGAGCTCCAATGGCTCCATTTCACTCTTAACTACTTTTTCTTTGCAGACTGCAGTCCGCCACGAGTCTTGCAATGGTCTTTATAAATTGTCATTGTCTGGGCTGGATGGTGGAGATTCCATAAACAGGTCCTTTTTGCTGCTGGCTGCCTCAACATTGCTGAAGTTTCTTCCTGATGCCCAGGCACTGAAGCCTATCAAGGTACAACATAAATATGCCTCCTTCATCTGTGTAGCAGTTGTATTGCATGGGATAGAACTAAAAAAAAAAGAGGATTAGCCATAGTTGACAGAAAGTATGGTCATTTTTCCAAGTCCCAGTGATTTGTGTATCTTGATTGGTTTCATCGATGACTTCCTATCTACTTTTTGTAGCATCCGTATATGACTGTTCTGTCGCATGCTGGGCCTGTAACAGCTGTACTTTTCTATAGGACGTATACTTTAAGCCCAGCGGGAAGCCAGGGGCACCTCAAAGAGAGGTTCTCAGGGATTTTCTGAAGTGATAGTCTTTAGAGTCTTTAATGATACAACAAAGTCTTTATTATGGAACAAACAACAAATCTTCAATGGTTCAAACAACACTTCAAGGCTTTCTTAGTCTAGTCCTCAATGGACTGGTACCTGACTTGGATTAACTGAACCTTCTCTGTAGGAAAAAACCCTTTTTAACCTCTCCCAGGCTGTTTACTATCTATGCCTCATCGGTGTGGGTGCTACTACCGATTCCAAATGCATCTGGGTATCGAGTAGACCTACCAGCCGAGGCTTGAAGATATTTCAGCTGGAATTCAGTGGATCTGTCCTCCCTCAGAGAGTTCTTTGAAACTTCAGGACTGTTTTCCCTCTGATTGCTGTGAGGCTGAGAGGCTGTGAGCTCTCAGCCAGAGCCTTGGGACCGTTTCCTTGGAAGCTCTTTTTCCCTGGATAGTCTTAAGAAAAGAAGCTTTTCTACAGGACGAGCTGGTCTACGTCCAATAGTTTAGCTTCCTTGTGTGAGACTGACCAAAAAATGGCTCCTTTCCCTCCCAGAACAAGGGACAGAACCAAAGCTTAATTATGATGGACAGGAGGCCTGCCGTATAACTGCAAACAGATAACAGAAAGAAAATAAAGTTGGAGCTCCTGGTACAGCCGTACCAGCACAATGACCCTGGAGAACTTAATAGCATGTTCAAACACTTTCCTTGTAGAATGCATTGGCTTGATGTATTACTATTCTTTTTGATGATTTCTTGCTCGTCCCACTTTTTGTTTACATAGTCTCCCTCTTGCTTTACTTCTTCAAATATTTAACTTGGGGTTTTTTTTAAAATCATGTTTGAGGATAGAAAATTAAAAGTAAAATAAATATTTTCACAGATTGAAGATTATGAAGAAGAACCCATCTTACAGCCTGGCTGTAAGGAATATTTCTGGTTGCTATGCAAACTAATAGATAATATACATGTAAAAGATGCTAGTCAGGTAAGTGCAACTAATAATGCCTTAAATGGGTTTTTTTTCCTCCATCCAAGCATAAGACTAAGACTCTTTTAATTTCCTATTAAAGTATGAGTAGGAAGCTTTGTAGGACTGAGGAGATTTATTATAATTCAGCTAGCCAAGAGTCATTGCCACATTTGATTGTGTTTCATATGTTCTGAACATGATAGATTCCAAACTGAAATTGATTGACCATTCTAGGTGTAATCTGTAAATGTTGAGCAAAGTGCAATGAATTATTGGTTCACTTCTTTTGAAAATATCTCAAATTTATAATATGTGGCACTCCAACCATTCTCAAAAGTTCTTGCAAGAGCCTGATGTCCAAAAAAATGAACTTGATAAAACATATCACAAAAAGATCTCTTACTATTTTATCTGCTGTGTCTCTGTTATACAGGGGATCCTACAAAATTAATTGCCAATTTCACCACAAGCAGGAAGTTATCCTCTTGTCTCTATGCCCAGATCCCTAGGATTCCAAAAAGGAAAAATGACATTAGCTGGACCTTTGTGGGACATTGAAGTCAGACAGACAGACAGACAGACAGACAGACAGACAGACACACAGATAGATAGATAGATAGATAGATAGATAGATAGATAGATAGATAGATAGATAGAAAGATAGGGCTGGCTTTAGCACAGCAGGTTAACTGCCAGCTGCAGTAAATCTTGTCAACCGAAAGGCTGACAGTTCAAAGTCTGGGCCAGGGTGAGCTGGCCTTTAGCCCAGATTCTGCCTACCTAGCAGTTTCAAAAACAGCAATGTGAGTAGATAAATAGGTACCGCTTAAAGCGGGGAGGTATTTAAGTCACCCATAAGGAAATGCCAGAAAAAAGCTGGCGAGGACCAAGCACAGCCTCCAAGATGCCGAAGATGCGAAAGCTTATATATACATTTATCTTTTTACAGTTGTGTGTCCTGTCAGTGTATACCGGCATTGAATGTTTGCTGTATATGAGTTCTGTGATCCCTTCTGAGCCTCCTTCAGGGTGAGAAGGGCAGAATATAAATACTGTAGATAGATAGATAGATGAGAGAAAGAAAAGATAAAAAAAGATCATCATAAGGTGCATCTTCTGAGGAGCTGTGACTTCATGGATCTTTTAATCTACAGCAGTGCTCCTTGAGTTATTCACATGATCGAGCACCAGGCTTTTTTTGCAGTGTTCCTATGACTGATACTTTATTTGTGCTGTATTTTAAAAATATTATAGCACATTGAAAACAGGGTGAAGAGGGTGGGATCAAGTTGTATTTCCAGACTTTGATCAGGCTGCTGAGCTGCTTGCTCATAAGAATATCAGACTGTAATGTACTTTATGAACTACATTAAACACTATTAAGTGAATGGCATTATTCAGAAACAATACTGGACCCACCTTCATGCATTCATCACTTCACTGATACCCTTCATATATATATATATATGAGATTAAGGATATACAAAGTTGTGCTTAAAATTGTGTTGGTTATTAACAGAATTAAGGCCATTTAAAACATAATAAAATCCCATAGGAGATAATAGGGATGGAAATTGCTGAAAATTTTGGATTTCCTAAATGCATAGTTCTTGGTTAATGTCTTTTAGCTAATTGTGGCATGCAGCTCTCTGGATTTCGAAAGAAACCCTGATCTCTTAATGGGGTTTTAATAGTTACTTTACGTAGAGTACATTTCATTCTAAGTTACGTCTTTTATGAGAAATGAGACCATAAACAGTTTATTAGAGGGGTGTATCACTGATAAGAAAATGTCAGCTGTGCAGATTTTCCAGTAAGTATAATTGCTACAGCATTTCAAAAATATCTACAGCTGTGTTGGCAGTAAAGACTGTTTGGCACATTAAAGAAGTTTTGTCAGTTCAGATTTTGTTGACTCCATTAGGCTGGAGACCAATACAGCTTGTGCAAAGTAAAATATGCTATTCTTTAGCGTGTCAGAGGATTCTTCTGGATTTTTGTTTGTCTGTTTTGGATTGTTTTTGTTGGTTTTTTTGTTTTTTTTTATGGCTGCAAATTAATTCAACTGCCACCCTAGAAAATCACAATCATAAAGCATGTGCAAGTAGTAAAAGTAGGAAATTATTCTGTAGCTTTGTGAGACAGGAGATCTGTTTAAAAGCTTCCAAAGAAAGAGCCTCCACCACACTCCAGGGCAGAGAGTTCCACTGCTGAACAGTCAGGAAGTTCTTCCTCGTGTTCAGATGGAAATGTTCGAGATACATGCAGCATTGGTAGCAGTTGAGGGGTGACTGTGTCCAGTCCTGTCTTTCTACTGAAAGAGCTGCTCCTTTTCGCAAAATATGGTGGGAGGCAGCCTGGTGGCAGTGTTTTAGACCAACTGAAGTTTCCTGTCTCCAAAGGCAGCCCCATGTAGAATGTGTTACAATAATGTAGATGGAATGCAATCAAGGCATATACCACCGTAGCAATAGCTGATCCTCGATCAATTGATGCAGAATGTACACTGTGTTTTCGTTCTGCAAACACACTCATAGGCACCACTGGAAATTTATTTATTTATTTATTCACAGTATTTATATTACACCCATCTCTCCCCAAAGGAGGCTCAGGGCGGATCACAGAACACATATACGGCAAACATTTAATGCCATTATACAATGACAAGGCAGACAACTATACATAGATCGAGCTGTATATATAAGCTTTCCCATCTTTGGCATCTTGGAGGCTTGAGCTTGGTTCCGGCCAGTTGGGGGTTCTGTCGCTGCATCTTCCCTGCCAAAGAGCTTTGTTCGTAAACTTCTTCCTAGATCAAATCCCCAATT
Organism: Anolis sagrei; assembly: GCF_037176765.1. Lineage (NCBI taxonomy): Eukaryota > Metazoa > Chordata > Lepidosauria > Squamata > Anolidae > Anolis > Anolis sagrei. Next base: position 12,418,976 of record NC_090021.1, read on the forward strand.
TTCCTGGCAATTCCTCCCCGCCTTAAAGCAGTACTCACATTTCGAATTGCTAGGTAGGCAGAATCAGGGCTAAAGGTGAGGAGTTCACCCTGACCCATGTTTCAAACTGTCAACTTTTCAGTTGGCAGGATTTACTGCAGCTAGTGGTTAACCTTCTGTGCTAAAACCTGACCAACTAAGAATTCAAGGAGAGCATAACCCCATTCGGCACAGGCTGAATCTTGGCTTGTATGTGTAGAAATGATACTACATTTAAGAGTTACAACAATTATGATTATATGTTTTCTTATTGTGTTAATGAATTACAGTGCAACTATTCCCTTTATAAATGTTTCATATTTATTTTCTTTTTCAAATCGTAGACAACATTGCTTGATCTAGATGCCTTAGCCAGACATTTGGCTGATTGTATTCGAAGGTAAGCTTCAGTTGTATTCATTCACTTAGAATGCCTGCTTTATACATCCTTACCAAGAGAATGTCCTTAAACAGATGATTTGTGTTTTGCAGCAGAGAAATTCTTGATCATCAGGATGGTAATATTGAAGATGATGGTCTTACAGGTCTCTTGCGCCTAGCCACAAGTGTTGTCAAACACAAACCACCTTTTAAATTTTCCAGAGAAGGACAGGTAATTATTCTAATGGGCCTAAAGAGAATGATTGCTTTGCTGCCTTTCATATTTAGATTCCCAAAATATTAGTTCTTCACCTTTTAGGTATATACGAGGGGTATTTTTTAAGTAAGGTCCGTTTGAACATAAGTACACAACGAAGCCAAGAGTTCACTGTAATCAAAGAAGGGCGACCGGAGCGGTCCTCATCATGGACGTTGTCACGGCCATCTTTGAATTGTCGTACCCACTTACGCACTTTGCTTTCACTCATAGCAGTATCACCGTACACTTCACAAATCTGTCGATGAATTTCTGCAGCAGGCAGGTTCCTTGCTGACAAAAACCATATCACTGAGCGAACCTCACATGTGGAGGGTGAGTTGATAGTCTTAAACATTTTTAAAGCACAGAACAGAACCGTACAGGTTAGCTACAGAGCGGAAACTGAGCACAGTTGTTCCCGAGGCATGCCAGTACACAACGCTCGCGCTCGTTGCGGTATGCGCACGAACTACTAGTGTCTACAACAAAACGGACCTTACTTAAAAAATACCCCTGGTATGAATAAACTTTTTTCTTTTACAAACGTATGTATGCGACTCTTTCTCTGTCTTTAGATATTAGCCATGTGCATTTGGGGTAAACCTTGATTTGTTTTGTGTTCCGGCTTTCGGCGGGGCCCCCAATCCGTTTCTACTGAACCTTTTAATATTAGGAGGGCTTCCCACCCAGGCTCCCCTTCCTAGCGTGCGCTTTTGGACGGGGTTTGCCTCACCTTCATCTGGGGCTCCCAGAAGGGCTCCCTGGCTGGGGCTGAAGACCTATTGTGTTTGCTGCCAGTGGCCTTGCTCCAAAACCCAAAGCATAGGCCCAAAGAGCTTGGGCCTACTAGGGCCTGCAGCTAAGCGCTGAGTAAGGAGTGCTCCTTTCTCAGCACTCAGCTGTAGGCCCTGGCAGACCTGGGTGCGTAGGCCCAAAGCAGCCAGGCCTGCAAAGACCTGCACCCGAGCATTGAGTAAGGAGCGCTCCTTACTCGTCACTTGGCTGCAGGCCCTGGCAGACCTGGGCACATAGTCCCAAAGTGCCCAGGTTTGCCAGGGCCTGCACCCAAGCACCAAGTAAGCAGCACTGCTTACTCAGCACTCGGGTGCAGACCCTGGCAGGCTCGGGTGTAGCAATCGATCCGAAAAGCAGGCTTGGAGCCATTACCTGCTCCCGCCTGCTTTTTGTATCGAGTTTATTTTTGTTTCATGGATGGAACAAAACCAAAACATGAATCAAACAAATAATACAGATACCCGGCCCATGACTATTAGCTATATCCCTCCTACTGTTGGTATACTAAGGGATAATTTCAAACATCTTTAGACTTAAACATTGGGAATGTCACTTGGTTTATATCTAAAGACATTTACCTGGGATATATTTTTCTGTGTTCCAGAATCTCATGCCAGACATGGGCCAAATGTCTGAACCAACTGTAGATGTAAATTGTTGTTTTGTACCCTTAGGTGAAGTCTGATTTACTGCAATCCTATCCTGGGAATTTCTGTGCAAGTTTTTTTAAAGATAGGTTTGCCATTGTAACTTGTCAGGGCCACTCATTAGATTGCATTAGAGATTTGAAACCTAACCTCTCAGAGTCATATTCCAGTATTCAAACTGCTATACCAAACTGTGTGGCATATTTAAATTAAAGAACCTTAAATACTACTTTGAGAAAAAAAACAAACTTACTCAAGAACTTGTCCATTTAAGTCTGTTAGATTTCAGTGGAATTTTAGGAAGAACATATTTTATTGCAGAGCACCTCATGATGTTGATGTTGGAATGAAACCGATCTATGTTCTTTATTTTATAGGAGTTCCTGAGAGATATCTTTAATCTTCTATTCTTGTTGCCAAGTCTAAAAGACAGACAACAACCAAAATGCAAGTCACATTCTTCAAGGGCTGCTGCTTACGACTTGTTGGTTGAAATGGTTAAGGGCTCTGTAGAGAACTACAGGCTGCTCCACAACTGGGTTATGGCACAACATATGCAGTGTAAGAATATTTTGTTGTGGTTGTTTAGTATTTTGTGAGTAAACTGATAACTTTCAGGGTTTTTTTCTTTCCTAAGAATTTTATTAGTTTATTATTAAAATAATGTTGTTTCCTTTTACTTACCCCTGACTAGAAGCTTCTCCTACTTTGAATAAATTTGATAAGCAGGTGTTGGCAGACTGCAAGACTTGCATTGATTTTAACCACTTTTGGCCATACTTTTCATAACATTTGTGATTTTTGTGATCCTTCTCTTGTTTCTGTATTCATCTGAAGTAACATAAATTTCTTGAAAGGTTTTTGTATGTGCCAGATGACCACTTAATTCATGAGTTTGAAATTGATAGAAGTAGATCCCTACCAGAATTCATTTGATTCCCATTTTAGCAGTTTATTTTGCTTCAGGAATTGGAAGTGGCATGAGTTTTCTAAAACTGGCTGTCTGTCCTACAAAGCTGATCTGTACCATCATGTGCAGTAGACACAGTAGATTGTAGATTGTGCTACAGCTGTGGAACATTTTATTCATTTAGAATCATAGAGTTGGAAGAAACCTTGTGGGACATCCAGTCCAACCCTTTGCCAAGAAGCAAGAAAACTACATTCAAAGCACCCCCGACAGATAGCCATCCAGCCTCTGTTTAAAAGCCTCCAAAGAAGGATCCTCTGTCACTTTCTGGGGCAGCAGTTCCACTCTCATAGTCAGGAAACTATTCCTCATGTTCAGGTGGAATCGCCTTTCCTGTAGTTTGAAGCCATTGTTTATTTATTAATTATTTATTTACTTTATTTGTATACTGCTCTTCTCAGCTGTTAGGCGACTCAGAGCGGTTTGTTCCATTGTTCCATGTCCTAGTCTCCAGGGAAGCAGAAAACAAGCCTGCTCTCTCCTCACTATGACTTCCCCTCACATATTTATACATGGCCCTCATGATAGCTCCTCTCAGCCTCCTCTTCTGCAGTCTAAACATGCCAAGGTCTTTAAGCCGCTCCTCATAGGGCTTGTTCTCCAGACCTTTGATCAGTTTAGTCGCCCTCCTCTGGACATATTCCAGCTTGTCAACATCTCCCTTCAATTGTGGTGCCCAGAATTGGACACAGTTTTCCAGATGTGATCTGACCAAGACAGAATAGAGGGGTAGCATGACTTCCCTGAATCTAAACACCAGACTCCTATTGATGCAGCCAAAATCCCATTGGCTTTTTTTGCTGCTGCGTGACATTGTTGGCTCATGTTGAACTTGTTGTCCACGAGGACTCCAAGATCTTTTTCACATGTACTGCTGTCGAGCCAGTCCTCGTCCCCCATTCTGTCTCTTTGCATTTCATTTTTTCTGCCCAAGTGGAGTATATCTTGTATTTGTCCCTGTTGAACTTCATTTTGTTAGTTTTGGCCCATCATCTCTCTAATCTGTTAAGATCGTTTTGAATCCTGCTCCTGTCTTCTAGAGTATTGGCTATCCCTCCCAATTTGGTTATCGTCTGCAAACTTGATGATCATGCCTTCTAACCCTTCATTTAAGTCATGAAGGGTTTTCAGAAACCTGCAGGCCACAGCCATCATACCTTTAGAGAACTGTCTTGTGTTCGATCTGAGTTATAGAAACAAGGAGACCTCTTCTCTCATGAATTCCTAACAGGTGGGATGGGCAAGGAAAGATAGTTCTACCAGAAAGATTTAGAATACAGTTTCAAGTGAAGCTACCATAGCCTGTTCCTTTCTCCCTTCTGAAAGGAGAGAATAGGAATTCTTAGTTATCATAATAGTTCAAGCAGATGCTTAGTTGCAACCTGCATTAACAATTTTTCCGTTGCCCTGTTTTTCAGCTTCCCATGCACCTTACAAGTGGGATTATTGGCCTCACGATGATGTCAGAGCTGAATGCAGGTTTGTGGGTCTCACCAATCTTGGAGCAACTTGTTATTTGGCATCAACTATTCAACAATTGTATATGATTCCAGAGGCTCGGCAAGCCATCTTTACTGCAAAGGTAAGACCTGTCCTTTAGAAGGATGGTAAAAACTTGGCTGTGGGACCAAGCTTTCGGGACAGGGCAATAAAGCAGCAGTAGGAAAGATGACAAGGCCAATTAGATTTGATGTGGATGACTAGGACGGTTTTAAATGGTGTATTTTAATATTTTGATAAATGTTTTTTAATGTTTATGTATTGTACTAGCCGTCCCCTGCCACGCGTTGCTGTGGCCCAGTCTGGTGATCTGGAAAATAAAGTAATGAGAAAGTGTTGGTTCCTAATATATGTAATTTCTTTATGCTTGTGGGTAATCAGTGTTTCTTCTTTCTTTGTCAGTGTTGATGTGGAGATTGTCTGGCTTGCCTACTCTGGAACATGCAACATACAATTGTCCTTCTTTAGGGGTCCCTTTCAGATCTATGATACTATATCTCTGTGTGTGTGAATCATATATATCTATCTATATCTATGGCTGGATGGCTCTTTGTCAGGAGAGCTGTGATTATGTGTTCTTGCCCTGGTGAAGGGAGTTTAACTCGATGGCCTTAGGTATTTTCTGTTGGTCATTGGGCTTCTCTGTAGGAAGTTTGCCCCAATTCTCTCGTTCATGGGGTTCAGAATGCTCTTTGATTGTAGGTGAACTGTGAATCCCAGTGACTTCAGCTCTCAAATGTCAAGGTCTATTTTCCCCAAACTCCATCTGTGTTCATATTTGGGCGTATTGAGTGCTTGTGCCAAGTTTGGTCCAGATCCATTATTGTTTGAGTCCACAGTGCTCTCTGGATGTAGGTGAACTATAACTCCCAAACTCAAGGTCTCAATGCCCACCAAACCCTTCCAGTATTTTGTGTTGGACATGGGAGTTCCGTGTGCCAAGTTTGGTTCAATTCCATCATTGATGGAGTTCAGAGTGCTCATTGATTGTAGGTGAACTATAAATCCCAGCAATTACAAATCCCAAACGACAAAATCATAATTTTTGAGTAATGGTCACTCCTTGTGTTGTGAGAGGTTTTGTTGCCAAATTTGGTGTCATTTCGTTCATTGGTTCTTTTGTTTTTAGGGTACTCATTACGCACAGAGCATTTCTATATATATAGATGTGAATTTGTGTCCCGGCATTGAATGCTTGCCCTGTGTATGCTGTGCTCTGCCCTGTTCGGGGGAAAATAGACCTTGGCATTTGAGAGTTTTAGTGGCTGGGATTTATAGTTCACCTACAATAAAAGATCATTCTGATCCCTACCAATGATAGAACTGGGCCAAACTTCCCACATGGAACCCCTATGACCAACAGAAAATATGTTTTTGGATGGTCTTTGGCGACCCCTCTGAAACCCCCTCATGACCCCCCCAGGGGTCCCGACCCCCAGGTTGAGAACCACTGCAGTAGGAAATCCATGGTTAGGGTCTCAAGTGAATTAACTTGTGCTTTATTGTCTCCTCCTCCACACACAAGGATAGGCCTTTGTAGCAAACTCCCAATATCCCACTTTAAAGTTTGCAGTTCAATATTTCTACGTCCCTATTTTAAGATAATTCATTTGCAGATTAATTGATTATTTACATGTTTTAAATTTATTTATCTGGAAATGCTTTAAACCACATCCATTGTGAAGCACTATAATCCTGAATTTTCTCAGTTGTGTATTTAATATATAGTATATAGATGTCCCAAACAAAATGACTTGCTTTTCATACTGTTTCTCCTCTTCCATTTCTAAAGTATTCTGAGGACATGAAGCACAAGACAACCTTGTTGGAACTTCAAAAAATGTTTACACACTTAATGGTAGGTTTGCAACGTTCTTGTGGAATACCATGCATTCATTCTGTGTGAGCAGCTTTACAGCCCTCATTGAGTCCTAAATGCCAAGTCTTAGTAGGTTGAACTGTTTTAAATATCGCAAAGTGTGGAGCTCAGAGAGGCTTAAATGTCTAATGACCTATCCCCCGTAATATTGTATTATTTATTCCATTTATACCATGCCCTTCCTCAGACAGCAACAATGGGACAACTATAAAACTAAACAAGTCACATTATTTTTTTTACTTCAAATGAAGCTCAGAAGCTCTTGTGATTATTTTCAAGTCATATTGTCTTTTGTACGTCATTACTTTGTTTCTGATTACCATATATACTCGAGTGTAAGCCAACCCGAATATAAACTGAGGCACCTAATTTTACTACAGAAAACTGGGAAAATATATTGACTCAAGTATAAGCTGAGGGTGGGAAATGCAGCAGCTACTGGTATATTTCAAAATAAAAATAGATGCCAATAAAATTACATTAATTGAGGCATCAGTAGGTTAAATGAATTTGAATATTTACATAAAACTAATTTAAGATAAGACTGTCCAACTCTGATTAAAGCATTATTCTAATCTTTAATGTAAATGTGCTTACGTATCTTTCCAAGAATAATAGAGAAAACTAATACATGTAATAAAAATAATAATAGAGTAGAATAATGGAAATGTAATAATAACAGTAATAATAGAGAAAAATAATAAATGTAGTAATAATAATGGAGTAAAATAATACATGTAATAATAATAATAATAATAATAATAATAATAATAATAAAGTAAAATAAGCGTAATAATAATAGAGTAAAATAATGTGAATTTAATAAAAACAATAATAATAAAGTAAAATAATAAATGTAATAATAAGGGAAGGGAGGGAAGGATACTAGAGACAAAGTTGAAGTACTTTGGCCACATCATGAGGAGACAGCAAAGCCTAGAGAAGACAATTATGCTGGGGAAAGTAGAAGGAAAAAGGAAGAGGGGCCGACCAAGGGCAAGATGGATGGATGGCATCCTTGAAGTGACTGGACTGACCTTGAAGGAGCTGGGGGTGGTGACGGCCGACAGGGAGCTCTGGCGTGGGCTGGTCCATGAGGTCACGAAGAGTCGGAGGCGACTGAACGAATGAACAACAACAATAATAAGAGAAAAATAATAAATGTAATAATAATAGAGTAAAATAATAAATGTAATAAAAGTAATAATAATGTAATAAAAGTAAATGTAATAATAGTAATAAATAGAGTAAAATAATAAATGTAATAATAATAATAAGAAGAAGAAGAAGAACAACAACAACAACAACAACAACAGAGTAAAATAATAAATAACTTGGACTTGAGTATAGACTGAGGGCGGCTTTTAAACCAAAAATAAGGGCTGAAAAACTCACCTTATACTCGAGTATATATGGTATGTTCTTGATTTAACATTTTTAAATTAATTGCTCCTTTTGCTTTGTTCTGTCTCCATGTGTTTTATATAAAGGAAAGTGAATGCAAAGCATACAATCCAAGGCCATTTTGCAAAACATATACCATGGATAAGCAGCCACTTAATACTGGTGAACAAAAAGACATGACAGAATTTTTTACGGATCTAATAACAAAAATCGAAGAAATGTCTCCAGAGCTGGTAAGTTTTGAAAAAGGATTTTTTAAAAAAGATTTCAGATACATTTTTCCTTTACATTGATTAAAATAAATTATTTGTCCACAGAAAAATACAGTGAAAAGCTTATTTGGAGGTGTTATCACCAACAATGTTGTTTCTTTGGTGAGTTGGAAATACTTAGTTGCCCATAATCCTCCAAAGCTAGCCTATTCCTTGACTAATAATTTGATCAGTTCATTGACTCCTGGTACTTTCTTTTTCTTTTTCTCATTCTACTTCTTTTTCCTTTTGTTTTCCTTTTGCAATTACTGTTTAGGACTGTGAACATGTCAGCCAGACTGCTGAAGAATTTTACACAGTGAGGTGCCAGGTAGCAGACATGAAGAATATTTATGTAAGTGGTTCATAGTAAAATCATTGTATGTCTTCATTTGAGGAACATATGAAAAAAAGTTTGTTAACTCATTGAGCTATTAATTTCCCTGATTTTTTCTAGTTGATTTCACCTAACTGTATAGATTGCTTTTTAAATGCTAAAATTCAGAATATGCTTTAGTGAGTTGGAGTGTTAAAATTGGTTACAGTGGGTACTTTTTCCTCTTGTCACGTTAAGCAAAACATGGAATCCAGCTATCTCAGAAGACTTATTAGATATGGGGGAAATGTGCCAAATAGTTGGGCTCACGGAGTAGAGGAACAACTGGGTTTGGAAAAGTGAGTCTCGAAAGGGAATAGAGATGCAAAAGAGGAATTTATTTGTTTAGTAGCCTTCCAGATACCTCAAGCAACCTGGGCCATCTCAAAACGCCCCCCTCCCCAATCTTTAATGAAAGGATCATCAGTGAGTTGAAGTCATAATGACTTCAACTCACTGCCAATCGCTTTTGCAAGTGAGTGCCCATATCACACCCAAAATGAAATGTTCTGCATTTAAGTACTGAGGATGTTCAGCTGATGATTCTGCAGTAAATAGTCTATTTAATATTATTTAGTTATTTACTTACCATATTTATACCCTGCCTTTCTCAACACTGAAGGGGACTCTAGGCGGCTTACACATAGACAACTATTCAGTGTCTTAAAGCATACAATAAACATTTAAATTAAGATTGGACTTGATACATGTTAAAACAGTTAATATTATACAGTATACTATCTGTATGCTTTATTTGTTACCATGATTGCTAATGGATAAAGCATATGGCTCTTGTAAGGTTGACTCATTTCCCAGTTTTCATGATTCCTTGAACAGCATACAATTCTAGCATTAGTTTGGTAGCCACATTTGCACATGCTTCACACAACGTCTCAGTACAGCTGTTCATAATCCTTCCATTACAGTAGTGGTTCCCAACCTTTTTTTTTTTTTTTTTTTTTTTGACAAAGGAACCATTTTGACCAGGAACCACTCTCCAACATTAGTACCAAAAGGATTACGAATCAGTTTTTGGTCAACTTTAGATTCGGTTTGGTTATTTGGGGTGCTGATTCAGAAAATTGCATTGGATAGACCACATCAGCTCCAGTTTCTGATACAGAACATATGCCATCCTGTAGTCACCATCTGCTTGCCCACAGAAAACCATATTTAATAATCTAGAGCTGATGTGGTCTACCCAATGCAGTTTTATGAATCAGCACCCCAAATAACCCCATGGCTTAAAAACGAAGACGCAAAGGCACCTCCACTTCCAGGCACTACATGAAATGGCTCCGTTCAGGGGGAGAGAAGAAGTAGAAGCAGTAGTTAGAAGGCTTGTTGCACCTTTCATGGGTAGTAAGCCTCTCCCCTCCCAATATGTCTGTTGCCTCGGCACTATAAGAGGGTTTCGCAATACCAGTTGCTCTCATTGCAATAGTGTAGTAATGGTGAGGCCATGGACCATGTTTTAGTTCTCGAGGACCATTGGTGGTCCACGGATCACAGGTTGGGAACCACTGCATTATAGTATGCTTACAGGGGCATATTGCTTAGAGAAGTTATGGGTTGGATTTGGAGCAGGGAGAATTGTGTGCTTTAAAATTCATTCTAATTGTAATTATTGTATTTTAACTGTATTTTTAACCTAACACACACAGTACTGTTAAATTGTTTTATTGTTGCTTTGCTTTAAATTGATCAAAGCGTGTGACTGTTAGCTGCCTTGAGTCTCCAAGGGGAGAAAGGCAAGTTATAAATAACAACACCAACAATAGCACTTTCTTGTTCTGCAGAGCAATACTGGTTTTCAGACTTAAATATTACATATACGTATTCTTCCTGGAGTCTCTAATAAATGTTGAAGCAAATGATATCATGTTAAAACTATACACTTTTTGCCTTACCTTATGTTTAGGAATCCCTTGATGAAGTTACGATTAAAGATACGCTAGAAGGTGACAACATGTACACTTGTTCTCATTGTGGGAAGAAAGTACGGGCTGAAAAAAGGTACCCTTCAAAGACAAGCATAATTTATTAATTTATTTTATTAAAACAATCTTTCTCTATATCATAGGATCTCAGAGCAGCAATAAAAATAATGTAAGCAAATGATATCATGTTAAACCTATAAACTTTTACGCTTTGGAGGACAATAGTGTCCAAAGGTTTTTTAATGGGATGCCACATCAGAGGAAAGAAAGAAGGGCCTTGCAATAGAAGATATGAATAATCAGGCAGGTATATATGGGAAGTGGCAATGCTTCAAATATTAAAATCCAAAGCTTTCTAAGGTCCTGACTGTCTTCAGTAAAATTAAGACCAGATGTGTAATGCCAGCTTGTGAGGAAGCTTTATCTTACATTTCAGATAAAGATAAATGCCAAGAACAAACCTACACTGACTTCCTATTAGATGGGGAGCCATGTTTGGAGATTTGTTTTGATATATCAACTATCTAGCAGACCCACAACCTGAAATCTTTGGTAGATAACTTAGTGTTCTGTCAACTGCTGTTAATACTTTTTAAACAGTTAATTCTTGTGCTCTAAAAGACAAATAATTTCTCCTTCGAAAAGAAAATGTTCATCTTTTAAAAAGTCATTCCAAAATGAACAATTGCATTGTGTTTCCATCTTCAGGGCATGTTTTAAGAAATTGCCTCGCATCCTGAGCTTCAACACCATGAGGTATACTTTTAACATGGTCACTATGATGAAGGAGAAGGTCAACACACACTTCTCGTTCCCTTTGCGCCTGGACATGACGCCTTACACTGAAGATTTTCTGATGGGAAAGAGTGACAGGAAGGAAGGTATTTGACTTTCGTTTCTCACAGTTTATTGCCAGCTCATCTGGAATAGTCAGTATTTCAATATATGAACAAAATCAATTAACATTGGAATAGAGATATGTTGTTGGTTGTACTTAAATCATAGAATCATAGAATCATAGAGTTGGAAGAGACCTCATGGGCCATCCAGTCCAACCCCCTGCCAAGAAGCAGGAATATTGCATTCAAATCACCCCTGACAGATGGCCATCCAGCCTCTGTTTAAAAGCTTCCAAAGAAGGAGCCTCCACCACACTCCGGGGCAGAGAGTTCCACTGCTGAACGGCTCTCACAGTCAGGAAGTTCTTCCTAATGTTCAGATGGAATCTCCTCTCTTGTAGTTTGAAGCCATTGTTCCGCGTCCTGGTCTCCAAGGAAGCAGAAAACAAGCTTGCTCCCTCCTCCCTGTGGCTTCCTCTCACATATTTATACATGGCTATCATATCTCCTCTCAGCCTTCTCTTCTTCAGGCTAAACATGCCCAGTTCCCTAAGCCGCTCCTCATAGGGCTTGTTCTCCAGACCCTTGATCATTTTAGTCGCCCTCCTCTGGACACCTTCCAGCTTGTCAACATCTCTCTTGAATTGTGGTGCCCAGAATTGGACACAATATTCCAGATGTGGTCTAACCAAAGCAGAATAGAGGGGCAGCATTACTTCCTTAGATCTAGACACTATGCTTCTATTGATGCAGGCCAACATCCCATTGGCTTTTTTTGCCGCCACATCACATTGTTGGCTCATGTTTAACTTGTTGTCCACGAGGACTCCAAGATCTTTTTCACACGTACTGCTCTCGAGCCAGGCGTCCCCCATTCTGTATCTTTGCATTTCATTTTTTCTGCCAAAGTGGAGTATCTTGCATTTGTCACTGTTGAACTTCATTTTGTTAGTTTTGGCCCATCTCTCTAATCTGTCAAGATCGTTTTGAATTCTGCTCCTGTCCTCTGGACTATTGGCTATCCCTCCCAATTTGGTGTCGTCTGCAAACTTGATGATCATGCCTTCTAGCCCTTCATCTAAGTCATTAATAAAGATGTTGAACAGGACCGGGCCCAGGACGGAACCCTGCGGCACTCCGCTCGTCACTTCTTTCCAAGATGAAGAGGAAGCATTAGTGAGCACTCTCTGTGTTCGTCCACTTAACCAATTACAGATCCACCTCACCGTAGTTTTGCCTAGCCCACATTGGACTAGTTTCCTTGCCAGAAGGTCATGGGGGACCTTGTCGAAGGCCTTACTGAAATCCAGGTACGCTACATCCACGGCATTCCCCGCATCTACCCAGCTTGTAGTTCTATCGAAGAAAGAGATCAGATTAGTCTGGCATGACTTGTTTTTGATAAATCCATGTTGACTATTAGCGATGACTGCATTTGTTTCTAAGTGTTTGCAGACCACTTCCTTAACAATCTTTTCCAGAATCTTGCCCGGTATCGACGTGAGGCTGACCGGACGGTAGTTGTTTGGGTCGTCCTTTTTTCCCTTCTTGAAGATTGGGACCACATTGGCCCTCCTCCAATCTGCTGGAACTTCTCCCGTTCTCCAAGAACTCTCAAAGATGGTTGCCAATGGTTCCGAAATGACTTCCGCTAGTTCCTTCAATACTCTGGGGTGTAGTTGATCTGGCCCTGGGGACTTGAACTCATTAAGAGCGGCCAGGTATTCCTGGACGACTTCTTTCCCAATTTGGGGTTGGATGTCCTCCAATCCCTCATCCACTCCATCTTGCTGAGGTTGAAGACTCTCTTTTTGTGAGAAGACCGAGGCAAAGAAGGCATTAAGTAGTTCTGCCTTTTCCCTATCCCCTGTCAGCATTGCCCCATCTTCTCCTCGAAGAGGTCCTATCGCCTCCTTGTTTTTCCTTTTTCTACTGACATAAGAATAGAAGCCCTTTTTATTGTTTTTAATGTCCCTGGCAAGTCTGAGCTCGTTTTTTGCTTTAGCCTTGCGGACCTTTTCCCTACAGGTGTTGGCTATTTGTTTGAATTCTTCTTTGGTGATTTCTCCCTTTTTCCACTTCTTGTGCATGTCTCTTTTGTGTCTCAGCACAGTTAGAAGTTCTTTGGACATCCATTCTGGCTTCTTTGCACTTGTCCTATTTTTTCTCTTTGTTGGCACGGTTTGCAATTGCGCCTTGAGTATTTCACTCTTGAGAAATTCCCATCCATCCGTAGCTCCCTTGTCTTTTAGTATCTGTGTCCACGGAATGCTGCTCAGCGTTTCCTTCATTTTTTGGAAATCAGCTCTCCTAAAGTCCAAAATGCGGGTTCGACTTGTCTTAGTTTCGGCCTTCCTTTGTACCTCAAATTGCAGGAGCACATGGTCCCTTGCCCCTAAGGATCCTACCACTTCGACCGCATCGATCAGGTCCTCCGCATTTGTTAGGATGAGATCAAGAGTAGCCAGTCCCCTTGTTGCCTCTACATATAAATATAAATATTTATATGTAACATAATTTTAGTAGGATTGGATAAGTACCATACTGCTTGCCCTGAAAAATCAATGGTTTCTTGTGACAAGTTGGAAAAAAGGGAACTGTCCAAGCTTTTAACAGAAACCCTTGGGGGAAAAACTGTAATATCAAATATTAAATATTAGATGAATCTGTAGCAATTCCACAGATTTTCAGTATAATACAACACCGACCTCTTTTCTCTCTGCTTACATGCAGAAGTCCTCCAACCTGCTCAGCCAGGAGCCATCTAAAGAACATAAATGGGCACAGGTTGAGGATGGGCTGTTTGGACTTTTTGTACAGTGCTTCAGTAACATGCTGTGATAGTAATATATTGCCCCCTTGCATTATCCAAAATAAAGTGTAGATCAGGCATGGGCACACTTTGGCCCCTGAGGTGTTTTGGGCTTCAACTCCCACAATTCCTAACTACTGGTAGACTGTTAGGAATTGTGGGAGTTGAAGTACAAAACACCTGGAGGACTGAGGTTTGCCTATGCCTGGATTGATGCCGTTTTGTAAAATGAGTTGCTAAATGTTTTTATGCATTCTTTAAGGCTTCAAGGATGATGGCAATGGTTCAAAGGAGGCCCGGAGTTATGAGTACGATTTGATAGGTGTAACGGTCCACACAGGGACAGCAGACGGGGGGCACTACTACAGCTTTATTCGAGATATTGTGAATCCTCATGCTTACAAAAACAACAAATGGTGAGTAGGAGGTTTTAAATACTGTGAATCAGGTCTTCTAATTCAGATATCTCTGTAGATTATTATTATTATTGGCAAAAATGTAGGTTTCAATATTAAATTTAAGGCTCTCACTTTGGGTGCATTATTTTGCAGTCATTTGGCTTAGGTACATCTCAGTCAGTGGATTGTTCCTCCACATCATCCAAAGAACAGGGAGTTGGTACTTAACAGCAAAGGCTCGTTCGTAGATAGTGACTGCACATCAACAAAATCCAAAAAATGTTCATATGTATGTAGGACACTAAGATCATCTGGGGAGGGCCTGCTCTCTGTCCCACCTGCATCACAGGCACGCTTGGCGGGGACGAGAGACAGGGCCTTCTCAGTGGTGGCCCCTCGGCTGTGGAACGCCCTGCCTGCAGATATCAGATCAGCCCCCTCCCTGCTGGCGTTCTGGAGGAAAGTGAAGACCTGGCTGTTCGAACAAGCATTTGATTAAACAGTGTAATTGAACATAGGAATACGGAATAATGGATGATGAGACTGGATTCTGATTTTACTGTTGAGGCGCTAATGATTGTTATTCTGATGTTAATGATTTATGTTACAATTGTTTTTAATTGCCCTATATTTGTCTCGTGATGTTTTGTATCGATGTTGTTCACTGCTTTGAGTCGCCTGAGGGCTGAGAAAAGCTGTATATAAATAAAGTAAGTAAGTAAATAAATAAATAATAGTGGGAAAGTGAGGCTGTGGAGATGAGGAACTTACCTATATGAACCTCAGTGAGGGATACAAGACCAGTAACATTCATGAGAGAAGTCTAAGTCAGAAATAAGCTTAGGTGAAGGCACAGACATCAACCGTATTAATGGAAAAGAATCTTGGACCTGGAAGTTCCTGCTACATGGACTGGCCAGTTGCATGGATTATGCCTCTAGGCAATCTACATTAACTGCTAATCTTCATTCCTGAATGATAAATGGGTTGTGTTTCCATTTGAATCCAACAATAAAATGAAGGTGCTTTGTTACTGTTTTCAAAATATACATAATTTTGATTATATAACAACCACAACATCAACAACAATAGATTTTCCTGCTTCTTGGCAGGGAGTTGGACTAGATGGGCCATGAGGTCTCTTCCAACTCAACCTGCCTCTACTAACGGCTCAAGGTGGAGTGCAGCAAATTCAAAACATAGCAACATAAAATACACACAACAAAATACATAGATCAAAACACACAATTATGAAAAACATATACCAAAACACAGGGTACAGAAATCACAATACAGCAGCAAGATAATGGAAATCCACAACTCATGATTCAGAATTGTCTGTCTGCGTAGATCTGGCTGATGATAGTTGGGTCTTAAATTCTGATATCTCATTCAACTGCAGATCTCTTCCATTAGTTACTAGATTTTTAAAATGTTAGATATCTGTTTTATCGTGTAATTTATTGTTCTTGGCTAAAATGTGTCATCTTAATAAGAGCATGACATTTTGCTCATGTTGCTCATTCTTTTCAATTTCACAGCATGGTCAATGACTGTATAGTATTGCATTATTTTCAGTGTGGAGGAAAAATGGGGCTTCCATCAGTCTAATAGTTGCATAATATTCTGTGTTCTCTAGGTATCTTTTTAACGATGCTGAAGTAAAACCATTTGATTCTGCTCAACTGGCTTCTGAATGTTTTGGTGGAGAAATGACAGTGAGTTGAATCTGCTTCTTTTTTGAATAATAATACTTAAAAGGGAAGAATAAAATTAATGGGCATGAAATATGGTGGCTCCCTTCAGTAGTATCCTTATTTACAATGTATCCTTATTTTTGTTCTTTTTTCCAGACAAAAACATATGATTCTGTCACTGACAAATTTATGGATTTCTCTTTTGAAAAGGTAAGTTCATTTTGTCTGTTGATATCCAAAAAGAATTTTTCTCATTTTCTCCTTTTCCGTTTTGAAATGATGTTGGTATATATCTATATTTTAATTCTTCCCAGACACATAGTGCATACATGCTGTTTTATAAACGGATGGAACCAGAAGAAGAAAATGGCAAAGAATACAAATTTGATGTTTCATCTGAACTGTTAGAGGTATGCATTAGAGGTCGTTTAAACAACAGCATACAAGTGTATGAATTCTTGTTCAAATTATCTTTATCATTTGTACTGATTTTTTAAAAGGCTTTGTCAAATGTGGCAAGAACAGCTTTTTGTCCCTTCTTCCCTTGTTGTTACTTCCCATAGCTTCCAAAAAAGAGAAGAATTAGGGAAGGGCATGGGAGGTGGAAGGGTGTCAGACTTGCTTACAGTAACGTATCTTAGGATGCAAACCTGTGTGTTTGGTTTTGAAATAGATAGGTGTACCAGTAATATGGAAGAGGTAAAGCTAGGAGAAACATATGATTTGTTTGCCAAGCAAACCCAAGAATATTGTCAAGCAAACTCAAAGGGGGGAAATATCCTAAGATCCCCCTTTTCTTGATTAAGTTGAGACTAGCTAGCATGAGCTTTATGGGTAGCTAAGAACTTGAATCTATAATAATAATAATAATAATAATAATAACAACAACAACAACAACAAACAACAACAATATTGGGAATAATATTCAACAGCCAGCAGAGTGTCTTCTGTGGACTCATCTTGTTGTGTTTCAAATAATAATAATAATAATAATAATAATAATAATAATAATAATATACCGTATCTACTTGAGTATAAGCTGTCCCAAGTATTAACCGAGGCACCTAATTTTACCACAAAAAAATGGAAAAACGTATTGACTTGAGTATAAGCCAAGGGTGGGAAATGCAGCAGCTACTGGTACATTTCAAAATTAAAAATAGATCCCAATAAAATTACATTCATTGAGGCATCAGTAGGTTAAATGCTTTTGAATATTTACATAAAACTGTAATTTAAGATAAGACTGTCCATCTCTGATTAAACCATTATTCTAACGTTCTCCAATATAAATGTACTTACACATCCTTCCAGGAATAGTAAAGAGAGTAAAATAATAAATGCTATAAAAATAATAATAGAGTAAAATAATACATGTAATAATAATAATAAATAGAATAAATTAATATATGTAATAAAAATTATAAAAGAGTAAAATAATTCAAAATAATAACTGTACTAATAATAATAAATACATAATAAATACATAATAAATAAATAATAAATAAGTTGTGCCCTGCAAATTTTCAAGACAAACTTGTATGAAAGTTTATGATCTTTCAGATAGCCTGTATGTAAGCCATATGGAGTTTTGTAGGTCATAATCTATATTTTTGAACTGTCTGTAAAGGAATGAACTTGTAGCCAGTGAAACTATATTGTAACAAGGGAGCTACTGTATATGCTCTTTGTAACAATTCCTTGTCAACAACCTTGCTGCAACATTGTGGACTAGCTGAGGTTTCCAAAAACTATTTACAGTAACTAATGGAATGTAACTCATTATGACCACATGACTTTCAGTCAAGAAATGGACACAGTTGACCTCTACCTTTGAAATACATTAATGCATTTCTAGCTACTGCTGAAACCTATAAATCAGACCTGCAGCTGGGAAAAATCTGCCAGCTGCAAAAGGCCACCTTATTGGGAACTGCATGCATTATTCGCCGATACATCACACAGTCCTAGACACTTGGGAAGTGTCCGACGTGTGATCCAATACAACAGCCAGCAAGAGTGTCTGCTGTGGACTCATCTTGTTGTGTTTCAAATAATAAATAGAGTAAAACAACAAATGTAATAATAATAGAGTAAATTAATAAATGAAATAATAATAATAATATTATTAATAATAAAAAGTAATGGAAATGTAATAAAAATAGTAATAAGAGAGTAAAATAATAAAAACTTTGATTCAAGTATAAGGCGAGGGAGCCTTTTTCAGCCTAAAAAAGGGGCTGAAAAACTTGGCTTATACTCAAGTATATACAGTAAGTAACCAGATGTTGAACTTGCCACCAACCTACACAGCAGTTAACCAATTGATAAATTTCAGGTGCTTCTTAATGGAAAGCTGTAGTCCCGTCCTCCCCCTTTCAATTTTATAGGGCCCCAAAAGAAGAAAGAAGCTTTATATTTGATTTTCCATTTTTCTCTTTAGTGGATATGGCATGATAACATGCAGTTTCTTCAGGACAAGAATATTTTTGAGCATACATATTTTGGGTAAGTAGGGGTTTTTTTTGGTTTGGTTTTAGGATGTTGTTTTATCAAGTATTATCCAGATTTTTAAAAATGATTCTAACTATATAACTCTGTGTCTCTAGATTCATGTGGCAGTTGTGTAGTAGCATCCCCAGCACATTACCAGATCCAAAAGCAGTTTCTTTAATGACAGCCAAGGTAAAAAAGAAGAAGATTAAAAACAACTACTACTAATATTTCAGTGTGTGTTTTGGCTACACAGTGACTTTCAATTTTTGTCTTACAGTTAAGCACTTCTTTTGTCCTAGAAACATTTATTCATTCAAAAGAAAAGGTACGTTTTTCTGCATCTGTTTAAAAACTTAGTCTCATTTATATCATGTCTGCATATTGACTTTATTCTCACCGGTATCCAGGAAAGGCACATAATAAAGGGTCCTTCTCCAGTTCATTCCTGATTTTCCACTCTTGATAAAGCCTTTCTCTTTCTCAAATTGCCATATTCTTTGGGGTGATGCTTTCTTTTATTATTTTTTTCTGAAAAGTTATTGTCACTGTTTCAACTCCCTTTTCACACTTTTCATCATTTGGGGACAGGGTGGAAGAGTACTTTTTGTGAGGTTGTTCTTGCATAATCTCTCTTTATTAACCAAAATTCTCAAAATCTTATGCTTCAATTGCAATTTTCCATTCTCTTTAGCCCACAATGCTTCAGTGGATCGAACTGTTAACCAAACAGTTTAACAACAGTCAAGCTGCTTGTGAGGTAAGACAGAAACAAATATTTTATTGAGATTTATTTAGGTTTTATTTTTGTATGCAGTGTCTCTTTATATTGTTGCAGCTTTTGTCTTTATTGATTAAATCAGCAATAGATAATGTGAAGAAATATAATGTGCAGATTTGATAAATGTGGATATGAATGAAAGGAATGAATGAATGAGACCTAATAATTTTGGACACACTATTGTAAAGATTAAGGCCTCAAATTACTAAACGATTATCTACCTGCTTGATGAATTGTAATTAAAATCTGCTAATGAGAACTGAAATGGTTGACCTTCCCTAGTAAACTGTGATAAGAACTGTTGATATTGCTGATTTGATTAACTTTTTGGGGGAAAATAACGTGTTTACATTACCAGAGAGTCAATGAAATGTTTAGAAGATTCCTTACGTTAAGAAGTCAACACAAGACTCCTTACGTTTACCAACACCAATTAAGGAGAGTCATCATCTGTCCAGGAACTGATATGAAGCCAGGATGTTTCAGTCTGGAAAAATATCTATCAATCATTTACAAATTTGGAACAACATCAGCAAGAAATATTGCTATATAAGAGACCTTATTACAATTCCAAAAATGTGGCAGAGCTGAGGAGTCTTGCCCACCCGCCAGTCTTCTCCTTGGGAAGGAGAGAGATGGTGTATTTGTAGGGTGACAGACAGCTGTGCTGTTCACCCACCACTCTGCTCCATGGGAATGAAAGACGTGATGTACCTTTGGAGAGTGTCATATCTGCTATGGGAAAACAGGGTTCTGGTCACTTGCTCTTTTTCTCAAGGAAAGAGAAAGGAGTGTGATTTTGGAGCTATGAGTCATTTTGCAGGGCGACAGGTCTGCAATGAAACGCAATCTGGTCACTATCCCCTTTTCAGGTTGGAAGGAATGGGTTTTGAAAGTTTTGGAACTGTGCTTTGGCAGGTTGCAGGGAAGTAGGGTCTGGCCAAAATGCAGGTGTTTTTCACAGCGGAAGAATAGAGAAATTGTAATATTTGTATGCATGAGGATGAATGAATGTGTATGGGTAATTCAAATGGGTAATTCAAATGGGTAATAAAAAGGTAATCCCCCTTTGTTTATTTATTAGCCAATGTAACTGTAGGTTGTTTGTGGATTCAGTATAGTTACATAGAATCTGTACCTCTCTATGTCCAATGTTGTTATATGTGTAAGTTCTGATAACCTTTCTCTTACTGAAAAAATGCAATAAAAAGAAGCTATGCCTTAAAGTTATTGAAAAGTCATTCATAACAAGAATGCCACAATTAATTTCGTTAAAACATGTATCCCATTCCTTCAGAGCTTGCTGATCTCCATCTTTTTGGAAGGAAGTACTTTAATTGTGATACAATACACTAAAAGGATACATGCTTTTGAACTGTGGTGTTAGAGGAAAGTTCTGAGAGTGCCTTGGACCGCCAGGAGATCCAACCAGTCCATACTTCAGGAAATAAAACCCGACTGCTCATTGGAGGGAAGGATATTAGAGGCAAAGATGAAGTACTTTGGCCACACCATGAGAAGAAAGGAAAGCTTAGAGAAGACAATGATGCTGGGGAAAATGGAAGGAAAAAGGAAGACAGGCTGACCAAGGGCGAGATGGATGGGTGGCATCCTTGAAGTGACTGGATTGACCTTGAAGGAGCTGGGGGTGGTGATGGCCAACAGGGAGCTCTGGCGTGGGCTGGTCCATGGGGTCACGAAGAGTCGGAAACAACTGAATGAATGAACAACAACAAACACACTGAAAGGAAGTGGATTTTGATAAACATACTGGTTGGGCAAAGCACTTGTAGGAGTTAGCAGCTGATACATCTGAATGAGAAATACTTGAAAGCTGCAATCATATGGATATACTGTAGTAATTTTCCATTGCAGGAATGTTCTCCATTTAGTAGTGTCTCTCAGTTTTGTGTAAGAGCAATATTATTGCATCAGTATGTCTTATTATTTCCTGTGGTTAGTCTTGTTTTCTGAGCCAAAACCAAGGGTGTGTTGCATCAGTCTCCAAGCAGATAGCTTGGACTAGAGTGTGTCATAATGAGAAAGCAAGAGCAGACAAATCCTGTTGCAAAAAATATGTAGTGTTTGATGTTTGAGTCTAAATTTAGAGTGCAGAGGGACTAGGATACCTTTAAAGCAAGAAAATCCCATTAAAACAATGTACCATGAAGAGTACTATATAAGTTTCGTGTCTGACAGAAACCTTGTTCTTATCTCAGGCTATTAGGGAAAGATATACCTTGATTCATTGTACCTTTGTTGTAAAATCTGACATAATTGCCATAATTGCAAGAAAGATAATTAATTGCTGAATTGCTTTAAGACTTTTGCTGATTTTCTTAGTTAGAGGCAATTACATGCAGCGTGATTTCGTTAAATGGAGCAGTATTGAAAGGGTACCTGTGACTAATAAAGTGTGAACAATGTCTGATTTATTTTTGCAGTGGTTTCTGGACCGTATGGCTGACGATGATTGGTGGCCCATGCAGATTCTAATAAAATGTCCCAATCAGATTGTAAGACAGGTAAGAGAGAAGGAGCCTGATATGTGACAGGTATTTCTTTGGTGTTATTCAGGAGTAAATATCCCTGCATGTGGCCACTGTTTCTGTTCCCTCTCTTTCTTCATTTCCAGTGACCACAGGCTTTGGGCCCTGTGCTCTTCATCCATTTGCAAGCTGTTACATTCATGTAGTGAGTTTTAGCTGGTTAAATTCTAGATTCTACATTGCACTCCCTCAGTTGCCCAGCTGATTTTTTGGACACAAGCCTGTGCTTTGATGAAAATTAAATCAATGTGCAATGAAACCACATGATGATGGCAATGCCTTATTTTTCTGTAGACTTCAGGCATCACCAGGCAACTTAGGAAGATGTTGGGCAACTTCCATCCCTACACTTCTGATGCAACTGGATGTTATATCGTATCAACTCCAGATTTTGTACTTGCATGATTAGGGAACGTGTGAGAGCACTGCTACTTAAACTACTTCTTGGCAGGAGGTTGGACTGGATGGCCCACGAGGTCATCTTCCAACTCTATGATTCTATGTGGGTCTCAACTTCAATTTTGTTCACAGTGCTCTTTGGATGTAGGTGAACTACAACTCCCCCAAATAAAGGTGAATTTTCCCCAAAGACCTCCAGTATTTTTTGCTGAACATGGAGGCTCTGTGTGCTAAGTCTTGTCCAATTCCATCTTTGGTGGAATTTAGGATGCTCATCATTTGCAGGTGAACTATACATCCCAGTACCTACAACTCCAAAAAGTCCACGCCAATGCCCCTCAAAACCCACCAGTATTCAAATTTGGACATATTGGATATGCATGTTGAGTTTGATCCAGATCAATCGTTGTTTGAGTCCATAGTGCACACTGGATGTAGGTGAACTGCAACTCCTATAAATCCCTCCAAAGACCTCTCCAGTATCTTTTGTATGTTCGTGGGAGTTCTGTGTGTCAAGTTAGTTCCAGACCCATCGTTGGTGGAGTTCAGAGTGCTCTTAAATTGTATAGAACCCAGTACCTACAATTCCTATAAATCATGGTGAATTCTCCCCAAATCTTTCTACTATGTTCAGTTGCTGATCAATTCCTCTGTTTTCTGTGTGCCATAGAAAAGAATAGGAAAGGGTTAAGGGAGAGGCAGTGGATGGGGTCATGCAAATTCCACACCAGTTGAGAGATTCAGAAATACTGGGATGTCTGTGGTGGAGGAAACACATAAAATCTAGGATGAATTTGTCCCCATATGAAAACCTTCACTTGGGTGGTGGGCAGTATGTGTTGGTGGAGGACACTGGCACGGTTCTTGTACATGTTAATGGCAGTGTCATTGGAGGGAGGGCCTTTGGTGTCTCCCGAGTAGTTGGAGCTGTAGCTGTTTGTGGAGGTGGAAGCCCAGCCACACACACACATACATATTTTCTATAGATAGATTGACACACACACTCAAGATCAGATAAAAATTTCCATTGCCAAAAAAAGGTCCAAAGTGGGAAAATGTAAGAAGCCCTGGATTAGAATAATGGGGGAGCCAAAACCTCTCCATATTGTGGTATTTTGAGCCATAATTGGCTAAAAAAACCTTCTCTTAGTGACCTAGGGCTTTCAGGAAGGCTTTGAATGCTGCAAAATAGGGCCAGACTTTCTTTTGCCCTGACATAGAGATACCTACAAGGGGTTACAGAAACACATCACTTTTCGTTGGCTCAAACTGGCCTGAAATTTCCCTCATTCAAAGGGAGGGGACAGTATGAATACAAGGAAAATCTGAAGCTTTCTGCTGAGACTATATAGAGTCAATAAACATAAGTGGTGACTCAATGCTGAGTGGAGAGAGTCATCAGCCACAGCGGATGCTATTTCTTAGTGATGGATGGTATTCATGACAAAGTGAATGAAAAATAGGAATTGCTCTTTGAGAATTGGCCAGCAATTAGAAATCAGCAGCCTGAACAAAGAATGGTGAAACTAGTGGCAGAAAGGGATTATAAAAGAAGGTCGCTGTTGTGTGCTGCATTGCTTAGGTAATTGTTAACACCAGGTTATGATGAACCGTGTCCAATTCTGGGCACCACAATTGAAGGGAGATGTTGACAAGCTGGAATGTGTCTAGGGGAGGGCAACCAAAATGATCAAGGGTCTGGAGAACAAGCTACTTCCTATGAGGAGCAGCTTAAAGAGCTGGCCATGTTTAGCCTGCAGAAGAGACGGCTGAGAGGAGACATGATGAGGGCCATGTATAAATATGTGAGGAGAAGTCATAGGGAGAAGGGAGCAAGCTTGTTTTCTGCTTCTCTGGAGACCAGGATGCAGTACAATGGCTTCAAATGACAGGAAAAGAGAGTCCATCTCAACATTAGGAAGAACTTCCTGACTGTGAGAGCTGTTCAGCAGTGGAACTCTCTGCCCCAGAGTGTGGCATAGGCTCCTTCTTTGGAGGCTTTTAAGCAGAGGCTGGATGGCCATCTGCCGGGCATGCTTTGAATGTGATTTTCCTTCTTCTTGACAGGGGATTGGATTGGATGGTGCATGAGGTCTCTTCCAACTCAATGACTCTATGAAATCTTTAATTTTCCAAATAATGGCATTCCTTTGTCATCTGGTGCTTTGTGCTATAAAAATGATTTTAAAAAGGAGAACAGACCACAGAGAATAGCCATAGACAGCTTTCAAGTGGCCATTTTAATGCTACTTTAATGTGCTATTTTTGTGCGTGTATGTTGTGTGTGCCTGTTTTTGAACATGAGTTTGCTATGTGAATATTTTCTGGATTTTTAAGAATATATGGCAAACATCTTAGATGGACCTCTACAAAGTTAATTATGTGAACTGTCTCAGATACGTAATATTAAAGCAATACATCATTTTTTAAATCATGACTGAATTTGTGACCAAGTAGTCTTATAGCATTGGTAAAACCCTGTTAAAGCATATCTGTATTTCCTCAATCAAATCGGCATACTGGTTGATTTGCTTTACAGATGTTCCAACGGTTGTGTATTCACGTGATCCAGCGACTGAGGCCAGTTCACGCTCACCTTTACCTGCAGCCTGGAATAGAAGACTGGTAAATCATTTGGCAAAACCACCTCTTAGTATATCGCCTTCCTGAGAAAACCTTATGAGATTTATGGGGTCTCTATAAGTCAGCAAGAAACCTGAAAGCTCATGTAAACAAAACAAAACAAAATATTTGCACCTGATAACTATTTTTAAGCCATGGTGGCACAATGGGTTTAAACCCTTGTGCTGGCTGAACTGCTGAACTGAAGATCGGCCGTTCAAAAACAAGATGGGGTGAGCTGAAATCTGTCAGCTCCAGCTTCTCATGCAGGGACATGAGAGAAACCTCTCACAGGATGGTAACACATCTGGGTGTCCCCTGGGCAATGTTTCTGCAGATAGCCAATTCTCTCATACCAGAAGCAACTTGTAGTTTCTCAAGTCGCTTCCGACACAATTAAAAAAAATACAATTTCCAAATTCTTATATCTATTTCAAAGGCTTGTTCTTCGTGCTCAGCATTGTAAACTTTTGTGAAGGGTTTTATTTTATTTTTGCCCTTAACAATTCCCATTTGTGAATAATGTTTGGAGGTCAAAATTGACACATCTTTAGTGTTAATTCTTATTTTGCAGTACGCAACTTTCAGAAGATTTATTTTTCCTTTAAACTTGTCTTCTGCCTGAAATCCCAGGATTTAATCCAACCTAAATATTCATAACACGGCACTATAAAAGTGCATCTATATACTGTAGAATATACGAATGCATCTATATACAGTTCGACACCACTTAATCTTCCATGGAACTCTCTGCCCCGGAGTATGGTGGAGGCTCCTTCTTTGGAAGCTTTTAAACAGAGGCTGGATGGCCATCTGTAAGGGGTGCTTTGAATGCAATTTTTTTGCTCCTTGGCAGAGGGCTGGACTGGATGGCCCATGAGGTCTCTTCCAACTCTATGATTCTATGGACACATGGGGCTTGTAGTTTTACAAGGTCTTTGACCTGCTCTGCCAAAGAGTGCTAGTGCCTCACCAAACTACAGCCATGGCAGTTAAAGTAGTGTCAAAACTGCATTAATTTTACAGTGTAGATGCACTCTTAGTTGTTACACATAGTATGAAAAGTAGGCAGGAACATTTTTTAAGTTGAAAGGTGTTCCCTTCGCTAGTTATGACATAATTTGTTTGGGGCATTGTAAAAATGGCCTATTTCTGAATGCCCATCCCTTCCAGAAGAAAAGGGAACACATGTATTGTCGAAGGATTTCATGGCTGGAATCACTAGATTCTTGAGGGTTTTTTCGGGCTATATGGTCATGTTCTAGAGGCATTTTCTCCTGACGTTTCGCCTGCATCTATGGCAAGCATCCTCAGAGGTAGTGAGGTCTGTTGGAATTAGGAAACATTCACACCTAGCTCCAGCAGAGAAGAGCTCTTTGGCCCACCCCAGTCATTCCACAAATATATAAACCCATTTTCCTAATTCCAACAGATCTCGCTACCTCTGAGGATGCTTGCCATAGATGCAGGCGAAACGTCAGGAGAAAATGCCTCTAGAACATGGCCATATAGCCCGAAAAACCCACAAGAACCTAAAGGGAACACAATTTGTCCTAATGGCTTCTCCCTGGGACTGCATGGTGCAGGAAGATGTTCTTTCCTTCTTTTACATCATGATTAGCAAATAACGTGCCTCTGGAATCAGTGGCAGATGGGAACTTTGCAATGGAGATCACCTTCTTGCAAACAGCTGCTGATTTTGAGTGCCAGAGACATCAGAACAGTCTTTAGTGAGACTTATTTGCTTGCACTGGCCTTAATATGCACTGACATGTGCTTTCAGTTCGGATGACATGGACGGTCCCGTGGAAGATATTGGTAGCCGCTCCTGTGTAACTCGCTTCGTGAAGACCCTGTTGTCAATTATGGAACACGGTGTTAAACCTCACAGTAAACATCTCACGGAATACTTTGCCTTTCTTTATGAATTTGCCAAAATGGGAGAAGAGGAGGTGAGCGTGATTGTGGTTGTTTCACTTCTGTAAGGGTTCTGCAGCTTTTATGTGGGTTTATTTAGCATGAGCTACTAGGATCCAATGATTAGGATCTTTGTAAACATTTGAGGGTTGGGTTTTTTTGTATTTTTGTGTTTGTTGTAAAGCTGCCTTGTGACATGAGTGTGAAAAACAAAGAAATAAACAAACTATATTGCTAATTCTTTTTTTAATCGTCCTTTTTCCAGAGCCAGTTTTTGCTTTCACTGCAAGCAATATCAACAATGGTCCATTTCTACATGGGAACCAAAGGACCTGAAAATGTAAGTCTCCAAAAACTTTGAGTGGAAACATCTGTTTTTCAGATGAATAAACATTTTACTTTCCTTTATTTTGCATTTATGATCAATCCGTTGCTCTTAAAATGACTGAAATAACCCTACTGATTGAATTTTTTAAAACCCCACATTGTGCCTAAATGTGCTTAAGTTGACAGTGAAGTAGATTTAGTTTTTATGAAGAGGCAATGTGTTTGAAAGACATACGAACTATCTGTGTTGACTCTTATCCTGAGATATTTATCCATTAGAGTAGTGGCAGGTATATCGTGTTCGCTATCTATTCCGTGAGATCCAAGAGATTCCTTGAGAAATTGAACAGGAAATTAATATGCAGTTTAGCTCACTGCCGACATCTTAGATTTGAAACATTGAGGCATTTCTTAGGAACTGCGGTGGCGCAGTGGGTTAAACCCTTGTGCTGCTGAACTGCTGACCGGAAGGTTGGCTGAAGTGAAAGTCAGCAGTTCGAATGAGCGAAACAGGGTGAGCTCCCATCTGTCAGCTCCAGTTTCTGCCAACCTAGCAGTTCGAAAACATGCAAATGTGAGTAGATAAATAGGTGCCACTTCGGCCAGAAAAGGCAAAGAGACGCTCCAAGCAATCTTGCTTGGCCACACAACCAGGAGGTGACAACAAGTCTCGGTGGTGGCCAGGGGAGCATTTGCACAGTTAAAGCTTGTGCACCAGATGCACCTATACCTTGGGAAGTCTGACTTGGCCATGGTAGCCCACGCTCTTGTTACATCCCATATAGACTACTACAGCGCTCTCTATGTGGGGTTGCCTTTGAAGACTGTCTGGAAGCTTCAAATGGTCCAATGGGCAGCAACCAGATTGTTAACAGGAGTGGCACTCAGGGAGCATACAACTCCTTTGTTGCATCAGCTCCACTGGCTGCCTGTCTGCTAACAGGCACAATTCAAAGTACTGGCTTTAGCCTATAAAGCCCTAAACAGTTTTGGCCCAATTTACTTGTCCGAACGCATCTCCCCTCATGAACCCTCCAGGACTTTAAGATCATCTGGGGAGGCCCTGCTCTCATTCCCGCCTTTGTCACAAGTATGGCTGGCGGGGACGAGAGACAGGGCCTTCTCAATGGTGGCCCCTCGGCTATGGAATGCCCTTCCTAAGGATATTAGATCGGCCCCCTCCCTTCTAACATTTTGAAAGAGAGTCAAGACTTGGCTCTTTGAGCAGACATTTCCAAATACAGTGTAACAGACATAGGAAAATTGAATGGTTGGATTTATGAATGGACAATGTTTTTTAATAGGAGACTCTAATGTTCATGTTTTTACTGATTTTATTATGGTTTTATTATTCAATGGTTTCATTGTATTGATACTGCATTTTATGGTCTTGGTACCAACTGAAAACCGTCCCGAGTCACCTGTGTGCTGAGAGGGACGGTATATAAATATAGTAAATAAATAAACAGGCTCCTTGGCTTGAAAATGGAGGAAAGCACCTCCCCAGAGCCAGACATGAGCACTGCCTCCAGAAGCCGGAAGTGAAAGGAGAAGCTTCTGCCTTTATTTGTCTTTGTGTGTCTCATTGTATATGATTTTAAAGGCATTGAATGTTTCCGTAAGTATGTAAATGCTGTAATTCACTCTGAATCCCCTAGGGGAGAAGGACAGAATATAAATAAATATTATTATTATTATTATTATTATTATTATTATTATATCAGTTACAAAGATTTTCCTGAGATTAGCAGGCTTGAAATGCAGTGCTTTAAATGCCTGTATTGCTTATTTGAAAAGTGCAAGACTATCTTGAGCGTTTAGTATTCAGGCATCTTCTCATTCAATCAGTATTGTAGTTCAGTCCTGTATGCAAAGTAATTTAACTGAATGTTGTAACACTTAGCCTTTATAGTTTGCACTTTCCTAACAATTTTGGAGCATTCCACATAAATTTAACTTGGCTTGTCCCTGTGGGTTGATATTAATGTCCCTATATTGCTCCTTCTTCAGCAGAGTGGCTTATCAGAATGCTCCAGATGTGTATACAGTATTTATTAGATTTAGTGTGTGCACCTGAGTCCTTCACCATTTATATAATTTGCTCTAATGTTTATAGAAATAGAAAGGAAAGATCTCATTGAGAATTATGGGTTTTTCCCCCCCTGCTTGTCTTTTAGCCGCAAGTTGAAGTGTTATCAGAGGAAGAAGGAGAGGAGGAAGAGGAGGAGGAAGACATTCTGTCTTTGGCAGAAGAAAAATACAGGCCTGCTGCCCTTGAGAAAATGATTGCTCTAATAGCACTTCTTGTTGAACAGTCTCGCTCAGAGAGGTAAGCCTCATTGACAGCTGCCGTGACCTTTTCTTGTTTTCTTTTTGTGACCCATATAAGTGCGGTCGATGCACTTGATGCTGTAGGAGCCATCATCTGAATTGAAGTCCATCTTCTTTATGTGAGACACCACAAATAATGAACTAGCTGATCACAGTAATGTGGAAATGCCAGAAAGTGCTACTAATTAAGCTTGACACTACTAAACTTCAGGACTAATTATTTGACTTTGATTAGGAAGCTTCCTATTACAACATGTATTTTTCCCTTGGTGGAGGCATTAGTAAGAATTACCAGGCAGCATGCTGATAAGGAAACCAAGCACTTGTCTCTCTTTGGGCTAAAAGTAAACAGAAGCTGTCATAACTTCATATCACCCTCCTACTTCTTCCCCATTTTAAAACCTCATCATGTCCTTTTTCTTTGGATTTTGAATTGACAACATTCCTTGCTTGTTTTTCCATCTATGGACAAATGGCAGTCCAAGAATCAATGTAATTCTTGACATTTGTCAGTTCGACAGATTTCTTAAATGTGTAACTTTTATGAGAGAATAAAAGTAATGGGAAAGGAATTCATGGTTTTTCTAGCATCGTTGAATGCTGAAATGAATGCATCTATGTTCTTTGTGTGTTTTAGGCATTTAACTTTGTCCCAGAATGACATGGCAGCATTAACAGGAGGCAAGGTAGTATACCTTGATATGAAGATGTACTACTGATTTTTACAGCACACTTAAAAAAACACCTGCTATAGTAACACCTTTGGATTTGTTGCAGGGTTTTCCTTTCTTGTTTCAACATATCCGTGATGGAATCAACATCAGGCAGACCTGCAATCTTATTTTCAGCCTTTGTCGGTACAATAACAGACTTGCAGAACATGTAAGTACTGTATATACTCGAGTATAAGCTGAGTTTTCCAGGCTTTTTTTAAAGCTGAAAAAGCCCCCCTCACCTTATACTCGAGTCAAAGTTGATTATTATTATACTCTGTTATTATTATTACGTTTATTACATTTACATTATTATACTCTATTATTATTGTTTACATTATTTTACTCTTATTATTTTTATTACAATTATTATTTTATTGTTATTACATTTATTATTTTCACTCTTATTATTTTTATTACCTCTATTATTTTACTCTATTTTTATTATTACATTATTATTATTATTATTATTTATTACATTTTTATTATTACTTATATACATGTAAGTACTGTATATACTTGAGTATAAGCTGAGTTTTCCAGGCCTTGTCCCCCTCGGCTTATACTTGAGTCAAAGTTGATTATTATTATACTCTGTTATTATTATTATTATTATTATTATTATTATTATTATATTACATTTACATTATTATACTCTATTATTATTATGTTTACATTATTTTACTATTATTATTTTTATTACAATTATTATCATTTCTATTATTACATTTATTATTATTATATTTATTATTTTATTATTGTTATTACGTTTATTATTTTACTCTATTATTTTTATCACATTTATTATTTTACTCTGTTATTATTATCACATTTACATTATTTTACTCTTATCATTTTTATTACATCTGTTATTTTACTCTATTTTTGTTATTATTACATTTATATTTTTAATTCTCTTTATTATTCTTGGAAGATACGTAAGCACATTTACATTGAAGAAGGTTAGAATAATGGTTTAATCTCAGGGGTGGTCAGTTTTGTCTTAAATTACATTTTATGTAAATATTCAAAAACATTTAACCTATTGATTCCTCAGTTAATACAATTTTATTGGTATCTATTTTTATTTTGAAATTTACCAGTAGATGCTGAATTTCCCACCCTCGGCTTATACTCAAGTCAATATGTTTTCCTAGTTTTTTGCGGTAAAATTAGATGCCTCGTCTTATATTTGGGCTGGCTTGTACTCTAGTATATACGTTATCTCTGTCAATTGTTTCTGTTTATCCTGAACTAACTGGAAGACTTACAGGACAGTTTTATATAATATACTTTTTTCTCTCTCTCTTACAGATTGTATCAATGCTTTTCACTTCTATAGCCAAGTTGACTCCTGAGGTATGAAGGGTAGATACTGATAGCTATTAAGACATTCACTACTGTTTAAAATTGTTAAAGTGAATGTTCTCCCCTAATGTAATTATTGCACATAAAATAGAATTATGCCTTGGTTTTGTGTCTCAACTTGTGAGTGTGCAATTACTATATTTAGCTGCTGCATTTCCCCGAGGTCATTGTTTTTGTTTTGATGACAGATCTGTCTGATCTTTTCTGTCACATGTGTTTTAATCATGTTTTATTTAAGCTGAGAGTGGGGGTGTCATTAAAGGAACTTCTCTACATTGTTCCGTCACTCAAAGTTTCTGGAATATCAGGAATGATGAATTAACCTCCTCAAGTAACAGCCCTACTTGCAAAATTATTTTTGTAATATTATATCTATTCTTGTATTTCAAAGCTGGGCCTTTTGTGCCTTCTGACACTTCTTTACTTCCTTCTATGTAACTTCGGTCCGCCAAGTGTTTTGGAATTCAATTCCCAGAAATCCCAACCATTTTACTAGCTGTTAGACCACTTTGAGTCCTCCCAGGGGTGAGAAAGGCAGTATATAAATACTGTAAATAAAATAAATAAAATGAGGAATTGTGGAAGTTGACGTCTACAACACCTGGAGAGCTAAAGTTTGCCAATGCCTGATGCAATCTATAGCTATGGGGAAAGTGTTAGTAGGGGAAACCTGCCCACCTTGGCTTCACTGGAGGGGTCTCAAATAAGAGATACTGTACCTCTTGTTTCTACTTTCTTTCCACCCGGTATATTGTTGTATTGTCTTTTTATAAACGATTGGCTGCATTTAATTAGCCTTGTGCCGAGTATGAAGGCATGGTGCAGCTATTGACTGAAAAAGGTTATACATCAAGTGGATTAATGAGATCACAATCTGGCTAAAGACCACTGCAGTAGAGTATATGTCCTTCATTAACTCTCAAGGTGCTTTGTGCTAGCTGCAAAACATAGATTTGTGTGCTTTGGTTTAGATAAAATTAATCCTAGATTGAAATTGTCCTTTCATGACATATGACATCTATTTATGTTGTTGTTGTTTTGCACACTACAGGCAGCCAACCCTTTTTTCAAGTTGTTGACCATGCTTATGGAATTTGCTGGCGGGCCTCCGGGAATGCCACCCTTTGCTTCTTACATTCTTCAAAGGATATGGGAGGTAAAGTATGCAGAGCTTAAACAGAGATTGAATCTCTGGGCCCTTCCTCATCTTGCTCAGAAAGCTACTGAAAGATAAGGAACGTCACGACTGGGTTAAGTTTCCTCGTTCCTCATAAGACTCAGGAAATTGAATCCTAGAGTTGGAAGAGTTCACAAGGGCCATTCAGTTCGACATCCTGGCATAAAAGGAACACACAATCAAAGCACCTCGAGCAGATAGCTATTTTTGAAGACATCTTTGAGGATTTAAACTGTCCTTTCTGTTTGGTTAGACCACACCTGGAATATTGTGTCCAATTCTGGGCACCACAATTCAAGAGAGATATTGACAAGCTGGAATGTGTCCAGAGGAGGGCGATTAAAATGATCAAGAGTATGGAGAACAAGTCCTATGAGGAGTGGCTTAAGGAGCTGGGCATGTTTAGCCTGAAGAAGAGAAGACTGAGAGGAGATATGATAGCCATGTATAAATGTGTGAGGGAGGAGGGAGCAAGCTTGTTTTCTGCTTCCTTGGAGACTAGGACACAATGGAACAATTGTGAGCCGTTCAGCAGTGGAACTCTCTGCCCTGGAGTGTGGTGGAGGCTCCTTCTTTGGAAGCTTTTAAACAGAGGCTGGATGGCCATCTGTCAGGGGTGATTTGAATGCAATATTCCTGCTTCTTGGCAGAATGGGGTCGGACTCGATGGCCCATGAGGTCTCTTCCAACTCTTTGATTCTATGACATGTCAGAGATTAAAACTGAAAAGGTGTAAGGGCTGCTTCTCAGCACCCCATAGTATGTCTGGTTCAATTCTGTCAGCCCTCTGCCTTTCGGTTCAACAAAAAAAATTCTTCAAGCTGTTTATTTTGGTCGGGCATTCTTGTTGTGCAGCAAGCGGATCTTAGCCACATCCTATGCACAAGACTGACAGATAAGAGTAGAAGTGAACAAAAAATCTTTACTCTTAATAGCAGGGATTAAATACAAACTTGCAATGTTGCGTACAAAAAACACTGCAAAGAACTTACATATTTATTTATTTATTTACAGATTTTATATTCTGCCCTTCTCACCCCGCAGGGGACTCAGGGCGGATTACAGTGTACACATATATGGCCATTTATTCAATGCCAATTTTGACATACAACATATACAGACATAGACAGAGGCTATTTAACTTTTTCTGGCCTCCAGGGGAGCTGTCGCTTTCATTGTCCATCTGTGACACTGATGAAGTACTTCCGCATTCCCCGCATGCTTTTGCTGGAGTCTTTTTTATGGCCTCATAAATTAGTTAATTTAGCCTCGCCACACTTTAAGGTGGTACCTTATTTTCCTACTTGACAGATGCAACTGTCTTTCGGGTTGCAAAGGTCGACAACAGGCTACACAATTGGTTGGAAACCCACTCCAACCCGGTCTGGCTTCGAACTCATGACCTTTTGGTCAGAGTGATCTTAATGCAGCTGACACTCAGCCAGCTGCGCAACAATCCCGGTACATAGTCTTTGTACGTAACACAAAATAAGGCATCTTCATCTTAAGTCAAATGAGAAAGCAAAACATAAACCTTGAGCAAACAGCTATTCCACCATAGCCTCCTTCAGAGCAGCATAACAGCTTCTCTCCAACCTGCTCCTCAGAGCAGAGCCTTTGAGCATAGATCTCCTCAGAGAAAAAGCTCTCCAGAACTGGATTCTAAAAAACCTATATAGTTATACCCTATTGGATGCAGTCCAAGATTGCTGGTTGACCTACATTACCAGCTGCACATAATAAATACCATCATAAGGCTTTTCTTCAACACACACACACACACACACACACACACACACTTGGTTCTGCTACAACTTACTGTAACAATTCTTGCCTACTGGAGTGTTTTGTACATTCATGACTGTCCAGAGAATTAATTGGATTGTATGCATGTGCTGAGATAGTAAATGCGCAATGTTAAATGCAAGCTTGTATACTGGGTGTGATGTGTCTGTTTGCAGCCTTGTATGCCATTTGCAGTGTTCTGTCTCACGGTCATGTTCTCAGCACATTGGAAGTCTTCAGGTTGATTTACCCCGAGCAACATTTTTCATTTTCTCAATATTTTAAAAAGGTAATCGAATACAACCCTTCTCAGTGCCTGGATTGGTTAGCCGTGCAGACACCTCGAAATAAGCTTGCCCACAGTTGGGTGTTGCAGAATATGGAGAACTGGGTCGAACGCTTTCTTTTGGCTCATAATTACCCAAGAGTGAGAACCTGTAAGTGTTTAAAAATTTTTTTTATTTTCTGTTTTGAACATCTTCTGGATATTTTTATGGTGGTGGGTATTTTAGACAACAAGGAGTCTAGAGCAGGCATGGGCAAACTTCGGCCCTCCAGGTTTTTTGGACTTCAACTTGCACAATTCCTAACAGCTGATAAGCTGGTAGGAATTGTACAAGTTGAAGACCAAAATTATTATTATTATTATTATTATTATTATTATTATTATTAGTCTAGTCATGTCTGACTCTGGGAGGTGGTGCTCATTTCTATTTCAAGGCCGAAGAGCCAGGATTGTCTGTAGATAACTTCAAGGTCATGTGGCCAGTTTGACTGCATGGAGCGCTGTTACCTTCCCGAAGCGGTATCTATTGATCTACTCACATTTGCATGTTTTTGAACTGCTAGGTTGGAAGAAGCTGGGTCTAACATCAGGAGCTCACCCTGCTCCCTGGATTCGAACTGCTAACCTTTTGGTCAGCAAGTTCAGCAGCTCAGTGGGGGATGGGGGGGCAGTATTTAATAATAGAAGCAGTATTTAAAAATTCCCAGTTAAAACCAAAATTAAAACACCTGTAGCCTGATGTTTGTCCTCGCCTGCTCTAGAGTCTATTTACCTTATCTTAGAGACCAAAGTGGGCAAAATGATGTTTAAATATCCATGTCAGCATTATCTGAAAATATGAGGTCAAGAGCCCTAGAACAATGTCTGCCATTGGGTTTGTGTGTCCTATTGTAGTACAATACATACTGGCTTATTTTTTGTTCTTGACTGGAATATATATATAGTGAAGAGAGTTCAGTTTTAAGCTTTTACAAGCTTTTGATGAAGACACTTAGCAGAAATGGCAGGAAGGATAACTTTTATTGAGTCCTGCTAATGTTTACAATCTATCCTGTTGAGTTGCCTGCAATAACTGTATTAGACAAATGCTTTAAAGTATGTTTATTTCTTATTGTTGAGTTAATAGGTTATTGTTTAATATATGCATATTTTGTATGGTCTTTTATTTAATGTTGTAAGCCACTTTGGGTCCTGTTTAGGGAGAAAAGCGGGATAATAAATAAAGATTTATTATTATATTAAGAACATTGAGCTCTTAACCAAGCACAAGAAGCTGGGACTAGCAAATGAATTCCCTGACAGCTTCCATAGATTAGAAGACATCAGAGAGCATGGCACCTTCCCCTAATATCAGGTGTCTATCCAAAGTCCTGCATAGAGCTTCTCAGATCTAAATGTGACTTAATTCCTTTATTTTCCTTATGTAAGGGAGCAAAGGACTCTCTGCCATAGTTTACAGGTGTTTTTTTCATATTGAGTTTGGGAGATGGTGCCTCTTTGGGATAGACCACATTGAATTCAAGGGTCAGATGTATCACCTTTCCAGCAGAATAATTATTTATTTATTTATTTATTTATTATTCAAATTTATATGCTGCCACTCCCCTGGGGCTCGGAGCGGCTTACAAGAACAGGCTAAAATCTAACACAATTTAAAAACAATTTAAAACAATTTAAAAACAGCAATATCAAAGGCCTGTCGAAACAGATATGTCTTACATGCCCTGCACAATGCAGATCCATCACACCAGTTTATTGACTTGCATTTTTAATCTGTTGCAGCTGCAGCCTACCTTCTGGTCTCCCTTATTCCAAGCAATTCATTCCGTCAGATGTTCCGATCTACCCGCTCGCTGCACATCCCGACTCGGGACCTTCCCCTTAGTCCAGACACAACGGTCGTCCTTCACCAGGTCTATAACGTACTCCTTGGGCTCCTCTCGCGAGCGAAGCTCTACGTCGATGCTGCTGTTCACGGGACTACGAAGCTGGTGCCCTATTTCAGCTTTATGACTTACTGCTTGATTTCCAAAACTGAGAAACTCATGTTTTCTACCTACTTCATGGATTTGTGGAACCTTTTCCAGCCTAAGCTCTCTGAGCCCGCCATTGCCACCAACCACAACAAGCAGGCCTTGCTCTCTTTCTGGTACAATGTCTGTGTCGACTGCCCCGAGAATGTACGCCTTATAGTGCAGAACCCCGTGGTGACCAAGAACATTGCCTTCAATTACATCCTGGCGGACCATGACGACCAGGATGTGGTGCTTTTTAACCGGGGGATGCTGCCCGCCTACTACGGCATTCTGCGGCTTTGCTGTGAGCAGTCCCCTGCATTCACCCGGCAGCTGGCTTCTCATCAGAATATCCAGTGGGCCTTCAAGAATCTCACCCCACATGCCAGCCAGTACCCTGGGGTGAGTCTGTTCATACTAAAGAATTCAGCTTTTGTAAATGTAACTGGATGGGGCTTAACAAATGAAGGGTTCAGAATTCTTGACTGGTTTTATTTTTTGAATAAATGGTTGAGGGCGATGGATCAGAATCAATCCCCTCCAAACGGAAGGGAAGGCATTGTTATCTCTGGTCTCTTTACTCTGCATTGGCCCCTAAAACAGGCATGGGCAAACTTCACCTCTCCAGATGTTTTGGACTTCAACTCCCACAATTCCTAACAGTGCCTATTAGGAATTGTGGGAGTTGAAGTCCAAAACACGTGGAGGGTCGAAGTTTGCCCATGCCTGACCTAAAAGCAAAGTTGTGATACCGTTGCACTCCAAGGCTGGGAGCCACCTGTGTACTTAACACACACTCCAGTCCAAGGTAAAATAGCAAAGCAGTTTATTGAAGAATAAATATGAAAAACAATTCAGCAAAATAGCATAAGAAACCAAATTCCGAATATCAGGGCCAATCCACAGAAATCAAAGTGCAGGAGTAGCATCAAAAACCAGGAATATAAAAGCAGAATAAACCCACAACATGAGATTCAGGCACAGTCATAGAATCATAGAGTTGGAAGAGACCTCATGGGCCATCCAGTCCAACTCCCTGCCAAGAAGCAGGAATATTGCATTCAAATCACCCCTGACAGATGGCCATCCAGCCTCTGTTTAAAAGCTTCCAAAAAAGGAGCCTCCACCACATTCCAGGGCAGAGAGTTCCGCTGCTGAATGGCTCTCACAGTCAGGAAGTTCTTCCTCATGTTCAGATGGAATCTCCTCTCTTGTAGTTTGAAGCCATTGTTTCGTTTCCTAGTCTCCAAGGAAGCAGAAAACAAGCTTGCTCCCTCCTCCCTGTGGCTTCCTCTCACATATTTATACATGGCTATCATATCTCCTCTCAGCCTTCTCTTCTTCAGGCTAAACATGCCCAGCTCCTTAAGCCGCTCCTCATAGGGCTTGTTCTCCAGACCCTTGATCATTTTAGTCGCCCTCCTCTGGACACATTCCAGCTTGTCAATATCTCTCTTGAATTGTGGTGCCCAGAATTGGACACAATATTCCAGGTGTGGTCTAACCAAAGCGGAATAGAGGGGTAGCATGACTTCCCTAGATCTAGACACTAGGCTCCTATTGATACAGGCCAAAATCCCATTGGCTTATTTTGCCGCCACATCACATTGTTGGCTCAAGTCTTCAAAATATGGAATCATAAGACATGAACAAAAGGGAACATGGAACTAGAAATCCCTTGACTTGACAATAGATCTATACTCAAACACCAACATTGCCTGGACTGATGGACCCATCTACTGGGCTAGCTAATATAGAGAGAAAATCATGCCTTATCCCCTGGGAAACTGATAAGGACTTCTTGGCTAATGGGTGTCTTGACCTTTATAAACTCTATGAAGCTCTATGTTGATGAAAAGTAAATTTCCTATCTAACTGCTCATTAGTCTGTCCACCTGGACTTTCATATTCATCCTCTGAATATGAAAATCTGTTTCTGACCTTGCTTCCCTAGCAAACTGCCTTTCAGGAATGTGGCCTTCAGACACAGCTCATTTTCAGGGCTTAAAATCTCTTGCTGTCTCCAGACCCAGAATCTCCAGAGAGATCAGGTGCAGGTATAATCAAAGGCTGGACTACAATAGATACATGCATGAGTACCTGTTGACCTACAATGAGCTCATGAATGTATTTATTTATTTACTGCATTTCTATATCACTCTCTCTCACCCCAAGGGGAACTCAGAGTGGTAAACAACATGGTAAATTCAGTGCCACCAGTAAACATTTATTTATTTTATTTATTTATCATGTCAGGAGCAAGCCAACAGTTGTATTGCATTTTTAAACAAACAAACAAACACAACACAAAGTTTACAAGCTTGGTAGTTGATTAAATGTCCTTTGACCAGTAGCTGGCCACTTGGAGTGCCTCTGGTGTTGCCGCAATAAGGTCCTCCCTTGTGCATGTGGCAGGGCTCAGGTTGCATCGCAGCAGATGGTCTGTAGTTTGCTCTTCTCCACACTCGCATGTCGTGGATTCCACTTTGTAGCTCCATTTCTTAAGGTTGGCTCTGCATCTCGTGGTGCCAGAGCGCGGTCTGTTCAGCGCCTTCCAAGTCGCCCAGTTTTCTTTGTGCCCAGGGGGGAATCTCTCATTTGGTATCAGCCATTGGTTGAGGTTCTGGGTTTGAGCCTTCCACTTTTGGACTCTTGCTTGCTGAGGTGTTCCAGCGAGTGTCTCTGTAGATCTTACAAAAAGATCTTACCAGTAAACATACAAAAGCAATATATAACATTAATTAAAAACAACAACATGTAAATATCAAACACTGTCCATAAAAACATTATAACACAAAACATAAAAGCATTTCATATGGTTTTCTTAGGTGAGGAATACTCAAGAGGTGGCTTTACTGAAACCTCTGTCCAAGTACTACTTAGTTGTTTAGCTTCTGAGATATAGTTAGAGGACTACATTTGACTTTTTGAACTCCAGTTATTGATGACTGGTTTAAAACTGTCAGGGCTCTTCCAGTTCCAGAGTGGCTATTCAAAATCCCAGTCTTCAGTAATCTGACCAGTTTGGTCCAATTTGATTGTTTCTGTCTCTCAAAGTTGTGTATTACATCAGTAGGATGAGGATTGAGTCCTGGTTCAGGGAAGTTTGCATAGTGAATGCCGGCAGGATGTGTCTCTATCTCCTGTTTCATGAAATGCATCCTTTATACAAACATTTATCTGTAAGTATTATGAAGTGAGATGCTTGCTGCAGCCTGATGTATGTTTTGTTTATTTAGGCAGTGGAAGAGCTATTTAACCTCATGCAACTGTTTGTGGCTCAGAGGCCAGATATGAGAGAGGAGGAACTGGAGGACATTAAGCAATTCAAGAAAACTACAATAAGTTGTTATCTTCGTTGCTTAGATGGACGGTCATGCTGGACTACTTTAATAAGGTACTCCATTTTTGAAATATTGATGTACAATAAATGTGATGGTTCATACAATTGGGAATACCAGGAAATGTGATGCTTTTCTGAGCTTTTCTTGCGTTATTGAATACTATGCACTGACAGAAATAAATATATGGAAAGTAAGGATTGCTATTATATCTGCAACTAGTGCATTTTTTGTCATCATCTAAATCAGGGGAAGCTATAGTTTTTTCATATGAAGTTTCTGATGGAAAGGGCACTTAGGACACCTGCCTCCATGTTTTATGGGAACTATCTGTGATGGTATCCATTTTACTCTTAAGTCATTTCTCTTAATCCTAACTCATGTAGTCCTAACTAATGTAGGATCAAAACGGGAATCAGTACATAAGTAAATTCCATTTTTCAGTGTACTTATTGTAGTCGAAGATATCAGAAGTCTTTATATTTATCTTTAACCCTCTCACTGAGGGACAATTTGGACTAGGATTTAGCACAGTTGGTTAATCACCAGGAGCAATAGATCTTTCCCAACCAAAACGTTGGCAGTTTGAGCCCAGGTTGGGGTGAGCACCCGACCTTTAGCCTAGCTTACTGTTCACCTAAGCACTTCGAAAACAGCTGAGACTATGAGTAGAGAAATTAGGCACCACTTAAGAGAGGAGGTATTTTACGGCACTATAAAAAAGCCAGCTATCAAAGAACAGGAGGGAAGTCTCATCATCATAGAGGATGGAGTGACAGCACCCTCCTCTGGACGGAATCAAGCATAACCTCCAGGAAGCCAAAGTTGGAAAAATGCAGACACATACCTCTATCTGTCTGTCTAATGGCACTGAATGTTTGCCATGTATGTGTTCTGTGATCCGCCCCGAGTCCCCTTCGGGTTGAGAATGGCGGAATGTAAATGCTATAAATAAATAAATAAATTTCTGCTTTTTATAAATTGAAAAATCCAACATTTTGATTTTTTAATGCATTTTCCTTCCAACTCATACATTGGTTGTAATAATGTGCTCCTCATAGAATGTAATCATGTGATTATTGCAAGTTCAAAAAAAGTAGTGTTTTTGGCAACTCCCAAACTGCATTATTTTATAAAAGGGAACACTTTATGTTTTATCACACGTGCACACAGAGGAAAAGATGTCCTTTGCCTTTAAAAATGTTCTTCTTGCCTACAATGCTAAGATTTTCCCCACAGGTGTATAATGTCAACATTTTTTTAGATAGCAGATATGATTTGAATACTTTTTCTTCCTCACATGGGCCATTGAACACTCTCAATTATTACTGGAAAGATCACACCATTTTTTCCTATTTATGTGTGTTTGTGATAAAAGTTTCTGTCTGAATAATCCCCAATCTCTGGAGTGTGCACAGCAACAATCCACAATGCATTGCCTTAGAAACCTCATACAGTATGAATTGCTTTTTGCATGCCTAAGAATGATTACACTGGCCAACACACATTATGGTGCCTCAGATATTAGCCCTCTTTCTGGGTTTATTTGGCCAGCTGGTCCAAAAATGACACCAGTTTTCCCATATCAGCTCTAATTTTTAAGATACAGAACATATGCCATCTAGAAGTCACCACTTGCTTGCTCATAGAAAACTATGATAATCATATCTAAGAAACTAGAGTGGATGCAGTCTATCCAATATAGTTTTCTGAATCAGCGTCCCAAATAACCCCAGGAACAGGCCTAAAAATCAAAACCCCAAGAAATCATTTTTGTTTGGGCTGTGTTCTTATTCATCTATATAAATAAAAATGTAATGTTCATTTGTGGGATTAACAGAACTCAAAAACCAGTGGGCCAATTGACACCTAACACACACCTAACAACCCAATGTATGTCCTTCACATATAAAAAAATTGATTTTGTGATTTGGGAGTTGTAGTTGCTGGGATTTACAGTTCACCTACAATCAAAGAGCATTCTGAACTCCACTAATTATGGCATTGAACCAAACGTGGCATACGGGACTCTCATAACCAACAGAAAACACTAGAAGGGTTTGGTGGGGATTGACCTTGAGTTTGGGAGTTGTAGTTCACCTACATCCAGAGAGCATTGTGGACTCAAACAATGATGGATCTGAACCAAACTTGGCACAAATATTCCATATGCCCAAATATGAACACAAATGGAGTTTGGGGAAAATAGATCTCGACATTTAGGATTTGTAGTTACTGGGATTTATAGTTCACCTACAATCAAAGAGCATTCTGAATCCCACAAACGACAGAATTGGGGCAGATTTCCCACACAGAACCCCCATGAGCAACAGAAAATACTTAAGGCCGTCCAGTCCAACTCTCTCCACCAGGGCAAGAAAATGTAATCAGAGCCCTCCTGACAAAGAGCCATCCAGCCATAGATATAGATAGATAGATATGATTCACACACACACACAGAGAGATAGTATCATAGACTTGAAAGGGACCCCTAAAGAAGGACAATTATATGTTGCATGTTCCAGAGTAGGCAAACCAGACACTGACAAAGAAACAAGAAATACTCTTTACCCACAAGCATAAAGAAATTACATATATTAGAAACCAACACTTTCTCATTATCACCAGACTGGGCCACAGCAACACGTGGCAGGAGATGGCTAGTACACTATACAATTTGATAACATATCAAGATAGTGAATGAAATTTAGTGCAGGATACAATCCCATATTTTCAAAATAGGCCAGCCCTCGATATATATATTTTTAGAATTGTTAGGGAAGGA
This sequence comes from Anolis sagrei, assembly GCF_037176765.1. Lineage (NCBI taxonomy): Eukaryota > Metazoa > Chordata > Lepidosauria > Squamata > Anolidae > Anolis > Anolis sagrei. The sequence goes on from NC_090021.1 coordinate 12,462,031, forward strand.
AGAGGAGAAATGTATGACACAATATGATTGGATTTGCTTTGAATATTGTGATATTAGAATGGTACGCATCTTAAGGACAAAAATGAACCTTAAGATCATTTCTTTTTTTCTATCTCCCAGTGCCTTCCGAATATTATTAGAAACTGACGAGGACCGCCTTCTCGTCGTGTTTAACAGAGGCTTAATCCTCATGACTGAGGTAAGAATATCCTCAATAGTGTATTTAATTTTTTAAAGAAGTTTAAATTTTAAAAATGTTAAGGAAATATGTCACAATAAATAGGAGCATAATATTTATATGGAATAGCCTTAAAAAAAACCTTTATGAGTTTTTTTCCATTCTTTTGGTAGTCCTTCAACACATTGCACATGATGTACCACGAAGCCACCGCTTGCCATGTGACTGGAGACCTGGTTGAGCTTTTGTCTATATTCCTTTCTGTCCTGAAGTCTACCCGGCCCTATCTGCAAAGAAAAGGTTTGGATTTTAATTAGAAATACATAGAAATCAAGATGAAGGCCTGAATTCTGCTCTTGTACCACACTGGTGATGGCACACACAAAAAAGGACACAAAGCTGGTAGACAGAGTGGCCATAAAGAAACGAATGCATTGGAGATTATGCTGCTCCTTGTGGAGACAAAAGTCGGATATAAACAAACATTATTATTATTGTATTGAAGGCTTTCATGGCCGGAATCACTGGGTTGTTGTAGGTTTTTTTGGGCTATATGGCCAGGCATTCTGTCTTGACGTTTCACCTGCATCTATAGCAAGCATCCTCACCTCTGAGGATGCTTGCCATAGATGCAGGCGAAACGTCAGGAGAGAATGCCTCTAGGCCATGGTCATATAGCCCGAAAAAACCTACAATAACCCATTATTATTATTATTATTATTATTATTATTATTATTATTATTATTATTAGAAACACAACAAGATGAGTCCACAGCAGACACTCTGCTGGCTGTTGAATTGGATCACACGTCGGACCCTTCCCAAGTGTCTAGGACTGTGTGATGTATATTATTGTTATTCACTAAGAAAAAGGAAGCTTGCAGTAAAAACAATACAATACAATACAGTTTATAGCCCCAAAATATACAAACATTGAACTTGCCATGCGACTGGAGTTTACAAGCAGAATTCTAGCCAACACTCTTCTCTTTTGATCAACAATGTGTAAGATTTAAATAGCAAGCTGTGTTAACCTAATGGTGCCTTGTACTTGCAGATGTGAAACAAGCTCTGATCCAGTGGCAAGAGCGAATCGAGTTTGCCCATAAGTTGTTAACTTTGCTAAATTCCTACAGCCCTCCCGAACTTAGAAACGCTTGTATAGGTAAGTCAGTGTGGTTGCTAAAATGAAACTGTGCAGATGCAGCTTATACCAGGCATGGGCAAAACACCTGGAGGACTTAAGTTTGCCCATGCCTGGTATAGCTTGTACCATCCAAAGATCATTGCACAGAATAGGCATGATAATTGTAGTTTGTCCTGAGTTGCCCTTCAAAAACAGCCTTTAGACAATGTTGAAAGTAAAAGAAAAATTCTTTACTTCAGCAAACACAATGGATAAGCAAATGCAATTGAAAAGTGCAAAAGAAAGCAAGGAAGTCTTACTCCAGACACAAATTAAAGTCTCTTACAAATTCCCAAACAAAACACCAGTCTTCCATAAAACAATGGGCAATGAACTAAGTTCTTAGAAGCAGAGACAAAGCAGATTCCATTGGCGTGAAAACATCAGTATCAGGGTTACCAGCGAAAGCTGACTGCTCCTGCCTCTGATTTATAGCCCTGAATTCCCCACACAGGAGGTACTAGGGCGTCTCCCAATTAGCTCAGCTTTTTTAGCAGCTATTCTGGCTGAATGCCGTGTGTGCTCTGTCTCTTTTCGTCTCTCTAGAAATGTGGGCACTTTCTAACCCTCATCGGCTGATTTTTATTTATTTATTTATATTTGCGACATTTATATGCCACCCTTCTCATCCCAAAAGGGACTCAGAGCGGCTTACAAGATAGATAGATAGATAGATAGATAGATAGATAGATAGATAGATAGATAGATGGATAGATAGATAGACAGACAGACAGACAGACAGACAGACAGACAGACAGACAATACATTATCAGCACAAACACAAAACAGTCTATGTATAATGTCAAAATATGTCAAAAGAGCATATAGTATGCTATTTAACAAAATCCCGAGTATATAGCTCAATTCAGTGGCCCAAAACAAAATCAAAAGGAGCAACCGCTCTCAAATGTAACAGTTCCAGGTCTAAACAAGGGTACCACTGTATATAGGCTTCAGGGATACATACAATGAGATAAATCATACACAAAGTAAGCATAGAGTCATGAGGCTATATGTATACTGAAGTCAATAATGAAGATGGAGCAACACTCTCAAAAATCTTCATGGAATAAATCCAAATTAAGTCCAGTGAAAATGGAGCACTGCTTCTCAAAATAAGTCTCTGTAGGAAAAGTCCGAATGGCATTCAACAGGGGTGCCCGGGTATTTTTGTACCCTGTTTCGGGGAAAGCAGTCCCCTTCCTCAGGAGTTGATAAATTCAGCAACTCTGGACTCTTATCTATAATAAAACATAACATCACATAGAGTAACAAGTATTTTCCAGCACAATTACAATAGTAAAGATAATGGATACAACAAACATATAACATATACTCACATCATGCCAGGTAGCTAATACAAAAAGTGACTCTGCTAGAAGTAAATTCACACTGCGAGTAATTCTGAAGGGTCATCCACAGGTTTATAAAGAGTAGTTAGAAACTTAAAGGAAACAGCTAAAATTAAGTGACTCGTTAAGTCCTTGAGGGGAAAGGGTTTTCAACTTAAAGATCCAGAACATTTCCCTTTGGGATAGTAGTTCTTCCAAATCCATATGGGGTTTTGGTGTGATGCATTCCAGAGCACAAAATTTAAGGGAATTGGATTGAAGAGTCCAGAGTTGCTGAATTTATCAACTCCTGAGGAAGGGGACTGCTTTCCCCGAAACAGGGTACAAAAATACCCGGGCACCCCTGTTGAATGCCATTCGGACTTTTCCTACAGAGACTTATTTTGAGAAGCAGTGCTCCATTTTCACTGGACTTAATTTGGATTTATTCCATGAAGATTTTTGAGAGTGTTGCTCCATCTTCATTATTGACTTCAGTATACATATAGCCTCATGACTCTATGCTTACTTTGTGTATGATTTATCTCATTGTATGTATCCCTGAAGCCTATATACAGTGGTACCCTTGTTTAGACCTGGAACTGTTACATTTGAGAGCGGTTGCTCCTTTTGATTTTGTTTTGGGCCACTGAATTGAGCTATATACTCGGGATTTTGTTAAATAGCATACTATATGCTCTTTTGACATATTTTGACATTATACATAGACTGTTTTGTGTTTGTGCTGATACCCTACAAGTACTCTGGGATATTGTATAGACAATACATTATACCATTAGCACAGTACAATATCAGTGCTATACACCACTATATTGTACTATACAATTATATTGTAATATTATTAGTAATATTACATGTAATCTAAAATATATAATTATAATATATTATTATTAGTAGTATTATATTTTTCTTCCTCCAATTCCTGAGCACTTCCCTGCTCCCCTTCCTCATCCGAAGATGAGGAATCCCCAACATAGTTACAGCTAAATCAGCTCTAAAACTGCATGGAAGATGTTGTGGCCCTTTCCTTCCTACACAGCTTAGCTACTCAAGAAGGGTGGAATACCAAGAGATAGCTGCCTTTAGATTTTCTTGCAAATTGTGAAACTTTCAGTGCTAGCTTCCAATCTATCAGAAAAGACTTGGAATGTTGTTTTGAGTGCAGAATGTAGCTTCTGCAGTCCGCATCTTTGTGAGTATAACAATCATACTGCAAAAGCTCGTAAGATCAGCACCCAGGAACCTTCCTTTGCTTTCCCTGACTAGCAAAGCTAGAATCATACCAGTGTCTCGGGATGAATCATGTAATCAAAGGGAATAGATTATGACATGCTTGTTTAGTTTGCAAAACATATTAAAAGGTGCAGAACTTTATTTTGGTGCTCTTTAACTATGGTTGCTGGCAAAATATAAAGCCTGTCCTTTCTTTTGCAGATGTCCTCAAAGAGCTGGTCCTCTTAAGCCCTCATGACTTCCTGCACACTCTGGTTCCGTTTCTACAGCACAACCATTGCACATACCACCACAGCAACATCCCAAGTGTGTATTTTCAGTTGACAGAAGTCGTTACTGTTATTTTTTTTAAAAAAGTTGGTTAACTCTGTACAGAAATACATAATGTATAGTTAAATGAGCTGCAACCTTCTCAGTGCTTTGCATAGAGAACAATGTAAGCTGATTTCTTGCTGCTGCCAAAAGTGAGATGTTGCCACCTCCACAAGACTTGTTCCCATTCCAAGAGCTTTACCATTCCGCAAATGGAAGACTATCTAAGAGTTATCAGTGGCAATGTAATATATCGATGTTGGAGGTAATCATGGGCCTGGTTAGCGTTTCATCTGTTTATTTTGTGTTTTCGTTCCATTTGTTTCATTTGGATGGCACAAAATGGTTCTGATATATATCTCTCTATGGGTTTTCTGCCTCCTGGATTTTCAAAAAATAATTATTTTTCAAAGGGAAGTAATTGTTGGCCTTCAGTAGAATAATTTCTCCACCTTTGAAAACCACTATCTCTCTATCTCTGTACCTGGCCTGTCTTGTTCTGCTCTCGAAATCACTGCATTTCCAGGAATAGTTAAATCACATCTGTAACACTTTTAAAGTAAAACAGCCATAGGGTTGGGAAAAAGTGTCGTAGTGTCACCTTCAAAGGAGTTTGACCATGCTTGGTCAAACTTCTGATACCACTCTACACAGACCTTGCCCCTTCTGTGGGCCCCCGCCAACAGTCCCTTGGAAAAACCTCTCTCTCTTCCTCTAGCCTCTTGTTTCTCAACCCTCCTAATGCCATGACCCCTTAATAAAGTTCCTCATGTTGTGGTGACTCCCAACCATAATATTATTTTCGTTGCTTATTTCATAACTGTAATTTTGCTCCTGTTATGAATCATCATGTAAATATCTTGATAGGCAGGATGTGGCACAAATACCTGATATGCCCAAATTTGGTGGGGTTGGGGGGATTGATTTTGTCATTTGGGAGTTGTAGTTGTTTGGATTTATAGTTCAGCTACAATCAAAGAGCATTCTGAATTCCACCAACAATGGAATTGAACCTAATTTGGCACACAGAACTCCCATGACCGACAGAAAATGCAGGGAGTATTTGGTGGGCATTGATCTTGAGTTTTAGAGTTGTAGTTCACCTACATCCAGAGACTGTGGACTCAAACAATGATAGATCTGGACCAAACTTGGCACAAATACTCAATATGCTCAAATGTGAACACTGGTGGAATTCGGGGGAAACAGACTTTGACATTTGGGAGTTGTAGCTGCTGGGATTTATAGTTCACCTACAATCAAAGAGCATTCTGAAGCCCTCCAACGATAGAATTGGGCCAAACGTCCCACACAAAACCCCCAAGATAACAGAAAATACTGTGTTTTCTTATGGTCTTTGGTAACCCCTCTGACACCCCCTCACGACCCCCTCAGGGGTCCCGACCCCCAGGTTGAGAAATGCTGCTCTAGCCCTGAAACTGAGGGGAAGAGGAGCCTAGAAAGCCCTCCCATTGCTGCCAATGGGACGAAAAATTTCGTTCTTTCGGAGGTGGAACAAAAACACGCATTCGAAAAGGCACCCGTTTTTGGAAGCGGTGCTCAAAAATGAAAACGGGGCCATACAAATGAAACAAACAGAAACAGATCGTGATTCTGTACAAATCCACAAGAGTAGTTGGAGGTTCCTGCAGTTACCGATACACCTGGGAGTGGGTTGAGTTTTGAAGTTAACAATGGTAAGATATGAGAAGATTTCTGCAGAAGTAGGGTGTTGAGAGAAAGAAAAGGCAACACGCTTCAAAGGCCATAGTGATTTCCATATAGGCAGAATGGCTATTGCAAGAGAATATGGTGAAACAGATTGTGGAAGCAATTGTCCTTTGGTAAGATATATGTTTAGTGGCAAAAATATCTGAGCAGAACTCGAGTACCAGGACCTAAAAGAACTAAAATGGCCATGGGAGCTAAATCTGTAAATAGTTTTAAAGGTGCAAGTGGTAGTAGACCATGAAGTGATTGTCCTCATATGGATCTTTAATATGGAACGTTTTTAAAGGCAAAGGCCTAGTCATTGTCTATTTTTGGACACTGCTCTAGCTAAAATACTGATTTTAGCTGATTTTTGTTTCCCAAAAGATAAGGGAGAAACCTCTTGTATACTCTTGTGATGTGGCGGCAAAAAAAGCCAATGGGATTTTGGCCTGCATCAAGAGGAGCATAGTGTCTAGATCGAGGGAAGTCATGCTACCCCTCTATTCCGCGTTGGTTAGACCACACCTGGAATATTGTGTCCAATTCTGGGCACCACAATTCAAGAGAGATATTGACAAGCTGGAATGTGTCCAGAGGAGGGCGACTAAAATGATCAAGGGTCTGGAGAACAAGCCCTATGAGGAGCGGCTTAAGGAACTGGGCATGTTTAGCCTGAAGAAGAGAAGGCTGAGAGGAGATATGATAGCCATGTATAAATATGTGAGAGGAAGCCACAGGGAGGAGGGAGCAAGCTTGTTTTCTGCTTCCTGGAGACTAGGACGCAAAACAATGGCTTCAAACTACAAGAGAGGAGATTCCATCTGAACATGAGGAAGACCTTCCTGACTGTGAGAGCCATTCAGCAGTGGAACTCTCTGCCCCAGAGTGTGGGGAGGCTCCTTCTTTGGAAGCTTTTAAACAGAGGCTGAATGGCCATCTGTCAGGGGTGATTTGAATCTGAAGCAGTCATCTCTTTGGATTGTATTAACAACTGGCCTTGCAGGTTTAGCTCCCCTGTGAGGGTCTGCCTTTTTGGAGTGAGTAAGGGGAGCATAACCCAAATTACAAGAGGTTTTGTCCCTTATCTGTTGGAAACAAACATGTCAGTGGCAAGAACCAGTGTTCCTTTCTTATGATGCTTTGTAAATTGGAGCATCCACGGCTACTTGCGTTTTGCTTGTAATAGAACTTGTCCTTGACACATGTGCTTTGCTTTTTCATCGCCGACTTCTCTTGTTCTGCTTCCCAGTGTCTCTTGGCCCTTATTTCCCATGCCGTGAAAATCTGAAGCTGATAGGAGGCAAAAGCAACATCCGCCCCCCTCGCCCTGAACTCAACATGTGCCTCTTGCCCACAATGGTCGAAGCAAACAAGGTACGTACGGCTGCTGGGAATAAGGGAATGCTTGGGCTTCTCCTCAGAATGGTTGTTAGATTTGGATGAGACTTCAGATGAATTGTGCCTTGACTTTGGGGAAAGAAAGTTGCAATCTTAAAATTGATTTGGGGCTTGGCACACCTTTAATAGAAATAATAATAATAATAATAATAATAATAATAATAATAATAATAATAATAATTTATTTATATCCAACCCTGTCTCTCCATAGAGACTCAGGGGGGTTTACAACCTTCTAAAATTAAATTCATCTAACACACATGTATGCATGTCCCAAAATGCATACCGTGGAAATCTTTTGCTTTGTTATAATATTGTGGCGGCCTTATAAGAGGTGCTCCTTCAGAAAAGACTGTATCTGGAGTGGGGTTGATAAATTTTCCTTTCCCATTTCCTCGCCTTTTCATATGTGGGGTTTTTCTGGGATTATTATGTCGATACTTGTTGTTCTATGGTGGCATTGAATGTTTGCCTTTGTATGTTGGAATCTACCCTGAGTCCCCCTGGAGAGATAGGGCAGAATATAAATAAATTATTATTATTATTATTATTATTATTATTATCATTATTATTATTATTATTATTATCATTATCATTATTATTACCCATAACACTATGTTACTCAATTTTTGTCCTGGGTTGTAAATCTCATCTCATCTCATCTTTAAGTACTTATTAATCGCCCTTCATCCGAGATGCTCTAGGCCAGGGGTCCACAAACTTTTTAAACAGAGGGCCAGATCATAGTCCCTCAAACTGTTGGAGGGCCGGATTATAATTTGAAAAAACATGAATTCCTATGCACACTGCACGTATCTTATTTGTAATGCAAAAAAACACTTAAAAACAATACAATAATTAAAATGAATAATAATTTTGACAAATATAAACTTATTCGTATTTCAATGGGAAATGTGGGCCTGCTTTTGGCTGATGAGATAGGATTGTTGTTGTTATTTTGTGCTTTCAAATAATTTCAGACTTAAATTGACCCTAAGTGAGGGCCGGGTAAATGAGCATGGCGGGCCACATCCGGCCCCCGAGCCTTAGTTTGAGGACCCCTGCTCTAGGCGATTTACATAGCAGAAATTATACAGGATAAAACACATACATGCAAATATTAATAAATTAACATGAGTCAAATGCTCTAGTAAAAAGCCAGGTCTTAAGTGCTAGAATATAAGGCGCTAAGTCACTCATGGCTCCCAAATAGGGAGGCAAGGAATTCCATAAGGCAGGATGCCATTTCCTAATTGGTTCTATCATAAAAACATGGAAAAAGCATATTAAACTGCCAAAACTTTGTTTTTGCTGGACATCCTACAGCACGTTTTGCTATAGTTTTTCAATGAATATTTCATCGAGTATCAATCAATTCAGCTTAGTTTGTGGCAGCCACAAAAACAAAGTTTCTGGGGTAAAACAACTACTTTCAAAGTTAGTACCGCACAATTAAACAGGGAATAATACTGTCAAACCAAGAACTTTTTTTTTTCAAATTTTGTTCCATGATTTAATTTCTCTGCTTCATAGTCTTCCTTTTTAACCAAGGGCAAAGAAATACATGGGGTGATGAACACATAAGGTTATGAGCTCAAGTGGAAAAACATTGAGCAACTTTAGCACAGTAAGCTAATCACCAGCTGCAGCTGCAGTAAATCTTCCCAACCGAAAGTTTGACAGCTCAAAGCTGGGTCAGGGTGAGCTCCTGACCTACACCCCAGCTCCCCTGCCCACCTAGCAGATGAAAACAGAAATGCGAGTAAATGAATAAGAACCACATTAAGCAGAGAGGTATTTAAGGCACCGTTCAGAGTAAAGTACGAACATCTTGCTGTTCGGCAAGATGGAGCGACAGCACCCCCCTGTGGCCAGAACCAAGCACAGCCTCCAAAAAATGCCGAAAGATGTGGAAAAAAGCCTAAATATGCCTCTAACTATTGTCTGTCTTGTCATTGTATAATCAGCATTGAATATTTGCCGTATATGTGTTCTGTGATCTGCCCTGAGTCCCCTTCTAGTTGCAAGTTAGTCTTGCCTAGGGCCTGCCGGAAAAAAGGTAACTGTGTATCATGTTGTAAGCATATTAAGAGTCCTGCTTATGATTTTATTTATAAACAAAGCTTTCTTTTTAAATCTTCAGGGGAAAGATGAAGTTTATGACCGTATGCTGCTCGATTATTTCTTTTCGTACCATCAGTTCATCCATCTTTTGTGCCGAGTTGCCATCAACTGTGAGAAGTTCACAGAAACCTTAGTGAAGATGAGTAAGTATAAAAATGCTGGGGAACAGAAGTGATTTTATGTTAGTGCAGGCATGGGCAAACTTGGGCCCTTCTGGTGTTTTGGACTTCAACTCCCACAATTCCTAACAGCCTCAGGCCCTTTCCTTTTCTCCCTCAGCCGCTTAAGCCTCAGGCCCTTTCCTTTTCTCACTCAGCCGCTTAAGCGGCTGAGGGAGAAAAGGAAGGGGCCTGAGGCTGTTAGGAATTGTGGGAGTTGAAGTCCAAAACACCCGGAGGGCCCAAGTTTGCATAATTATGCTGAACTTCTAGCTCCTGCCATTCCTCTCCATTGAAAATGTGGGTTAGGGTTGCTGGGAGTTACAGTTTGATATCTAGAGAACCATATGATTCCTACCTCTGTGTTCCACTGAATATGACCTTAATCCAAATATCAGAATAGCTTTATTTAGTCAGTGAAGTGTAATGTAAGTGCTGATTCATCAAACTCCCTTTATTTAATGGATCTGCTGTGCTAGAGACTAGGCTTGAACGTGGATCCATTTTTAGCCGTTTCCTTCAGCCAATCCGTTTTTTTTCGGTTTGTTCGGGTTCTCATAATGGCAAGGGCCCAGCCATCACAGATTCCCGTCCACAATGGGACCACGTTACAGCCAATCTCAGCTCTTCTTCCCTTGTTCAGCATCACAGATTAATTTTTTTAAATGTCCTTTATTTTATTTATTCTTTTTATTAGGACTGATGGGGAATTGGTAGGTGGGATGTACGCACACATTTGAGGGCTTGGGAGAGTCACTTTTTTAGCTTTTTTTCCCCCTTCCCTTCCTCTTCTTCAAATACTTCTAAAAGATAATTCAGTCATGCTGGTCACATTACCTTGGAGGTGTCTATGGACAACACTGGCTCTTTGGTTTAGAAATTGAGATGAGCACCAACCCCTAGAGTTGGACACGACCGGACTTATTGTCAAGGGAAACCTTTACCTTTACCTTAATCATTATTGATCCCAGCACACAAAAAGAAACCCCTCATTCTCTGAAAACTACTACCACCTAGTTACCTCTAGAAGAAAGCGCTTTAAGGAAGCAAACCCCCGAGCAGAAAGGAGATTGCAGGCAAGAGAAGGGGTTTTTAAGGTGGTCCAGGGAGGATAGTTTCACTGAGCTCCAGGTCATCACTCTTCTTTCCCTGCACCTCCTTAAATACCTTGGAAAGCTGCGTGGAGTGCTGTTGGTGCAAAGCATGCACATCTGTATCTAGAGTAGAACAGGTGAAAGTAGAAACGGCTTTAAAGAAGCATTAAACCCAAAGCAGAAAGGCGATTGACGCGTGCCCTCTCCAGCAGAGCCTGCAGTAGATAAAAAGAGGGTTTTTTAAGGAAGCCCAAGGAGGATAGCTCTAGTTCATCACTGTTACTTCCCTGAGCCTCCTTAAAATGCCTTGGAAAACTGTGTGATGTGCTGTAGGGAGAGAAAGCATGCACACCTGTCTGCAGCACCTCTCCTCTAGAGTAGAAACAGCTTTAATAAGTATTAAACCCAGTCTCCTCTACAGACAGAAGGGAAAAGATCATGGAAAGAATGGTATTTTAACTCTGATGCTTTTAATCCAGGTCTTAATGAAGGCTGTAAGGACAAACAATACCTAAACTGACAGGAAGGGGAGCCTGGGAAGTTCCCTCCATAATGGGGGACACCCAGGCTCCCTTGAAGGAAAAAAGGAAAAGGAATAGGAAAGGAATGGAAAGGGGAGCCTTGTGTAAGTTCCTGATTGCCACCAATGGCCCAGATATAGCACATTTTTCGGCTGTGGGCCAAACATGGCTATCCGACTACCCACCCGTTTTCGGGAGGTGTGTGAAAATGGATACAGGGATCTACAGATATCTAGCCAGCAGAAATGTATCGCGGTTCAGCCAAAATGCACAAGCCTGCTAGAGACTTAACGACTAGATTCAAACCTGTGAGAATTATTTCTCAGTAAACGTACATAGCATTGCACTGTAGATTAGCATCATCATCTCACTTTCCTGATTTATTTGTGAAGCTTAAAGCACATTATTTGGGCAAGTATAAATCTAGTATAAAGCCCCCAGTGGTACAGTGGGTTAAACCTCTGAGCTGCTGAACTTGCTGACTAAAAGGTCGGGGGGGGGGGGGGGGTTGAATCCAGGGAGCAGGGTGAGCTCCTGCTGTCAGCCCCAGCTTCTGCCAAACTAGCAATTCAAAAATATGCAAATGTGACTAGATCAGTAAGTAAAGCTTTGGCGGGAAGGTAATAGTGCTCCATGCTGGCCACATGACCCTGGAGGTGTCTGCGGACAATGCTGCTCTTTGGCTTAGAAATGGAGATGAGCACCAACCCCCAGAGTCGAACACAACTAAACTTAATGTCAAGGGGAAACCTTTACCTTTATAGATCTTTTCGTTTTTTCCCCCTTTTCTATTCTAGCCATTCTGTTATTTTATGTTCCTCATCATTTATCACACTATCCAGCTTTCATTCTAGAGTAACTTCCGTTTTAAATCTTTGTCGTATGTCGTATGTGTGCCGTTCTAAGCCTGGAGAAATAGCTGTATGTTCCCTTTGTTTAAAATTGTAGGTGTCCTTGTTGCATATGAAGGTTTGCCTCTTCATCTCGCTTTGTTTCCCAAACTTTGGACTGAGCTTTGCCAAACTCAGGTAAAATTAAATGCATTTGGAATAAGATTTGGGGGGGGGGCAGTTATATATGTGTTTATTTGTTTATTTTTGCTGCTTTTGTGTTCACTGCATATTGCAGTGATTTTTCAGACAAATTTCTGCTTTTGGGGGACTTTGGATTGTAAACATATAGCCCTGGAAGGAATGTTTTGACCAAAGCTGCAGTGGAGAGGATCTGAGAAGCCCAAGAGATATATAAACACACCCCAGTTTTTATGACTCTTTCTGCTGACTCCATTTAGAGTCATATTGCCAGTTACATACACATTATTGAGGTTAGAATGACAGATACGGTTGGAACTTTAATAGTGGCAACTATTTATTTACATGCCACTAAGTTTTACAGTCCTTCAATATATATAGTCACCAGCATTGTGTACAACCCATTTCCAACGATGTGGAAGTCGTAGGACACATGTTCTGTTGATAGTTTGAATTGCGTGGTCTACTGCCGCAAGAATCTCTGGAACGGTTCTGAAGCGAATGCCACTAAGTGGTACCTTTATCTTAGGAATTAAGTCAAAGTCACAAGGGCTTAAATCAGGTGGATGGTACAGCACTTCCCATCCCCATCGATCGAGCAATTCAGCCATAGCTTGGGCTGCACGTGGCCAAGCACTGTCATGCAAAATGATAGGGGCTTTCTGCAGAAAGTGTTGCTGTTTTTTTCTCAAAGCTGGTCTGAGATAGTGTTCCAAAAATGAGCAGTAATATTGAGCATTATCGGTCTGATGTGGGGGAACAGTATGCGTTAGGATGCCACCATCACAGTCGTACATGGGAATCACCATAACTTGTCAGATTTATGGTTGCGAGGCGATAAGAACTGCTCCGGCACAGTCGTAAAACTATAAATCCATTAGCTTTATTTACGTAGTATATACAAATAGCAGAGTTGCGTTTTTGAACGGCTCACTCAAATGTTCCAGAAGTATTTTATTCCGACATTTTGTCCATATCTATGGCAGACATCCTCAGAGGATGCCATCCTCACAACCTCTGAGGACGCCTGTCATAGATGTGGGTGAAATGTCAGGAGAGAATGCTTCATGGCCATACAGCCCGGAAAATGCACAGCAACCCAGTGATTCTGGCCATGAAAGCCTTCGACAACACAAAAACTGGTTTCTCGATTTGATACCGATTTTATTCTCGTTTCAGTCTGCCATGTCAAAGAACTGCATCAAACTCCTGTGTGAAGATCCCGTGTTTGCTGAATACATTAAGTGCATTCTAATGGACGAAAGGACCTTTCTCAACAACAACGTTGTGTATACCTTCTTAACTCATTTCCTTCTCAAGGTACCCCCACGTTTTGTCTTGGTTTTATATATTTCCTGATCCCTTGTGTGACTCCTTGTTTGTCTTTTGGGCCATTGCCACGAGGAGGGAATTAAGGGTTATGGATTTCACCACTTGAACCAAAATCATGTCATTCTTTTATAGGTTCAAGGGCAGGTGTTTTCTGAAGCAAATTGCGCAGGAGTAATCAATAATTTGGTTACAAACCTGATCAACCAGTACCAGAGTCTAGAATCAGATTTTGCCAATCAACGAGTTGAAATTTTTAAAGCAAGTTCCACTTTAAACGGGGTAAGTTCTCAACTTCTCTTCATTTATTTATTCGGTTGTTTATTTACAATGTTTATACTTACCCTATATACTCAAGTATAAGCCGAGTTTTTTCAGTCTTTGTTTAAAGCTAAAAAGGCTCCCCTCGACTTATACTCGAGTCAAGGTTATTTATTATTTTACTCTATTGTTATTATTATTGTTATTACATGTATTGTTTTACTCGATTATTGTTATTATTACACTTACTATTTTACTCTTTTATTATTACATGTATTATTTTACTCTACTTATTAGACTCTGATTTTGATAGCCATGTATTAATCAATTGTTTTAATTACTGTTTTAATATTTTAAATATTTTAATTTATTGTTGATTATTTTATTATGATGTGAGGCTGTCCTGAGTCCCCCCTCAGGAGTGAGAAGGGCAGGGTATACATATAGGAAATAAATAAATAATTATTATTATTACTATTACATTGATTATTTTACTCTATTATTATTGATATTATTTTAATGTATTGTTGATTATTTTATTATGATGTAAGGCTGTCCTGAGTCCCCCCTCAGGAGTGAGAAGGGCAGGGTATACATATAGGAAATAAATAAATAGATAGATATTATTATTACTATTACATTGATTATTTTACTCTATTATTGATATTATTTTAATGTATTGTTAATTATTTTATTATGATGTGAGGCTGCCCTGAGTCCCTCCTCAGGGGTGAGAAGGGCAGGGTATACATATAAGAAATAATAATAATAATAATAATAATAATAATAATAATAATTATTATTATTATTATTACATTGATTATTTTACTCTATTATTATTGATATTATTACTTTTATTATTTTGCCCTATTATTGTTATGACATTTATTGCACTAGTATAGTAAGGAACATAATTGTTTGCCACGTTAATACCATTGGAAATTTGCCTTTTTCGGAATGTTGTCATTGTTTAAAAAGTGATCTAGGGAGGAATCTGTTCCTAGAATCGTAGAGCTGGAAGAGACCACAAGGGCTATCCCAATGCTGCCAAACGCTGGGTTGTTGTGACATTATTGATGAAGATGGATGAAGAATGCTTCCAGCAAAACAGTGCTTGGATGTGTGTTGTCGAAGGCTTTCATGGCCGGAATCACTGGGTTGCCGTGAGTTTTCCAGGCTGTCTGGCCATGTTCCAAAAGCATTCTCTCCTGGCGTTTTGCCCACATCTATGGCAGGCATCCTCAGAGGTGGTGAGGTCTGTTGGAAACTAGGCAAGTGAAGTTTATATATCTGTGGACTGTCCAGCGTGGGAGAAAGAACTAAAAACATGGGGATTCCAGACAAGAAACAATCAGGGCCATCTAATCACCTCCCAACAAAGGAGTCTCCCAGGCAGGAAGCAGTCAAGCCTTGAAGCTGCAAGCCTTTTCAATGCTAAACAAGGCAATCAGTTGCAGCATTCACACTTGCCTCAAACATAGAATCATAGAATCAAAGAGTTGGAAGAGACCTCATGGGCCATCCAGTCCAACCCCCTGCCAAGAAGCAGGAATATTGCATTCAAATCACCCCTGACAGATGGCCATCCAGCCTCTGTTTAAAAGCCTCCAAAGAAGGAGCCTCCACCACACTCCGGGGCAGAGAGTTCCACTGCTGAACGGCTCTCACAGTCGGGAAGTTCTTCCTCATTTTCAGATGGAATCTCCTCTCTTGTAGTTTGAAGCCATTGTTCAGACAAGAGTTCTTTCTCCTGTACTAAACATTATTCCACAGATATATAAACTCCTAGTTTCTAACAGACCTCACAACCTCTGAGGACACCTGCCATAGATGTGGGAGAAACGTCAGAAGGGAATGCTTCTAGAACATACAGCCCAGAAAACTCACAGCAACCCAGTGATTCCAGCCATGAAAGCCTTCTACAACACACACCCAAGCACTGTTTTGCTGGAAACAGTCTTCATCTATCTTCATCAATAATGTCTGTCCAAGTTTTGCTGACTTTAACACACCTTATTGATCAGGACAGATTAAGAACGAAAACTAATTTATCTTGATGGCGCTGTTTTGCAGGACCTCCGCGCCCTCACGCTGCTGCTTTCCGTGCACACTCCCAAACAGCTCAATGCTGCCCTGATCCCGACGCTGCAGGAATTGCTAAACAAGTGCAGGACTTGTCAACAGCAGAAGAATTCGCTGCAGGAACAGGAAGCCAAAGAAAGGAAAACTAAAGGTTTGTCCTCAAGAAGTCTTTGATTTCCCCTGTCTTATTCAAATCTCGCTCTTTATATACCTCCATATTGAGCTTACACTCCCTCCATCACTTTGTTCTGCAGCTTCACCCAGTTTTTTTCTCCACCGCTCTTCCGTCTGCATGCCAAAATATTATATGCTTTGAAAAAAATGAAAATATAAAAATATATAATACTGATATTGTACTATGCTAATAATATAATATAGTGTATGTATATATATATCTTGTAAGCCGCTCTGAGTCCCTTCGGGGTGAGAAGGGTGGCATATAAATATCGTAAATAAATAAATAAAATAATTTCTGGGACCTTGTGTATGCATATTCCATATTTCTGGAAGTTTATATACAAGGCATGGGCAAACTTCAGCCCTCCAGGTGTTTTGGACTTCAACTCCCACAATTCCTAACAGCCTACCGGCTGTTAGGAATTGTGGGAGTTGAAGTCCAAAACACCTGGAGGGCTGAAGTTTGCCCATGCCTGTTATATAATCTTCCAGAAACATGGAATACATTTCATATTTCCACATCTTTCATTCACTGCATGTGGTTTGGCTGTAATGGAAAAAAAACACCACGTGTCGCAAGCGCGATTGTTGGGGACGAGAGACAGGGCCTTCTCCTTGGTGGCCCCCCGACTCTGGAACTCTTTCCCCAAGGACATCAGACAAACCCCAACGTTGGCCATCTTTAGGAAGAGCTTGAAGACGTAGTTGTTCCAGTGTGCCTTCCCAGAATAGGAAACTCAAAGCATCATGTCCCAAATGCACTTTAGTAGAGATTTAAGATTGTCTGCACACCGCACCCATCTCCAAAAACCTATCAATTTCACCTGTCATACCCAGCATTTTAAAAAATTTTAATCATTACATTTGGCCCAGCCTTAGTTTTAAATGTGCCGTGGTGTTATTGTCTAATATTTACTGCTAGTCTTTTAATGTTCATTGTTTTGTTTTATGAGTTTATGAGTTCATTTATTGTTGTATTTGTTATGCTTTTGTTTTATTGATGTGTTGGGCCTCGGCCTCTTGTAAGCCGCACCGAGTCCTTCGGGAGATGTTAGTGGGGTATAAATAAAGGATTATTATTATTATTATTATTAAGTTGGGGCCTCTTAAAAGTCTGGTGAGGCAACATGGTTTAAGTGTTGGGATAGGAATCCGTGATCAGCCATAGAAAGCCATCAGGCATCCCTTTGCAAGACACACACTTGTCAACCTCAGAGGAGTAAATTTGGAAAATAAAATCCAATACTTTAGCATAGGTTTTTAAATGCTGTATGTTATTGTTATTGTTTATTGCTTATTGTGTATTTTTGTTTTTGAGTTTTATTTTAACTTTTTGTATTGATTATTTGTTATTGCCTTTGTTTATCGATGTGCTGTGGGCTTGGCCTCATGTAAGCCGCACAGAGTCCCTTGGGGAAGATAATCATCATCATAATAATAAACATTTATTTGTACCCCGCTACCATCTCCCGAAGGACTCGGTGCGGCTTACAAGAGGCCGAGCCCAAATACAACAATAAAACAACAACAACACAATAACTCAAAAAACAAAGCAATAGCAAAGAATAGCAATACATTAACAACATCCAATGATGCAATTAAAAATAATGGCCAAGCCAAATGTAATAATTAAAATTAAAAATGCTGGGCATGACAAGGTGGGGTGTTTGGAGGGGGATGGGCATGCAGATATCCTGGATCTCTAATAAAGTGTGTTGGGAGTTTCCTTATTCTGGAAAGGCACACTGGAACAACCACGTTTTCAAGCTCCTCCTAAAGATTGCTAGCGACGGGGCCTGCCTGATGTCCTTAGGGAGGGAGTTCCAGAGTCGAGGGGCCACCACTGAGAAGGCCCTATCCCTCGTCCCCACCAGTCGCACTTGCGATGCCGGTGGGATCGTCAGCAGGGCCGCTCCAGATGAACAAAGAGATCGTGTGGGTTCGTACACAGAGAAGGTAGCGGGGTACAAATAAAGTATTATTATTATTATTATTATTATTATTATTATTATTATTATAGAATCATAGAATCAAAGAGTTGGAAGAGACCTCATGGGCCATCCAGTCCAACCCCCTGCCAAGAAGCAGGAATATTGCATTCAAATCACCCCTGACAGATGGCTATCCAGCCTCTGTTTAAAAGCATATAAATAAGGAGCCTCCACCACACTCCTGGGCAGAGAGTTCCACTGCTGAACGGCTCTCACAGTCAGGAAGTTCTTCCTCATGTTCAGATGGAATCTCCTCTCTTGTAGTTTGAAGCCATTGTTCCGCGTCCTAGTCTCCAAGGAAGCAGAAAACAAGCTTGCTCCCTCCTCCTTGTGGCTTCCTCTCACATATTTATACATGGCTATCATACCTCCTCTCAGCCTTCTCTTCTTCAGGCTAAACATGCCCAGCTCCTTAAGCCGCTCCTCATAGGGCTTGTTCTCCAGACCTTTTATCATTTCAGTCGCCCTCCTCTGGACACATTCCAGCTTGTCAATATCTCTCTTAAATTGTGGTGCCCAGAATTGGACACAATATTCCAGGTGTGGTCTAACCAAAGCAGAATTATTAGCACACCCTGCTTTTTTTTGGCTTTACAGATGACGAAGGAGCCACCCCGGTCAAACGGAGGCGGGTGAGCAGCGACGAGGAGCACACCGTCGACAGCTGCATCAGCGACCTCAAAGCCGAACCTCGGGAGGCGCTGACCCCAACGAGCACCTCGGACAACGAGACGCGGGACTCCTCAATCATCGACCCGGGCACCGAGCAGGACCTGCCGTCCCCCGAAAACAGTTCCGTGAAAGAGTACCGGATGGAGGTCCCCTCGTCGTTCTCCGAAGACGTGATGCTGGCCGCCCGTTCTCAGCACGGGGAGGAGCAGCCGCCCGACGGGGGTCGGTTCGAGGAATGCAAAGACCCGAAGGAGCCGGCGAGCACCAAGGATGCCAACCTGGTAGAGGAGGAGGCCGAATTCCCTTCCACGTCGATCTCCGCCGTCCTGTCCGACCTGACGGATTTGAAAAGCTGCGAGGGGCCCCAGGCTTTGCAGGACCCCGACCCGGGCCTCTCGCTGGGCTGCAGCCATTCCCGGGGACTCTTGAGCCAGGCGCAGCAGCAGCAGCAGCAGGACATTTTAGACATCCTCTGCAGGACCATCGAGTCGACGATTCACATGGTCACGAGGATATCGGGCAAAGGAAACCAAGCGGCTTCTTGACAATAAAGGAGCATGCCTGCTTTTAAAAAAAAATAAGTCTTTTTTCTAAAAAAAAAAAATTAATATTCTTTTCTTTACAAAATGCTGTTTGTATAAGTTTTGCTTATTTCTGTTGTGTGCTTGGGTTTGTCCAGTGCTTTCTGCTTGAATGGCGAGATTCAATTTATAATGCTTCGTTCTCGGTCAGGCAGAACTCCCGATTTCAAAGAAGAAGAAGAGGAAACGACTTGGCATCTCCTATACACTTCCTTTCAAACAAACAAAAGGGCAATCAGATAATTGACTATGTTTTATGTAATTCAGAGTTCACTGTAGTGGCTTTCCTTTACGATGGCTGTCTGGGAGGGCCGGGCCTCCGCGCCCCTTCCGGTGTAATTTAAACTTCCGGCATTTTTACTGTGTATAATATGGTGTCCTCTGTGCCAGTTTTGTACCTTCCAAGAGAGGCGAGACGGCCTCCCATCGCTGTGGTTCTTATTATCAAAATTAAGTTTACTTGTATACTAAAACAAAAACGAAAACAAAAAAACCACAAGAAATTTGATTCTGTAAAGAATCCTCTTTAGCTGTGGCCTGACAGTACATATATATATATAAATATATATATATATATCTACATATATATATATATATATATGGTGCTTTATTTAACAGAATACCTGTGGAAGAAATAAAGCACACTTGATGTAAAATTAATTGTTTTATTTTTATTGACATGACCGATTGCTATTCTGTGCACTTCATTAAACTGATTGTGATGACTTTTTATTCGTTTTTATATATGTTGCCTCAACGGTCCAGAAAAACATACCACGGTCACGTGACTTCTCTGCCAATGGGGATACTATGGATGCACTCTGCTTTTAGTCCAGTTTTACTGGAGCTGTCCAAAGAGCTCATCGCCATGAATAATTGGTGCTTAGTTTGGACTAAAGACTGGTTCTGATTCTTCCTTCAGTGATGTGGTAGCCTCCCATTGCCATTACTTAATATCTTCTAAAGCTGGCGGGCAACTTCCATGCGGGGCACGGGATGGAGACTGTGCTGGTCTCCATCACGGATCACCTTCAATGCCAGCTTGACCAGGGTGGGTCAGCGCTGCTTGTGTTATTGGATCTCACAGCAGCATTTGACGCAGTCAACCACAATCTTTTGACCCACCCCCTTGCTGTTGCTATCCAATGCGCTCGATGAGATCGCCCCTAGACGCCCTCTTCAACCCCACCGAAATCGGTCTCCTTTTTTCACTGAGAAACTTCGACTGATGAAGCGGGAAAAGAGACAGCTAGAGGGCGTGTGGCGAGAACTCCGTGATGGAGCATCGAGATAAGCTTATGAGGCATTCAGGGAATTCTATGAGCATGCTATCACCGAAGCAAAACGAGTATATTATGCTTCTTTGATAGCGTCTGCTAGCTCACGCCCGGCAAAATTGTTCAAAATAATTCGATCTCTAATGACGGTTCCTACCGTCCCAAAAAAGTGGTGATCAGGCCCCTTCATCCGAGGTTTTTCAGAGCTATTTTGCAGACAAGATCTCGCTACTTCGCGGGGACCTCCCAGCCACAATTGATACAGTGAGAGAACTTGAGACCCCGTGGCAACTTGCTGGGCCCATCCTCGACCAGTTCATCCCACTGGACGCAGAGGCTGTCGATAGGCTCAGAGCTGCAGCTAGACCGACCATTTGCTCCCTCAATCCGTGTCCCTCTTGGTTGGTGAAATCCTGCTTGGAGGGATTACGTGACCCTTTGTTGAAGATCATAAACAGCTCCCTTGAGCAAGGGGTTTTTCCAGAGGGTTTAAAAGAGGCGGTGGTCTCTCCCCTGCTGAAGAAACCAGACTTAGATTCTTCGGTTCCCTCCAGTTACCGTCCAGTTTCGAATCTCTCGTTCCTGGGCAAGGTGATTGAGAGGGCAGCAGCGGAGCAGTTGCAGCAATTGCTAGACGACACAGCCGGACTAGATCCCTTCCAGTCCGGCTTCCGTGCAGGGCACAGGACAGAGACTATGCTGGTCTCCATCACGGATCACCTTCGATGCCAGCTTGACCAGGGCGGGTCAGCGCTGCTTGTGTTATTGGATGTCACAGCAGCATTTGACACAGTCGACCACAATCTTTTGACCCACTGCCTTGCTGTTGCTGGAGTCAGGGGACAGCTTTAAACTGGACAGCGAGTGGAGAGGGGAGACCTGGTCTCTGAGAGGTCCCCTCTATCTTGTGGGGTTCCTCAGGGGGCCATTCCCTCCCCTCTGTTGTTTAACATCTATATGCGGCCACTTGCTCAGCTGGTTCGAGGTTTTGGGCTTGAGTGTTACCAGTACGCCGATGACACTCAGCTGGTGCTGAAGATGGAAGGCCAACCGGACTCTGTACCCGATTGTTTCCATCAGTGCCTCGAGGCTGTTACTGGATGGCTGTGAGCCAGCAGGTTGAGGGTGAATCCAGCAAAGATGGAGATCCAATGGCTGGGTCAACCAGGCAGTGGGGACATCCAGCTGCCTACCCTGGATGGCGAGGTGCTACGCCCGTCATCATTGGTAAAGAGTCTGGGAGTCCTTTTGGACACAAGCTGATGATGGAGGCCCAGGTCTCCGCCGTTAGCAGAACCGCCTTTTTCCATCTGCGGCAGGCTAGACGGCTGGCCCCCTCCCTGTCCAGGGACGACTTAGCTACGGTGATCCAGGCCACGGTCATCTCAAGTCTGGACTACTGTAATGCCCTCTACATTGGCCTTCCTCTGTCGGTGATCCGGAAGCTCAAGTTGGTACAAAATGCAGCTGCTCGGCTTCTTTCGGGAATTCCGATGAGATGCCACCTAACTCCAATCTGACTGCAGCTGCACTGGTTACCATTTGAGCTCTGGATCACTTTCAAAGTGATGGTACTCACCTTTAAGGCCTTGCATGGTCTGGGGCCGATGTACCTGAGGGACCACCTTACCCCCTACCAACCCCAGAGATCCCTCCGTTCTGAAGACCAAGATTTGTTGGAAATTCCCAGTGTCAAGACCTTGCGTCTAACAGCAAACAGACGCAGAGCCTTCACAGCAGTGGCACCATCACTCTGGAATACTCTGCCACCTGAAGTCCACGCCTTGCAGGACTTACAGCTTTCTGCAGGGCATGTAAGACATAACTGTTTTGACAGGCTTTTAATGTGTTGATATTGCTGTTTTTAAATTGTTGTTCAATTTTAGCCTGTTCTTGTAAGCCGCTCCGAGCCCTAAGGGAGTGGCGGCATATAAGTTCGAATAATAAATAAATAATAAATAAAATAAAAAAATAACACAAGCCGCTTAAGCGGCTGAGGGGGAAAAGGAAGGGGCCTGAGGCTGTTAGGAATGGTGGGAGTTGTAGTCCAAAACACCTGGAGGGCCCAAGTTCGCTTAGGTCTCCTCTAGAGTCAAATGGGAGACAGTAAAGAAAGTAGAAACCCGAAGGAGCCTCCAGTGATACAATGGGTTAAACCTTTGTGCCAGCAGGACTTGAAGACTGACAGGTCGGAGGTTCGAATCCAGGGGGAGTGTGGATGAGCTCCCTCTGTCATCTCCAGCTCCCCATGTGGGGACATGAGAGAAGCCTCCCACAAGGATGATAAAACATCAAAACATCCGAGCGTCCCCTGGGCAACGTCCTTGCAGACGGCCAATTCTCACACCAGAATCGAGTTGCAGTTTCTCAAGTTGTACCTCACATGGAGAAAAAAATGGACATAATATTGGACACAACATGGCTTTTTATTAACACAACCTTTATTTAAACGCAGTAAGAATCCAAAGTGATCGTACTTGGAGGATATAAGACACCACACCTGTAATTTGAGTATATGCTACATGGAGCTGTATACATAAAACACCATGAACAGGAATATGATTGGAAGAATTGTGGCACCAAACAAAGTAGTAATTTTACTTCCGTTAAGTATTGTCATGAGTCCCAGATTTGTGTTTCAAAACATTTGGGGTGGGGCTTTCACGTAAGTGTCAGAAGTCTTACTAAAATGTAAACATGCAGTTTGGATTCCGTTTCACAAAGTACAAAAGGTGTCATACACAGACCTTGTGAAGAAAGATGTAACTTCTTCAGGCTTGGCATATTTTCCCAGCAGAGTGACATAGTGTCGTGCTAGAACTGTGACACCACATAAGGTCTGTGACCATGCGTTTCGAGACTGATTGAGTGAGAAACTCAACACTGATTAGCAGATATCATACCTGCAATGGAAGGCAAAAATCCATGTATAAGGCTTCCCATGATCCTTATGATGTCATGTTGAAATGTTGTGTACTAAATGGATTCATGTGCCCAACTAGATCTGTGAGTGCTACATTTATTTTGCTATTTTCCATTAAGAATTATTCTGGACTGGACTTCAATCATTTTGGGATACCCTGCGCTCCATCACCGAGCCACTTTTGTAGCACCTCACTCTAATCTACACCAGTTCAAAGGCTCAGGCTAGAACTCAAAGAAGAAAACATGGCTCCAGACCGTGGACCATAATCATCTACATCAGTGGTTCTCAACCTGTGGGTCAACAGATGTTTTGGCCTTCAACTCCCAGAAATCCTAACATCTGGTAAGGGTTGATCATTTTAGTCGCCCTCCTCTGGGCACATTCCAGCTTGTCAACATCTCCCTTCAATTGTGGTGCCCAGAATTGGACACAGTATTCCAGATGTGGTCTAACCAAGGCAGAATAGAGGGGGAGCATGACTTCTCTGGATCTATTGTGTTGTGTGCCTTCAAGTAGTTCCAACATCCAGTTGCCCCAAGGCAAGCATGGGCAAACTTGGGCCCTCCAGGTGTTTTGGACTTCAACTCCTAATCTGACCACTTTTGAATGGCCAATTCAATTGCGTTTCACCTGACTCGATACACAGAAAACCCATCTGTGGGGCTCAAGATGCTTTCAGTTGTTGCTCCAAAGGATGGAGCATGAAGAGACATTAATTGTGAATAGGAAACTGTATTGTTTCAGGACGTATCCTTCTATGTCAGTGGTTCCCAGCCTTTTTTGACCAGGGACCACTTTGACATGGGACCACTCTCCAACATTAGTACCGAAAGGGTTACGAAACAGTTTTTGGTCAACTTTAAGATTTTTAGATCCGGTTTGGTTATTTGGGGTGCCGATTCAGAAAATTGCACTGGATAGACCACATCAGCCCTAGTTTCTCATATAGAACATATATCACCCAATAGTCGCCACCTGCTTGCCCACAGAAACCCATATTTAATCATCTAGAGCTGATGTGGTTGTAAGTCATTTTTCGTGGGTTGTCACCCTCTCCCCTCCCGACAATGGTGTAGTAATGGTGAGGCCGCGGACCATATTTTCGTTCTTGAGGACCACTGGTGGTCCATGGACCACAGGTTGGGAACCGCTGTTCTATGGGAATTTTTGTGAGTTCAAGTAATCTGTTGGTTTACAGTGACCCTGTGAAATCCATAGCAATTTCCATCAAAGAAATAACATTCTCTGGGTTGTTGTAGGTTTTTCAGGCTGTATGGCCATGTTCTAGAAGCATTTGCTCCTGACGTTTCGCCTGCATCTGTGGCAGGTATCCTCAGAGGTTGTGAGATTTGTTGGAAAGTAGGAAAATTGGGTTTATATATCTGTGGAAGGTCCAGGGTGGGAGAAAGAACTCTTGTTTGTTGGAGCTGGGTGTTAATGTTTCAATTGACCACCTTTATTAGCATCTGATGGCCTGACAGTTTTTAGGTGTGGCTTGTTACTGCCTGGGGGAATCCTTTGTTGAGGGCTGATTAACAGTCCCTGATTGTTTCTTGCCTAGAGTTCAGGGTAGGTGTGAATGTTTCAATTGGCCACCTTGAATGTTTCAAGTGGCCATCACCTAATCACCTCTCAATGAAGGAATTCCCCAGGCAGTAACAAGCCACACCTAAAAACTGTCAGGCCATCAAACACACCCAGCTCCAACAGACAAGAGTTCTTTCTCCCACCCTGGACCTTCCACAGATTTATAAACCCAATTTTCCTGGTTTCCAACAAACTCTGAGGATGCCTGCCATAGATGCAGGTGAAACGTCAGGAGAGAATGCTTCTAGAACATGGCCATATGGCCCGAAAAACCTACAACAACCCAGTGATTCCAGCCATGAAAGCCTTCGACAATAATATTCTCTTATTAATAGTATTGATATTATACAGTGAACAAAAATGATTAAAGACTTGTGACTATTTGGCATAAGTTGTGCTTATAGCAGGCATGGGCAAGCTTGGGCCCTCCGGGTGTTTTGGACTTCAACTCCCACCATTCCTAACAGCCTACCGGCTGTTAGGAATGGTGGGAGTTGAAGTCCAAAACACCCGGAGGGCCCAAGCTTGCCCATGCCTGAGCTAAATGCTGTCTTCCAGAAAAGAAAAGGAAGGGAAGACTGTGTAATGAAGTGTAAACATAAGCCTCAATGTAAAATCTATCCTGGGCAATTCAGCCCAAACCAGGCAGACAATTAGAAAGGATTAGGATCATGCCTCAAAACATTTGCATCCAAGTTACATGCGGATATGAAATTCATCGATCTGTTAGCACCACGGTTCCTTCCCCACTTCCTCGGTAACAGGAGGAGTTTATAAACGTACCACCGCATAATGGAAGGGGAAAAAAGATGCACTTGTTTTTAATAAGAAACGGTGTATTTACAACATAAACAATAGAAGAAAAGTCCTGCATTGGCTTAAGAAAAACATAATAATAATTTACAAGGCCTAACAGTAAGAAATAAATAAGTCACTTGGAAGCTTTTGGGGAGGAAGTGCCCGGATTCTGGAGTCCAGCGCGGTCCTAAGAAGAGGCAGGAATGTGCTTTGGCTTCTCTTTGCGGGATGATATTCCAGGGCTTTTATGTCGGGCGGCCTTGGCCAAAGCGGGGCTTAATCCTGGATTTACAGAAACAAGTATTAGTTGCAGTGACAGGTACAGTTTAGTGGTCATTAACACTTTTACAAAATAGGAAAACTTTAATAATAATAATAATAATAATCCTCAGTTGTTGCAAGAAAATCACATGGATGGACTACAAACAGAGGCACAATTCTGTAGCCCAAATAATTCACTGGAATAATAATAATAATAATAATAATAATAATAATAATAATAATAATAATAATAATCTTTATTTATACCCTGCTATCATCCCCCCAAGGGACTCGGTGCGGCTTACATGAGGCCGAGCCCACAATACATCAATAATAAAGCAATAGCAAACAAACAAAACAAAGCAGTTTAAATACATCTCATAAACAAAAATAAAATAAAATATAAGCAGTACAGTAACACAACAAGCATTTAAAACCTATGGCTGGGTCAAATGTAAAATTAAAATTTAAAAAATAATGCTGGGCATGAGCAAAGTAGGATATAACTGGGATGGAAATTTTCGGAGGGGACAGGGTGTGCAAATCAATCAATCCTAAATCAATAATAAAGTGCATTTTGATGACATATTGCTGAGAAATTCATTATTCTATTAAGGCATACTGGAACAACCATGTTTCCAGGCTCCTCCTAAAAGTTGCCAGAGTTGGGGCATCCCGGATGTCCTTGGGAAGCGAGTTCCAGAGTCGAGGGGCCACCACGGAGAAGGCCCTGTCCCTCGTCCCCACCAATTGCGCTTGCGACGCAGGTGGGATTGTGAGCAGGGCCTCTCCAGATGATCAGAGAGATCATGTAGGTTCCTATACGCATATGCGGTCACGCAGGTAGGCGGATCCCAAACCATTTAGGGCTTTGTAGGTAAGCACCTGTACCTTGAATTGGGACTGGAAAATGAATGGCAGCCAATGGAGCTCCTTAAACAGGAGGGTTGACCTCTCCCTGTAAGGAGCACCAGTTAACAACCTGGCTGCCGCCTGTTGGACCAGTTGGAATTTCCAGGCCGTTTTCAAGGGCAGCCCCACATAGAGCGCATTACAGTAGTCCAATTATTAAAGTTTTCCTATTTTACAAAATAGGAAAACAACAACAACAACAACAATAATAATAATAAGCATAATAATCATCATCAGTTGTTGCAAGAAAATCACACAGACGGACTACAAACAAAGGCACAACTCTGTGGCCCAAATGATTCACTGGAACTTCTGTCACAAGTACCACCTGCCAGCAGCAAAGAGTTGGTGGGATCATAAACCCGCAAAGGTCATGGAAAATGAACATGCAAAAATACTGTGGGACTTTCCAATCCAGACTGACAAAGTTTTGGAACACAATACACCAGACATCTCGATTGTGGAAAAGAAAAAAGTCTGGATTATTGATGTCGCCATACCGGGTGACAGTCGCATTGAGGAAAAACAACAGGAAAAACTCAGCCGCTATCAAGACCTCAAAATTGAACTGCACTGGGACTACCTGTACATAAACCAGTACAGGTGGTCCCAGGGGTCATCGGCACACTGGGTGCCGTGCCAAAAGATCTCAGCCGGCATTTGGAAACAATAAACATCGACAAAACCACAATCTGTCAACTGACTTGGATCTGCGCGCATCATTCGAAAATACATCACATAGTCCTAGACGCTTGGGAAATGTTCGACTTGTGATTTTGTGATACGAAATCCAGCATATAGACCTCGTTTGCTGTGACATACTGTCCTTTTGTGTTAGTAAAATAAACCTTATTTATACCCTGCCACCATCTCCCCGATGGGGACTCGGGGCGGCTAACCATTTAAGACCCCTTAGTGGTGAAGCTGAGCCGTTGAACTTGTTGACTGAAAGGTTGGGGGTTCGAATAGCCCCAGCTTCTGCCAACCTAGCAGTTCGAAAACATGCAAATGTGAGTTGATCAATAGGTACAACTTTTGCGGGAAGGTATCGGCGCTCCATGTAATCATGCTGGCCAAATTATCTTGGAGGTGTCTATGGACAACGCCGGTTCTTCGGCCTAGAAATGGAAATGAGCACCACCCCCCAGAGTTGGACACAACCTGACTTAATGTCAGAGGAAACCTTGACCTTTACTTAGGAAAGCTTTTTTAAAAGACTATAATACAGACCACCAATAAGGAAGTGAAGTCTTGGGCCTTCTTCTACCTATGGCATTAAAATAGAAGCCCTGACTCTCTATAAAGGAGGAATGAGCCATTGAGGCAAATCAAGGCACCAGTTCAGAGCACTGAACTGAAAAGGACTGCAGCCAAAGGTGAAATGATGGACTTTCCATTTACAGTGTAGAGTCTTGCTTATCCGACCTTTACTTATCCGACATTCTGTCTTATCCGACACTCCTTCCCCTTTTCTTCCAGTATTTCCCTTTCAATTAAAGAAATGCTCCCCAACTCTTTCTCCAATTCCAGTAAGTGAAAAGGCAAAAGGAGGAGGGATATTTATTTATTTTATTTGTCGTGTCAGGGCAACCAGTCAATTATATTACATTTCTAACAGAACAAAGCAAACAAACAAACAAAATACAAAATTTGTGAGTTTGGTAGTTGGTTAAATGTCCTTTGACCAGTATCTGGCCACTTGGAGTGCTTCTGGTGTTGCTGCAAGAAGGTCCTCCATTGTGCATGTGGCAGGGCTCAGGTTGCATTGCAGCAGGTGGTCAGTGGTTTGCTCTTCTCCACACTCGCATGTTGTGGATTCCACTTTGTGGCCCCATTTCTTGAGGTTGGCTCTGCATCTCGTGGTGCCAGAGCGCAGTCTGTTCAGCGCCTTCCAAGTCGCCCAGTTTTCTGTGTGCCCAGGGAGGAGTCTCTCATTTGATATCAGCCATTGGTTGAGGTTCTCGGTTTGAGCCTGCCACTTTTGGACTCTCACTTGCTGAGGTGTTCCAGCGAGTGTCTCTGTAGATCTTAAAAAACTATTTCTAGACTTAAGTCGTTGACGTGATGGCTGAAACCCAAACAGGGGATGAGCTGGAGATGTCTCTGCCTTGGTCCTTTCACAGGAGGAGGGAGGAAAGGGGGAAAAGAGGCAGGACCGGAAGCGGAAGTGTCCTCCCGTCTTCCCTCTGTAATTTCCACGCTCCTTTTCCACATCCAGGTACTTCCTGCTGGGCCGCTCTAGCCCCAAGGCATTGCCTTGCCTTCACCGTTTGAGTCCCTGTTGTTAGTATTCTAGGTGTCTAGCGCTGCATCGGACGGATAACAGTAGGAGACTTCGTATTATCCAACATTTTCGTTTATCCGACGTTCTGCCCGCCCGTTTGTCAGATAAGTGAGACTCTACTGTCTTCGACAAGACGCTACTGTATTTGTTTTTTAAAAATAGTAATAACTCTATGACAAAAAGAGCAAAGACAAAGCTGCCAAAATATCAGAAAGCAGGGAGATTCTGCTCCTGAAGAAATACGAAAAGCTTTGCTATGTTTAGAAGGGAAATGTTTACCTTGCGTTCTTTTCTGTGATGTTCTGCCGAGTGTTAACTTGGGCGGTTGCCCTGATCTGAGCTTCAAGCCTGGCATAGATTCCAGCTGCAGACTGCAAATCACAGAAGACAATGGAGGATATACGGGTCGTTTACTGTTGTTGTTGTTGTTACTAACCATTCTATTTCTTGGGAACCTTTCCCTTAAGAAAAACAGCTACCAATTACACAGATAGTCAATTAGTCTACAGCAGACATGGGCAAACCTAGGCCCTCCTCCGGGTGTTCTGGACTTCAACTCCCACAATTCCTAACAGTCTATAAGGTCCCATAACCCTTGTTGTGTAAGTGGGCTTATTAACAAAAGACCCTCCTCATAAATGTATAGCAGAGTAAATTATTAGCAGCACATGACCCAACACCAGTAGCCCAAAGAGATAAAAAGAACAAAAACACATAGACCAATGTTATATCTTCCTTAGGAGGCTTTTCCTTGTAGTAAAATAACATGGTTGCATTATTTACAAGAACAAGGTTTCCACAACACAAATAAAGTTCTTTATACTTCCTTCTTTGCTTCCACGCTGGGCTTCTTTCTCATGCAGATAAACAGCTTCCTCCCACACCGAACTGACATACCAGCTTCACATAGTAGCTTTACACACAGCTTTAAAAACGAGGTCTTCAACCTGGGGCTCCTAACACCAAAGCTTCTCACACCAGGTCTTCTCACAGTCGGCCTTCTCATAGACTAAGACCTACCTCACAGTGTAAGGCATTCTCTCAAAGCCAAGGGTCTACCTTGTGGGGATTTGTAAAAAGGCTGTGTTGGCAGCTGATTGGCTGAGCATGCCAGGAGCCAGAATTCTGACTGGCTACTGTCTCTACCTTGCTGCTGAGACAAACGGTTTTAACTGCCACTTTCACCTTGGAGAGTGAAGAGAGCGCTGGCTGGAAACAGCCAGAAAGGAAATGGCTGCAAACTCTCTGAAGCCTGATCATTTCTAAGGCATGAAGCATATTTTAAAGACTGTTTAAAAGGACTGTCTATTCCCTCTGTTCTCTGTGTGAATTTAGAGGGACTGCTGTATATATTGTTGCCCTGTTTGACCCTTTGAACTGAAGCCATTAAAATACACAAGCATGTGGACAATTTCAACAGAAAGGAAGAGACCATGAAAATGCACAAATTTTGGCTACCAGTATTTAAAAACTCTAAAATTACAACAGCACAACAACAGAAAGGAAACAAACAAGGACATCTAATCACCTCTCAACAAAAGTTTCCTCCAGGCACTATCAGGTCATTATATGCTAATCAAGGTGGTCAGTTGAAACATTCACACCTAGCTCCTGCAGACAAGAGTCCTTTCTCCCACCCTGGTCATTCCACAGATATATAAACCCCTTTTCCTAGTTCCAACACTACCTCTGAGGATGCTTGCCATAGATGCAGGCGAAACATCAGGAGAGAGTGCCTCTAGAACATGGCCATATAGCCCAAAAAAACCTACAACAACCCAAAGTTACTGTTATTTGTTACACAAATCTGAATGACACATTATTATACTGCAGAGTATATTTTGGTTCAGAAACAGTGGTAAAGCTTCTGTTTATTTACCTTTACAACCTTCAACATACCTCACACTGTGAACCCTTCTCACAGACTAAGGCCTACTTCACACTGTGAGGCCTTCTCACAGACTGAGACCTTTCTCCCACTGAGGTTTACCTCAGACTGAGGGCTACTAAGCTACAGGCACACCTGCTTACATAGAACTGCAGCTTTTGCCAAGTCATTGCATCCATTTAACCTTTTCAGTGCTTGACTCACGTTTTTGCAATTAAAAATACCTAGTTATTTTTTAATATTTCTGACAAGGTTTTTTTCACCAATCTGTTTCCACAACAAGCCAAATTTTGCAAAATGCTATTATCACTGAGATGGAAAGTAAGGTTAAATGTTCTTAACAAGGGCACAAACAAGACAACAAACACCATAGGGGTGTTAATCCGTCCCTAGGCTATCCAAAGCTTTTATATAAACACACACACACACATATGGATGGCTAGAGTTACTCTTTAAAATGTGCCTGTTCCAACTTACTCACACATAATTGCTTGCTCCTCATAAAATTGGCTATACTATATGCTTTAGTAATGCAACCGATTGTACAGTCCATGACATTATATCAACAGTAGCACAAAACAGTACAGCTCACCTCTTTGTTTTCTTTCGATCTTGTTCGGTCAAGTTCCCCCAGCCTCATTTTTATTAAGTGTCCTGTTATCTCAACCATCCTCCGCTGATCTGCAAGAAGATGGAACAGCAACAGAAAGGTGAGAACTCTACTCATTGCTCTGCCCAGTAGCGGCTGCATTTCCCATGCTCGGCTTATACTCGTGTCAATAAGTTTTCCCAGTTTTTTGTGGTAAAATTAAGTGCCTTGTCGTATATTCAGGTCGACTTATATTCGAGTATATATGGTATATCACCTACTCTTAGATTTGCTTATCAAGCTTTTCTCTTCAGGGTATGGGGAAGGGACATGAACTAGAACAGGCATGGGCAAACTTCAGCCCTCCAGGTGTTTGGGACTTCAACTCCCACAATTCCTAACAGCCGATAGGCTGTTAGGAATTGTGGGAGTTGAAGTCCAAAACACCTGGAAGGCTGAAGTTTGCCCTTGCCTGAACTAGAACATTTCCTTGCAATGGAGTTCCTTGTCTGTGGAGAGCAAGGAGCATAACAGACAGTTTGCACCCTTGGGATGTGTTGAAGGGGGGAAAAATGTTTATTTAGTCCCTTTGCTTTTGGTGAATGAGGAGTGATGCATTTTACCTTCTTCTCGCTGAGCATCTTGGTTGTATCGTAACGATCTGGAAGCATCCCACTTACTCTGCTGCACACTCACACTAAATAAAAATGATGAGGAAGTTACACACAAGCAAAGGGTGATCAGTGCTATTATTTGCACTTTTCAGAATGTGTCACAACTATAAAAATAAAGTTTTAAAAAAAGGAAAGAAGAGGAAGGAAGGGGAAGGGGAAGGGGAAGGGGAAGGGGAAGGGGAAGGGGAAGGGGAAGGGGAAGGGGAAGGGGAAGGGGAAGGGGAAGGGGAAGGGGAAGGGGAAGGGGAAGGGGAAGGGGAAGGGGAAGGGGAAGGGGAAGGGGAAGGGGAAGGGGAAGGGGAAGGGGAAGGAGAGGAAGGAGAGAAGGAAGGAAAGAAAGAAGAGGGAGGAAAGTGTATGAGGAAAAGCAAGAAAGAAGGAAAGAAAGAAAGATAGAAAAGAAAGAAGTGAATGCATATTGAGGAAAATGGAGGGAGGAAGGAAAGAGCCACTAAGGAAATGCATAACTAGCACAATTTATATGCTAGTTTGAATTAAAAAAGGAAACTCTTAACATTTAATGAAGTCACCATGGCCAAGAGCAACTTAGAGATCTGTCTCTATGTATGTGTCAACGTCTTAAATTATTTTAGACCATATCAAATGCACATTAGCTCCGCTCTTTGTGGTGTTTTCTCAATCCTTTCACAGAAATACTCACATAAAAGGAGAGGCGTCACGAGAGTTAGACTGTCAAAAGAAAGAGAGAAGCAAAATAAGAAGAAAACAGTAATTCTGAGGTTTCTTGGGTCGGTTTTACTCAATTAGAAATCTACAAACTGTCAAAACGACATTATTCCTGAGGCACCGATAATAATCAGGGCACACACATTAAAGTAAAACACTTTGCTCCATAGCTGCAAAGTGTTACTTAATATATCCTGTCAAAAAGAGCAGTCACGGAAAGCAGAGGATGAGAAGCAGACCTAATTAGCTACGCATACATTATCCCACAGAAATCAAAAGGGGGATTCGTGACGAAGCCTGAAGCTCATCTTCTTGTGCTCTCATCTCAACCAGTCTCTCAAGACTCACCTTCTCCAATGTCTTATCCTTCTTTTGGACGTTGGGTGATGACATTTGCTTCTTGGGATGTTTGATGAATTTCTTTGGCCTCTCTTTTCTTCCTGCTAATTAGAAAGACTTTATTAATAAGCAGGCACCCAATCCCATCTGATCTTGTGAATGAAGCAAGGTCCCTGGATAGGATACTGTCAGGGAATACCAGATGCTATGGGCTACATTTCATAGAAAGGAACTAGTAAAACCTATCTCTGGGTATTTATTTATTTTATATACCGCCACTCCCCCAAGGCTTGGAGCGGTTCACAATGTTGTTGTTCATTCGTTCAGTCGTCTCCGACTCTTCGTGACCTCATGAACCAGCCCACGCCAGAGCTCCCTGTCGGCCGTCACCACCCCCAGCTCCTTCAAGTCCAGTCCAGTCACTTCAAGGATGCCATCCATCCATCTTGCCCTTGGTCGGCCCCTCTTCCTTCTGCCTTCCACTTTCCCCAGCATAATTGTCTTCTCTAGGCTTTCCTGTCTCCTCATGATGTGGCCAAAGTACTTCAACTTTGTCTCTAGTCTCCTTCCCTCCAATGAGCAGTCGGGCTTTATTTCCTGGAGGATGGACTGGTGGGATCTTCCCGCAGTCCAAGGCACTCTCAGCACTTTCCTCCAGCACCACAGCTCAAAAGCATCGATCTTCCTTCGCTCAGCCTTCCCTAAGGTCCAGCTCTCACATCCGTAGGTGACTACAGGGAATACCATGGCTTTGACTAGGCAATGGATCTTTGTTGCCAGTCTGATGTCTCTACTCTTTATTATTTTATCGAGGCTGGACATTGCTCTCCTCCCAAGAAGTAAGCGTCTTCTGATTTCCTGGCTACAGTCTGCATCTGCAGTAATTTTTGCGCCTAGAAATACAAAGTCTGTCACGGCCTCCACGGTTTCTCCCTCTATTTCCCAGTTGTCAATCATTCTTGTTGCCATAATCTTGGGTTTTTTTATGTTTAGCTGCAACCCAGCTTTTGCGCTTTCTTCTTTCACCTTGATTAGAAGGCTCCTCAGCTCCTCCTCACTTTCGGCCATCAGAGTGGTGTCATCTGCATATCTGAGGTTGTTAATGTTTCTTCCAGCAATTTTCACCCCAGCTTTGCATTCATCCAGCCCCGCACATCGCATGATGTGTTCTGCATACAAGTTAAAAAGGTTGGGGGAGAGGATGCAGCCTTGCCGTACGCCTTTCCCAATCCTGAACCAGTCTGTTGTTCCGTTGTCAGTTCTTACTGTTGCTACTTGGTCCTTGTAGAGATTCCTCAGGAGAGAGACAAGGTGGCTTGGGATGCCCATCCCACCAAGAACTTGCCACAATTTATTATGATCCACACAGTCAAAGGCTTTAGAATAGTCAATGAAGCAGAAGTAGATGTTTTTCTGAAACTCCCTGCCTTTCTCCATTATCCAGCGGATATTGGCAATCTGGTCTCTCGTTCCTCTGCCTTTTCTAAACCCAGATTGAACATCTGGCGGTTCACAATATACACATGTAATACATAACATTAAAATCACGGAAAAATTCAATCGGCAAGGTTCAAATGCCAGCCTAAATAAATAAGTTTTATAAGCTCTACAAAAGGAAAGTAAATCTCAGAGAGCTTGTGTCCCCGTTGGCAAGGCATTCCACAGGTAAGGAGCCACCACCGTAAATGCTCTACGCCTAGTAGACATCAGGTGAAAGGTCCTAAATTGGGAACTTCAAGTAAATTCTGGTCGTCTGAACAGAGTGATCTCTGGGGTTTGTAGGGGATGAGGCGGTCCCTCAGGTATTCCGGACCCAAGTCATATAAGGCCTTGAAGGTAAGAATCAACTCTTTGAAGGTAATCAGATACTCAATTGGCAACTAGTGCAGTTGCTGCAGGATTGGAGTGATATGACGCCTCGCTGAGACCCCTGCAAGAAGCTGGGCAGCAGCATTTTGCACTAGTTTAAGTTTCCAGATCACCGATAAAGGCAGGCCTATGTAGAGGGCGTTACAATAGTCCAATCTTGAGATGACCGTAGCTTGGATTACTGTGGCCAGGTCGTCCCTGGACAGATAGGGAGCCAGATGCCTAGCCTGACGCAGATGGAAAAATGTGACTCTGCTCACAGCGGAGGCCTGGGCCTCCATCGTCAGCATAGGGTCTAAAAGGACTCCCAGACTCTTTACCAAAGATGATGGGCATAATGTCACGCCATCCAGGGCAAGCAACCAGATCACCCCTCTGTCCGGGCGACCCAGCCAAAGGATCTCCGTCTTCTCTGGATTTACCCTCAACCTGTATTACTTGCTAATGCAATTTATGAGTTGACAAGTGACCTGATAGCAAGTACATCCATATGCCAACAATGTCTGATCTTAGGTAGTTTGTTTCCCATGTTAATCAAATCAAAAACATGCAATAGTCAATTGAAACAGAAGCCATTTGTTTGCCTTTTCCATTTCTCAATAACAGAGCAGAGCAAATCAGGATGATCAATGGGAAATTATGCAGGATGATCAATGGGAAATTATGCAGGATGAGTGAAACCATACATGGATAGCAAGCGCTTGTCATTTATTGTCTTGATTCAGAATTAAGTATATCAAAACCTAGGGTCTAAGGCAGTGGTTCTCAACCTGAGGGTTACGACCCCCAGAGGGATTGATCAGCAATTTGAGAGGCTTGCGCCACTGCTTCCTTAGGCCCCGCCACCTCCGCCTCCCCAGAATGGCTGCCAAGCACCCTCTGTCAGCCAAACAGCCAGTCAGCATCCGCGTCCTCGCCACTTCAATTCCATTGTCAATGCTCACCAAACACTTCCAGTATTTTCTGCTGGTTGTGGGAGTTCTTTGTGCTAAGTTTGGTTGAATTCCATCATTGGTGGGGTTCAGAATGCTCTTTGACTGTAGGTTAACTATAAATTTCAGCAACTACAATTCCCAAATAGCGAAATCAATCCTGCCCAACCCCACTAATATTCAAATTTGGGTATATTGGGTATTTGTGCCAAATTTGGCCCAGATCCATCATTGTTTGGTTTCACAGTGCTCTCCGGATGTAGGTGAACTACATCTCCCCTAAATCACTGACAATTCCTCCCAAACCCCACCAGTATTTTCTGTTCATCATGGGGGTTCTGTGTGCCAAGTTTGGTCCAGGTCTGTCATTTTTGAGGGGCCTCAGTGGTCTGTGGAAGTCAGAGATTAATCAGTTGAAAGAACTGCAAATTATTATTATTTATTTATTTACTTTATTTGTATACCGCTCTTCTCAGCCCTTAGGCGACTCAGAGCGGTTTACAACAATTTAGGTATACACAATACAAAATCATTAAGCATTTAAAAGCAATAGCATCACAAATCATCAATATTAATACATCACTACATCAATATAACAAATCCATCAGGTCTCATCCATGAAATCAGAATCCAAACTCATTATCCGATATTCCGTATTCCGATAGTCAGTCAATCAATCACACTGCTTAGTCGAATGCCTGTTCAAACAGCCAGGTCTTTACTTATCTCTGGAATGCCAGCAAGGAGGGGGGTCGATCTACTATCTGCAGGAAGGGCGTTCCACAGCCGAGGGGCCACCACTGAGAAGGCCCTGTCTCTCGTCCCCGCCAGGCGTGCTTGTGAAGCTGGCGTGATCGAGAGCAGGGCCACCCCAGACGATCTTAATGTCCTAACTGGTTCATAGGAG
Organism: Anolis sagrei; assembly: GCF_037176765.1. NCBI lineage: Eukaryota > Metazoa > Chordata > Lepidosauria > Squamata > Anolidae > Anolis > Anolis sagrei. The sequence continues at coordinate 12,499,354 of NC_090021.1, forward strand.
GAGACGCGTTCGGACAGGTAGGTCGGGCCAGAACCGTTTAGGGCTTTAAAGGCTAAAGCCAGCACTTTGAATTGTGCCCGGTAGCAAATTGGCAGCCAGTGGAGCTGGCGCAACAGAGGAGTTGTATGCTCCCTGAGTGCCGCTCCTGTTAGCATCCTGGCTGCCGATCGTTGGACCATTTGAAGCTTCCGAGCTTCCGAGCAGTCTTCAGAGGCAACCCCACGTAGAGAGCGTTGCAGTAGTCTAAACGGGATGTGACTAGAGCATGGACTACGGTGGCCAAGTCAGGCTTCCCAAGGTACGGGCGAATCCCACCATTTGTTGTCCATGCTCCCCCAAACATATCGCTTTTGCAATTAATAACTATACTTTATTTTATTTTATTTATTTATTTACAGCATTTTTACCCCGCACTTCCAAACACCCCCCCCCCCCCCGGGGGGGACGACTCAGAGCGGCTAACACAGGCAGCAATTCAATGCCACAGTATCAATAAACTTTAATTATGTTCAATGTGTAACAATGAAAATACATCCTGCATATCGGATATTTACATTAAGATTTGTAACAGTAGCAAAATTACTGTTATGAAGTAGCAATGAAAATAATTTTATGGTAGGGGATTACCACAACAGGAGGAACGGTATTAAAGGTTAGTGGCATCAGGAAGGTTGTGAACCTTCCTGATGCACTGGACTAAGTGACTACATTTGCCTACATTTGCCTCCCAGGAGACTTTGGAGGGCTAGGACCACACCAAAAAAGTCACTTTGTGTTCGTTTGCTGTTGGAGAGGTCAAAGGAAAATGCCAAAAATGTGGTGAAAAGGCCCCCAAGTTGTCTAGAAGTGTCCTAAGGGCAATGTTATTTTTTGAAGTGACCTCTGAAAGGAACAAAAATGGCCTTGCAGCCACATACAACCTGCACATTGCCCACTCTGGACCTCCCCTGATTTGTGTCATGCTTTTCAACTGAGTTGATTTCCATATCACTAACGGAGAGACACTCAGTGTCACAGACAGGAAAGGCTATACCTGGCTTCTTGTACACTTCTTCTTCATCGCCTACTTCATCCTCCGTAACCTCAGAGCCTGTAGTGTATTCCTCATCTTCCGAAAGCAGCAACTGTTGCTTCTATGGAGGGTTACAAAATAAAAACAAATAACTTTTTTTTCTTTTATAAGCCCACAAATTATTCTCTTCTTCTCTCCATGATAACACTCAAGGGTTTACAGGAAACCCAGAAGGGTGTTCCAATAGCTTTTCCTACAGAGTCTCATTCACCAGCTGTTGTTATCATATTTGACTTTGTCAGTATACAGCAGGCATGGGCAAATTTCAGCCCTCCTGGTGTTTTGGACTTCAATTCCCACAATTCCTAACAGCCTACAGACATATGGGCCAAAGGTAAAATCATCAGCAATTATAAGATCTATCAACCAAAAGGTAGCAAGTTTGAAACTCCAGGCTGGTGTGAGCTGCCAACTGTCAGCCTAGCTCATTGTTTACCTAAGCAATTTGAAAACAGCTTTAGATGTGATTAGAGAAATTAGGCATCGCTAAAAAAAGCGCGGGAGGTGCTTTCGTTGTCCATGCTCCCCCAAACATATCGCTTTTGCGATTAATCACTATACTTTATTTATTTATTTACAGCATTTTTACCCCGCCTTTTTTACTGAGGTCTTTAAAATCATCTGGGGAGGCCCTACTCTCGGTCCCGCCATCATCACAAGCACGTTTGGCAGGGATGAGAGACAGGACGGGGATGAGAGCCAGGACCTTCTCAGTGTTAGCTATAAAAAGTTAAAACGTGGCTATACGAGCCACGTTTTAACTTGCCTCCGAAACGTCAAGAGGGAAGAAGCAGATCTGATTTCCCTAGGGAACGTGTTCCATAGCCGAGGGGCCACCACTGAGAAGGTCTTGTCTCTCATCCCCGCCAAGCGTGCTTGTGATGACGAGCAAGCTTTTACAAATACAGAGTAGCTAATATAGGAAATCGAATGACCTGACAATGGAATTGGGCAATGCTTGAGAATAATGAGACGCTGATGATGTCGCTTTTATTGCTTTTGTGGTGTTTTATATTGTTTAATGTTTTTATCTATATTCTGTTCTATGTATACTGATTTGTTGGAAAGCGCCTTGAGTCACCAATTGGCTGAGAAAGGCGGTATACAAATGCAGTAAATAAATAAATAATAAATTTGCGACGCCATAAAGAAAGAAGATCAGAAAATGCTGGGCAACCAAAAGGAAGGAGGAAGTCATGGCAGCTCTTCGTCATAGAGGATAGAGCAACAGCACCCCTTGGACTCGAGCCCAACCTTCCATGGCACAAAAACAGCTGAAACAAACCACCTCCTTCTGTTCTGTCTGTGTGTGTGTTGTCTATACAAAGTGGCATTGAATGTTCGCTGTGTATATGTACTGTGATCTGCCCTGAATCCCCTTCGGGGTGAGAAGGGCAGAATATAAATAAAGTGTTATTATTATTACTATATGCCAAAATGTAAAACAAACAGGAAAGGACAGGAATATCCTGGAGATTTAGACTGGGAAACATATTCAGACTTAAAATTATGGTTGTAGTTTATTTCTATACCAGTTATTTATTTACTTGACTTATATACCGCTGTTCTCAGCCCGGAGGCGACTCACAGCGGTTCACAACACACAAGAATTCAATGCACCAATATAAAAACAGTTAACAACCTAATCCAATACACAATTATTACACAATTACTATAATAACCATTCACTAGTTTCTCATTACTAAAAAAAACATGATCCAGATTCGTCATCCATTGTTCCATTCCTATGTCATTACCATTCATTGCACTAATTATTCGAAGACCAGTTTTTGGTCTAAACAACTTCTTCACTCTACCCCGACATGTTCAGCCAATGGCAACCAATTATTCAACATCTTAATGTAAAATTAATTTTAAAATGTATATAGGGGATCCTATAAGACTGCAGACAAGGAGTAAACAGATGTAAAGTAAGATTCTATGATATTTTTATATGTATTACTTATTTATTTATTTACAGTATTTATATACCTCCTTTCTCACCCCTGGGGGGAGGGGACGGGACTCAAAGCGGTTTATTATTTAGATAGTAGACTGTGCCCCTTTGAAGGAAATATATTATCAGATAAATGATTATGGAACATTAATAGATAGAAAGTATTGCACTGTTTGCAATAAACACTTGCAAAAGTATGTCTACTTGAATGAATGAATAAATAAATAAATAGGAGCAGATGGGTTACTGTGCCAAAAATGACCAGCAAAGAACCACAGTGAATGTAATACAAGTGTTTCAATAACACAAACAATACTTAAAATGCAAAAAAAAAAAAAATGGCGTATGAGACGTAAGTGCAATTGGAACAAACATACCAGCTGAAGAGTCCAGTTCTTCAGAGAAAGGAACTGGAAGAAAAGCAAGAAAGGGAAAGCTGATAGAAGCAAAAACTTCACAGAATGTGGTGGCATATTTTATGACACTTAATTATAACCCTTCTGTAAAATGTAAGCAAGGTGTGAAAAATAATTTACACATTTAAAAAAATAAACATTTCAGGGGGCTGCTGACACAATGAGTCATTATTTAAACCGACACAAAGAGAAGGAAACGACAGGGAAGACAGAAAAAGGAGTATATGAACATTGCAGCAGCTTTTAAAACAAACTGGTTTTTATTTTAGTACTAGCTATCCCCTGTCACGCGTTGCTGTGGCAAAGTCTCATGAGCTGGAAAATAAAGTAATAAGAAAGTGTTGGTTTCCAATATATGTAATGCTTGTGGGATAAAAGTATTTCTTGCTGTTTCTTTGTCTGTTGATGTGGAGATTGTCTGGTTTGCCTACTCTGGAACATGCAACATATCATTGTCCTTCTTTAGGGGTCCCTTTCATAGAATCATAGAATCATAGAATCGAAGAGTTGGAAGAGACCTCATGGGCCATCCAGTCCAACCCCCTGCCAAGAAGCAGGAATATTGCATTCAAATCACCCCTGACAAATGGCCATCCAGCCTCTGCTTAAAAGCTTCCAAAGAAGGAGCCTCCACCACACTCTGGGGCAGAGAGTTCCACTGCTGAACGGCTCTCACAGTCAGGAAGTTCTTCCTCATGTTCAGATGGAATCTCCTCTCTTGTAGTTTGAAGCCATTGTTCCGCATCCTAGTCTCCAAGGAAGCAGAAAACAAGCTTGCTCCCTCCTCCCTGTGGCTTCCTCTCACATATTTATACATGGCTATCATATCTCCTCTCCGCCTTCTCTTCTTCAGGCTAAACATGCCCAGCTCCTTAAGCCACTCCTCATAGGGCTTGTTCTCCAGACCCTTGATCATTTTAGTCGCCCTCCTCTGGACACATTCCAGCTTGTCAATATCTCTCTTGAATTGTGGTGCCCAGAATTGGACACAATATTCCAGGTGTGGTCTAACCAGAGCAGAATAGAGGGGTAGCATTACTTCCTTAGATCTAGACACTATGCTCCTATTAATGCAGGCCAAAATCCCATTGGCTTTTTTTTGCTGCCACATCACATTATTGGCTCATGTTTAACTTGTTGTCCACGAGGACTCCAAGTTCTTTTTCACACGTACTGCTCTCGAGCCAGGCATCCCCCATTTTGTATCTTTGCATTTCGTTTTTCCTGCCAAAGTGGAGTATCTTGCATTTGTCACTGTTAAACTAGGATGCTTGCCATAGATGCAGGCAAAACGTCAGGAGAAAATGCCTCTAGAACATGGCGATATAACCCGGAAAAACCTACAACAACCCAGTGATTCCGGCCATGAAAGCCTTCGACAATACATTGCAGCATCTTTTAAAACAAACTGGTTTTTTATTTTAGCATGGTTTTTTGTGAATATAAGCAGAATTTTTCATATGCAGGACAGAGAGATATTAAAGCCACAGAGATTAAGAATATTTATACAGTGGAGGTGGGATAAAATGGAAAAGAAACCGTTGAAATGAATTATATTCACAAATTCAGATCCATTCTTAGAAGTATAAACAAAGATGACAGCTTCATGAAACTATACATACGGTACATATATCTCAATACAAGTGTCTTCGCTATTTCATATGAAACAAAAGTAATCTTCTCATATAGGGTTTTGAACCCAAGGAAAATGACTTTTGATAAGCAGATGTATAGGTTTTTTTTCACCCACCAACACTAACTGAACACTGTAAAGATTTGAAAGATCTATGTCACCTTACGCTGCCCTTTAGAAACTTAGGATAAGAATCATGATTTGCATCTTTCTGGATCTTATTAGATTCTAAATTTCTTTCACTTATGTTTCAATGAGGAAACAAAGGAAACTTATAGAAGTATTTGGCCTCCTTATTTTTCCGATTCAGATACTTCATTTTTATATACAAGGCATTCTCTTGCCAATATAATTCCAATAATCTGTTACAGCAAGGAAAAATGACAATTTACAACAGGAATGGTGAATCTGTGGCCTTTCTGGAAGTTGTTTGACTATAACTCCCAATCATTTCATCATTGAGAAAAGTGAGATAATCCAAGTAGAGCTGAGACATGATTGGTATTGTTATTTATTCATTCAGTCGCTTCCAACTCTTCGTGACCTCATGGATCAGCCCACGCCAGAGCTCCCTGTCGGCCATCACCACCCCCAGCTCCTTCTGAGTCAAGCCAGTCACTTCAAGGATACCATCCATCCATCTTGCCCTTGGTCGGCCCCTCCTCCTTTTCCCTTCCATTTTCCCCAGCATCATTGTCTTCTCCAAACTTTCCTGTCTTCTCATGATGTGGTCAAAGTACTTCATTGCCTTTAATATCATTCCCTCCAGTGAGAAGTCAGACATTATTTCCTGGAGTATGGACTGGTTGCATCTTCTCACGGTCCAAGGCACTCTCAGAAGTTTCCTCCAACACCACAAAAGCATCTATCTTCCTTTGCTCAGCCTTCCTTATGGTCCAGCTTTCACATCCGTAGGTTGCTACAGGGAATACCATTGCTTTAACTATGCGGATCTTAGTTACCAGTGTAATGTCATTTTATTGAGATTGCTCATTGCTCTCCTCCCAAGAAGTAAACTTCTTCTGCTTTCCTGGCTGCAGCCCGTGTTTGCAGTAATCTTGGTGCCTAGAAATACAAAGCCTGTCACTGCCTCCATGTTTTCTCCTTCTATTTGCCAGTTATTAATCAGTCTGGTTGCCATCATCTTGGTTTTTTGGATGTTTAACTGCAACCCAGCTTTTGCACTTTCTTCTTTCACCTTGGTTAGAAGGCTCATCAGCTCCTCCTTACTTTCAGGCATCAAAGTGGTATCATCTGCATATCTAAGCTTGTTAATGTTTCATCCAGGAATTTTAACTCCAGTCTTGGATTCATCAAGTCCCGCATGTCGCATGATGTTCTCCTACAAATGGACCTTGAGCTTGTTTGGAGGTTCTACCAGAGGAGAACAGCTATCGTATACCCGGGATTGAAGACTGGAGACCTCAGTACACTCCTTCTATACCTGGGACATCATCCTCTTCCACCGAGCACGCAGATTCAGGAAGGACACACATGGAGCGGTGAGGGAGGAAGGGGACACCCATCTAGCCAGCCAGATCAGCCGAATCAACCCTGGTGCTCAATGGGGTGACAGATGTCGCAGCCAGATCGCCCTCACATCCACATGATGTGTTCTGAACGCAAGTTGAATAGGTTGGTTGAGAGTAGACAGCCCTGCCATACTCCTTTCTCAATCTTGAACCAGTCTGTTGTTCTGTGGTCTGTTCTTACTGTTGCTACTTGGTCATTATACAGATTCCTCGGGAGACAGACAAGGTGACTTGATATCCCAGACCACCAAGAACTTGCCACAATTTATTATGATCCACATAGTCAAAAGCTTTAGAATAGTCAATAAAAAAGAAAGAGAAGTTTTTCTGAAACTCCATACCTTTATCCAGTGGATATTGGCAATTTCCCAAAGGAAGTATTAAATCTGAGCAGTTTTCAGACAATATTCCAATCTATAACTTGGAAATATAACCAACTGCCATAGCTATATGAAAATCAAGAATAAAAGTGGGAAATACAATTACTCACAGCATTGATCTCTCCTGTTTTGGGGCCCCATGGTGAGTTTGGCTCCAGCAGAACGTCACACTCAATGGCCTTCTCATCATTCAGCCCAATTCCAGAATCACTGGACAAAAGAAACATTTAGGTAAATGATGGAACAGGTGGGCAGACTTTGGATTCCAGAAAAGCCAATTCAACTAGTAAGAGTATCTGGGGATTACTTTACCCAGAAAAAACACAAGAATACAACTATATCCTGACCTGTTTGCATCTTTGGAAAAAGGTACGACAATGACATCCCTGTGCTGAGTCAGGTCATTCAGTATTTTCGCCGTCTGGTAAGGCATGGCATCCCCGCCTTCGCCACCCGCAGGCAAGCCAATCATGTGGTCTCTTACTTTACATCCCTTTGAGTTTGAAAAAAAAATGGAGTGACATCAGGTTAGACAAGCGACTGGCCTAATGTGGACATAGTGACAAGGCAGAGTTAAGTCCTGACCAAAATCTGCAAAAGCCACTTCAAACGATGGCTTCAGATTCCACTCTTGAAGCCCATCTTAGTTTCAATGTTTAACTAAGAAGCCCTACATCTGCACAGAGCTAAAATGCATGACATTGGCATTTCTCTACCTGGGGGGTCAGGACCCCTGGGGAGGTCACAAGGGGGTGTCAGAGGGGTTGCCAATGACCATCAGAAAACACAGTATTTTCTGTTGGTCATGAGGGTTCTGTGTGGGACGTTTGACCCAGTTCTATCGTTGGTGGAGTTCAGAATGCTCTTTGATTGTAGGTGAACTATATATCCCAGCAACTACAACTCCCAAATGTCAAGGTCTATTTTGCCCAAACTCCACCACTGTTCACACTTGGGCATGTTAAGTATTCGTGCCAAGTTTGGTTCAGATCCATCATTGTTACCAGTCCACAGTGCTCTCTGGATGAAGGTGAACTACAACTCCAAAACTCAAGGTCAATGTCCATCAAATCCTTCCAGTATTTCCTGTTGATCATGGGAGTTCTGTGTGCCAAGTTTAGTTCAGTTCAATCATTGGTGAAGTTCAGAATGCTCTTTGATTGTTGGTGAACTATAAATCCCAGCAACTCCCAAATGTCAAGGTCTATTTTGTCCAAACTCCACCACTGTTCACACTTGGGCATATTAAGTATTTGTGCCAAGTTTGGTTCAGATCCATTATTGTTAGAGTCCACAGTGATCTCTGGATGTAGGTGAACTACAACTCCAAAACTCAAGGTCAATGTCTATCAAACCCTTCGTGCATTTCCTGTTTGTTGGTCACGAGAGTTCTGTGTGCCAAGTTTAGTTCAATTCAATCATTGGTGAAGTTCAGAATGTTTTTAATTGTAGGTTAACTACAAAACCCAGCAACTACAACTCCCAAATAACAAAATCAATCCCCACTCCCCACGCCAACCCCACCAATACTCAAATTTGGGCATATCAGGTATTTGTGCCAAATTTGGTCCAGTGAATGAAAATACATCCTGCATATCAAATATTTATATTACAATTCATAACAGGAGCAAAATTCCAGTTATGAAGTAGCAATGAAAATAATTTTATGGTTGAGGGTCACACCACAACATGAGGAACTGTATTAAGGGGTCGCAGCATTAGGAAGGTAGAGAACCACTGAATTACATGCTTATGCTGTTTTCAGCTGAAGAAACTTGAATAGCTCCAAGGATTGGAAGAGACCATAAGGGCCATCCAGTCCAATCCTCATCATGATTTGATTGTGTGCAGGAACACACAATCAAATCACTCCCAACAGATGGCCATCCAGCCTCTGCTTTAAAAAGCTCCAGGGAAGGAATCATAGAATCAAAGAGTTGGAAGAGACCTCATGGGCCAACCAGTCCAACCCCCTGCCAAGAAGCAGGAATATTGCATTCAAATCACCCCTGACAGATGGCCATCCAGCCTCTGTTTAAAAGCTTCCAAAAACGTAACCTCCACCACATTCTCACTCAACACAAATCTTTCACATTTTCTCCCATCTGTACCTACCTTTGGAAGAGGCGCAGGATCAAATCGGAGAACCTTTTGGTTACAGCAGGGATATATTCCGGTGCCAGAGGAACCGAGAGAACTTGCTATTCCAAGGTAAAGCACAGGCTGAGGGTGGTATTGGCAATGCGAGAATTCAGTGCACAGGAAGGTCTGTAATGATAATCCCAATTGCAAGATTTACCTTTGATGATTAAAAAAAAGGGGTAACGGCAGGCATGGGCCAACTTGGGCCCTCCAGGTGTTTTGGACTTCAACTCCCACAATTCCTAACAGCCGGTAGGCTGTTAGGAATTGTGGGAGTTGAAGTCCAAAACACCTGGAGGGCCCAAGTTGGCCCATGCCTAGGTAATGGTATCCTAAACCATAGAAGTGTTTTCTTGCCAGCATCATCTCTTCTCATGCTATGAAATTATTTCAGAATGGTCCACCCATATTTAAATCAGTGGCTAGGCATAGGCAATCCATGGTTCTCAATGGTTCTAAAGTATTTACAAAGCTAGGGGGCGCTGGTGCTTTGCTTCTACAGTGTTGCTAAAGTTCTGGTGGTGAAAATTTCAGAACTCTAACAAAACTTTCAAAATTTTGTTATAAATGGCAGTTCTTAATTGGTTCTGTTATAAAAAGCGTCAATAACGAAATAATAATGAAATTTTGAATGTTTTGTTAGGTTTCTGAAATTTTCACCCCCAGAACTTTAGCATCACTGTAGAAGCATTGTGATTGTGGCACAGCTGGCTGAGTGTCAGCTGCATTAAGATCACTCTGACCAAAAGGACATGAGTTCGAAGCCAGCCAGGGGCTGGAGTGGGCTTCCAACCAATTGTGTAGCCTCATTGTCGACCTTTGCAACCTGAAAGATAGTTGCATCTGTCAAGTAGGAAAATTAGGTACCACCTTGTGCGGGGAGGCTAAATTAACTAATTTATGAGGCCATAAAAAAGACTCCAGCAAAGCACTCCAACAAAAAAAGCATGTGGGGAATGCGGAGGTGCTTCATCAGTGTCGCAGATGGATGATGAAGGCGACAGCTCCCTTGGTGGCCAGAAAAAGTTAAATAGCCTCTGTGTATGTCTGTATACGTTGTATGTCAAATTGACATTGAATGTTTGCCATATATGTGTACATTGTAATCCATCCTGAGTCCCCAGAGGGGTGAAAAGGGCGGAATATAAATACTGTAAATAAATAAATAAATAAATAAGCAAAGCACCAAAGCCCCTTAGTTTTGTAAGTACTTTAGAATAATTTAGAGCCATGGATTGCCCGTGCCTATCAGTGGTGCAGTGGGTTAAAACGCTGAGCTGCTGAACTTGCTGATCGATAGGTCTTGGGTCAAATCCGGGAAGTGGTGTGAGCTCCTGCTGTTAGGCCCAGCTTCTGACAATCTAGGAGTTCGAAAACATGCAAATGTGAGTAGATCAATAGCTACTGCTCTGGCGAGAAGGTATTGGTGATCCATGCAGTCATGCCGGCCACATGACCTTGGAGGTGTCTATGGACAATGTTGCCTCTTAGGCTTAGAAATGGAAATGAGCACCGACCCCCAGAGTCAGACACAACTGGACTCAATGTCAGGGGGAAACCTTTACCCTTACAACAGATTTACCTATTATCTCTTCTCAGATCATCCCTCAAAACGTTCAAAATTTGAAAGCTGCTACTTTAAATGAAAACATATAATGGCCTAGATTGGCAAAGAAGACCCTCCCCCCCAAAAAAAACCCACTTACTTGATTACATCGCGAACATGCCAGAGAATTGATTGTCCCCCAAAGGCGCCAGTAGACGTCTCGCCAAGACTTCAATTCCTCAAAAAGGCTCAGCAAGTACTCATGGACATCCCAAGATTTATCTCTGTACACAAAGAGCAACGCGGGGTCAGACAGATCCAAGTGTTAGTTCTTGCAAGCAGTTGTTTGTACCGTATTTTCCCCAAATTAGATTGGGCCTTATTTATTTATTTACTATATTTATATACCACTTTTCTCAGCCCTCGGACAACTCAAAGCGGTTTACAGTAGCAAAATTCAATGCTCAAAACATCATATTAAAACAATAGCATAATAAACAATCATTATAAAATAATTGGAACATCTCATTAGCGTGTCTTAGTTAAAATCAAGATCCAATCTCATAATACAATTGTTCCATATTCCAATATCTCATAAGTTAGAAACAACTTGAAGGCAAACAACAACTTCACCTATGAAAAAGGAACCCACAATCACACCCTGAAGAGCTCCGACAACTGAATTGATTAGGTACCTTATGTGGACATAGATAATATTTCCATGCTGATCTACGTTAATCTTTCCAGGTACACATGGTATTCTTCTTTCGGTGTCCTTAATAAGAAGTTTCTTACATAAGCAGCACCTGTTGAAAATAAATAAATGTTGTATCTTCAGACTTAGGGAGATGCAAAAGGAAAAAGTACATGGGAGGCAAAGATGTACCTAGTTCCTTTACCTGTACAGAGTTGCAGCACTTCCTTGAGAATCTGGGTTCTGGTATTCTGGATCAAATAACCTTTCTATCTTCTTGCAGAAAAGCTTGCTGCCAATAGTAAACAAACATGTATTGTAAATGCAAGCAACTAACCAAATCTGTGCTGTTGCACGCTGGGCCTGTGCATAAAACTGTAGACAGGACATAAATTCTGTGTGCCCAACGGGACGCCAGGGCTGCCTCAGATTAAAGGCCTTTGGATTTCCTTAAAACAGAGTCTTTAGATTGCTTAAAGGTTCAACAGAGTTCTTTATTATTGAAAACAAACAGGTACTTTAAGGCTTTCTTAACAGTCTATTGGCTCTCTCTCAATCTTGTCCACAGGGAACAGGCACTATCTTCATAACTGTAACTAATGGGGAAATCCTTAACCTCTAATCTGGGCAGTCTGTCTTTATCTTTGTTGGTGTGGAGCCCCTGCACCCGGTACCAACTGCTTCTGGCTTCCGCGAGTGACCCTTACCAAGCAGAGCTTTGTAGACTTCCAGGGGAAAAGGAATTCAGGTTTCCGTGATGGCTGACTGAAGTCCTTCAGCAAAGGAGCTGTAGGGCTGTATAACCCCGGCCAAGCTGTGGGCTGTATATCTCCCCAGCCAAGCCGTAGAAGATGAAGCTTTCTACGAAGCTCTTGGTATTATGTCCTGCATGAAAGGCTTCTCTGTGTGGACTGAACCCAAATTGGGTCCTATTTCCACCAAAACGCAAAAAAGGGGGCGGGACCAAGGAACCTAACGATAATTGACAGGTGGCTTGCCCTATGATTGCAGCCAAAAGAAGCCACCTATCTGCAGAGTCCCTGAAATTTAGGACTACAACATTCAATGCAAAGCAAACAAAATTGGAGCTCCTGGTACAGCTGTACCTGCACAAAATCACTAAACTTTTGTGGATTGATCTTTCAGTTGTTTGGTCTTTAATTTTTACCAGAAGGTTATTTGAATTCAGTTATTATAAGTCATACAAAGGATCTACAGTGGATGTATAGCAAAGGATCTACAGTGGATGTATAGCAGGCATTGGCAAGCTTGTGCCTTCCAGGTGTTTTGGACTTAAACTCCCACAATTCCAACTGGCTGTTAGGAATTGTGGGAGTTGAAGTCCAAAACACCTGGAGGGCCCAAGTTTGCCCATGCCTGACCTAGAGAGTCCTACAAACATTTCTGGGGATGAGGGAGGGGATTTTTTTTAGAAGCATGGATAAAAGAAATGGTGGATATTTAATCCACAGCTAACATACTGTACCTCTTAAACTTATCCCTCTTGTCCTTCACCTCTTCCAGTTCGTTATGCGTGAAAAGGTCTGCGATGCGTGTCAGGAGGTTAGCATTGATGCAGTTCATATTGCACGGTGTGGCTACAATTGCGCTCATATTCTTGTGGCAGTAATTAATACATTTTTCCACCTGGGGACACAGATGTTTATACATGTAATCTACACCTCTTGCTGTCATTTTTAAATAGCGAGTCAGTGACTATAAAAGATTATAGGAGCAAGAAGGATAATCTTTTATCCAAAACTGAAATAAAAAAAATTAGTATCGGTATTTATTAAGGGTCAGGATACTGACTGTTTTATGATATTGTGTTATGTTTTATGATGTGTTTATTTTATTCTTTATTTTTATATTATTGTGTTATGTACTTAATCTATGTTTGCTTTCCCCCATGTAAGCCGTCTCAAATCCCTTCGAGGAGATGGAGGCGGGGGGGGGGGGGGAGGTATAAAATAAAGTTATTGTTGCTGCTGTTGTTGTTGTTGTTGTTATTTTCCAAAATTTCAAGGGCCGGGCTTTAGCACAGCAGTTTAAACTACCAGCTGCAATAAATCTCGTCAGTGGAGAGGTTGACAGTCAAGGTGAGCTCCAGACCTTTCACCCAGTTTCCGCCTACTTAGCAGTCCAAAAGCAACATGTGAGTAGATAAATAGTGACCGCTTAAAAGTGGGGTGGTATTAAGGCACCCATAAGGAAATGCCAATCAAAAAAGGAGGAAGTTACAAACAAAGCTCTTCAGCAGAGAGCGACAGCACCCTCCCGTGGCCGGAACCGAGCACGAGCCTCCAAGAAGCCGAGGGTGGGGAAAAGCCTATATATACCTCTATCTATGTTCAACTGTTTGTCTTGTCTGTCTATAAAAACAGCATTGAATGTTTGCCGCATATATGAGGGGTATTCTTTATGTAAGGTCCGTTTTGTTGTAGACACTAGTAGACACTAGTAGTTTGCGCGCATACCGCAACGAGCGCGTGTGTCATGTACCGGCATGCCTCGGGAACAACTGTGCTCAGTTTCCGCTCTGTAGCTAACCTGTACGGTTCTGTTCTGTGCATGTGAGGTTCGCTCAGTGATACGGTTTTTGTCAGCAAGGAACCTGCCTGCTGCAGAAATTCATCGACAGATTTGTGAAGTGTACGGTGATACTGTAATGAGTGAAAGCAAAGTGTGTAAGTGCGTACGACAATTCAAAGATGGCTGTGACAATGTCCATGTAGTTCTGCGCGCGAACTACTAGTGTCTACAACAAAACGGACCTTACTTAAAAAATACCCCTCGTATATGTTCTGTGATCCGCCCTGAGTCTCCTTCGGGGTGAGAAGGGCAGAATATAAATACTGTAAATAATAATAATAAATATTTCCTACAACATTTGTATTTGGTCAAAGCAGTACGTGGTTTACACAGCCGAATCACAAAAACTTAGCAATATTTTGTAGTAACCAATCCTGGCTAGATAATGTTCACACAGCTGGACAACATCTAGTGCTACTCAGAAAACATTTAGAAAGCTTTAGCTACTATGATACCATGATTGAAGGCCCGACTGGTGATGATACTGCTTTCAGCACAGCGCAAACTGTTTTAACTTCTCAAACTGTTTAATAAGTGCAATAGAGCAACATGACACCCAGTGTCAACAAAACAGAGAGAATGAGATGGAAACAGCCACAACAACCCAATGTGTACAAAGTTTAAAGAGCACGAATATAACAGCCCGCATTACTGCATGAGGGCAGAGCCAGTCTTTATGCATTTATTGTAAGCCCTCTTGGTAATCCTCCTAGATAAAAAAAAATGGGATAGAAAACCAAGTAAGCTATTGGTTTACTTGATTTCCTATTTCACAATATCCGAGCTGCCTCCAGGATTAGGTTTCTGTGATCACACAGCTCCAAGCGCAGAGGAATTTTGTTGTATACTCACTAATGAATCCATCTTTAAGAACTCGGAGGAAATGAGAATTGAAATGACATTATTCGGTTCTACAGACAGAAATAAGAGAACAAAAGTGAAAAAGGATTATTAGGTTACATTTTTAACTATCTTGCGTTATTTTGTAAAAGGAAACACTACAAGAGATTCTTTGCATTACATTCCATTAACAAGGAAAAGGAGGAAGATTGAGAATTTGGTTGGGTGCTTCTACAGGAGAAAAAATAATGAAAAATTGTACTTATATGTCTGTGGAATATCCAGGGAGGGAGAAAGAAGTCTTGTCTGTTTGAGGCAAATGTGAATGTTGCAACTGGCCACCCTGATTAGCACTAAATGACCTTGCAGCTTCAATACTTCAATGCTTCCTGCCTGGGAGAATCCTTTGTTGGGAGGTGGCCAATCGCAACACTCACACCCAAAGAGACAAGAGTTCTTTCTCCCACCCTGGACATTCCACAGATATATAAACCCCACTTGCCTAGTTTCCAACAGACCTCACAAACTCTGAGAATGCCTGCCATAGATGTGGGAGAAACATCAGGAGAGAATGCTTCTGCAACATGGCCATACACCCCGGAAAACTCACAGCAACCCAACATTTTATTCGCTACGGTGACACAGCTCTGCTTTAAACAACAAAGAAGGTTGAACTTCTCAAAGTATTTTCTAATCCGAATGGATATGTTCTATTTCAGGCAACGGCAAACTATACAATTAGATATATTGTTGAAAGCTTTCATGGCCAGAATCATTGGGTTGCTGTGAATTTTCCGGACTGTATGGCCATGTTCCCGAAGCATTTTCTCCTGCATCTATGGCAGGCATCCTATGAGGTTGTGAGGTCTGTTGGAAACTAGGAAAATTGGGTTTCTATATCTGTAGAATGTCTTGGGTGGGAGAAAGAACTCTTGTCTGTTTGAGGTAGGTGTGAATGTTTCAATTGGCCACCTTGATTAGCATTTAATGGCCTGATAGGTTCAAGGTCTGGCTGGTTGCTGCCTGGGGGAATCCTTTGTTGGGAGGTGATTAGCTGGCCCTGATTGGTTCTTGTCTGTAATTCCCCCGTTTTTGAGCTTTGTTCTGACAGACAAAACTGTCTGGATTCCCCCAGGCAGTAAGAAGCCAAACCTTGAAACTCTCAGGTCATTAAATGCTAATTTGTCATAGACAATGGAGTGACAGCATGGCCTGTTGCTGGATTCGAGCACAACCATTCAAGGTGCCAAAAAGCTAGACCTTAACGTCAACACAATATACCTCCTTTCTGTTCTGACTGTTTCTGTATTGTCTATTCAAAACAGCACTGAATGTTTGCCGTGTATGTGTACTGTGATCCGCCATTAGTCCCTTTGTGGATGGATAGGGCAGAATATAAATAAAGTCTTATTATTTTTATAGCACAGTACTTGATGAACCAACATGGACAGAGCATATTATTTGAGAACACAGAAATGCTGGACCACTCTCACAACCACCATCTCAGACTACACAGAAAAGCCACTGAAATCCACAAGCATGTGGACAATTTCAACAGAAAGGAAGATACTGCTTTGAGTCCCCCTCGGGGTGAGAAAAGCGGTATACAAATACTGTAAATAAATACCATGAAAATGAACAACATCTTGTGGCAGCCGTTAGGAGAAAATAAAATAATAAAGGGAAATCATAATAATTTAGAATAAAATAGAAGATTCATGTTCCTACCTGATCTTGAAAAGACCATTTCTAATGAGTGAATTTGCAAACATGATATTGATTGACACTGGACTGGGGTCAGTTTGCTCTAGCCGATGTTTACATAGATATGAAGTCAACAAGAGAAGTTTGGCAGGACAAAGAAATCAATAGTATCGATCCAAGACTTGGAACATCTAAGGTCATATGGTGAGAGAGCGCCATCCTCTGACCACTTAATGTAAATAGCAGGCAATTTCAGAAGAGCTTTATCCTAAGTAAATTCCTTCATGGTCTTCACATTAAGAAATAAGTTATAATGAAGTAATTAAGGCTGAATTGACTAGAGGAGATTGCCTTGATCAAATCTTATGTTATAAACATATAAAAGTTATAATTCAATTAGAGATTTAAGGAATTGAACATATAAGAGTCATCTTAGGGTAACGGGTGCCAAGACCTGATAAAGATGTCCTTGGCAACTATACATGGAAACACCTGTTAATGATTGTATTGTGTAAATGTCAGACTCTTCCTGTGCATGTGTGGAAAGGGTGATATTCTACTATAAAAGACCGAAGCGATTCAGACCTCAGTTGTGACAGTCATTTGAGCTGTTCACCCTATACTCTGCAGAGATAGTAATAAAACCTTGGAAATCGGACAAGCTGTCTCCATCTTCCTTCTCCAAAAGTACTCTAATGATCTTGGGTAACTTATATTCCACAACAATCTGGCTACCAGTATTAAAAAAAACGCTAAAATCGGGACAGTAAATAAAGAGCAACACTCACAAAACCAGGAAATTCAAGACAGGAAACAATCAGGGGCAGCTAACACCTCCCAATAAAGGATTTCCCCCAGGCAGGAAGCAGCCAGGCTTTGACGCTGCAAGGGTATTCAATGCTAATCAGGTTGCCAATTGCAATATTCACACTTGTCTCCAGCAGACAAGGGTTCTTTCCCCCACCCTGGACATTCCACAGATATAAAAACCCCATTTGCTTAGTTTCCAGCAGATTTCACAACCTCTGAGGATGCTTGCCATAGATGTGGGCGATATGTCAGGATAGAATGCTTCTGCAACATGGCCATACAGCCTGGAAAACTCACAACAACCCACTATATAATTAGACTTCTTTTATATAAAAAAACAACCTAGGTTTATTCAACACTGTGGAGGAAGGCTTCAGAAAAGGGATCAGTTTTGCTCTGCATGGCCCGTTGGGAGCAAATCCCATGAAAGAGAATTATTTTATTTTATTGCATACAGACTTCTTGTTTGAAGTAGAAATCAGGCTTTTCAGAAAATGGATTTGTGACAAAAAGGAATAGGTTTTCTTTTACCTAAGGTGGGCATTTCATGCACCTCATACTCCTTAGTGTTCCTTTTAACATATCTTATCAACCAGTTAAAGATGTGAACGTCACAGTGAACTGAAATGTCCACCTCTTCCCAGCGCTGGGCATCCACAGACAGATATTCAGCAAAGTACTTCATTTCAGAAATCAACAGATCTCGCGGGCAAACAAAATCCTCCTTCAGATTTTTTGCTTCATCACATACATGGATCACCATATTTGGCCTTTATTTGAGAAGACAAAAAATAAATAAATCAAAGGAAAGAACATCACAGCAGCTTATCAACAAGCAATTAAAATGATTCGTTTAGTAAAAGAAAGATTCCAGCTCGGTTCCAATGCTATGAAAAATATAATGCCTCAAACTGAAATATATGCAACATGCTTTCAATAGGCAGAAAAGCAAATGTTTAAGCTAAAGCTAAAATATTACTCAGCAAAGGAAATTAAAGCATTGAAAATCAAACTGAATACTGTTAGCAAGATAATGGCAGTACTTGATCAATGATGTATATATATATATACGCTAACACGGTGAACACATTGATGGAGCAGAGAAAAGGTCAAAATATGGCACTGGGTATAGAATTTAACCTCCAAATAATTTTTAATTCCAATTACACATGTATACCTGATTAGGTAAAGGTTTCCCCTAACCTTAAGTTTAGTTGTGTGGTGGTGGTGGTCCAACTCTAAGCCGAAGAGCTAGTGTTGTCCATAGACACCTCCAAGGTCATGTGGCCAGCATGACTGCATGGAGCGCCATTACCTTCCCGCAGAAGTGGTACATACTGATCTATTTGCATTTGCATGTTTTTGAACTGCTAGATTGGCAGAAGCTGGGTCTAGGAGCAGAAGCTCAGCCTGCTCTCTGAATTCAAACCGACTCTGGGTGGTGGTGGTAGTCCGACTCTAAGCCGAAGAGCTAGTGTTGTCCATAGACACCTCCAAAGTCATGTGGCCAGCATGACTGCATGGAGCACCGTTACCTTCCCGCAGAAGTGGTATGCATTGATCTATTCACATTTGCATGTTTTTGAACTGCTAGATTGGCAGAAGCTGGGCCTAAGAGCGGAAGCTCAGCCTGCTCTCCAAATTCAAACTGACTCTGGGTGGTGGTGGTAGTCCGACTCTAAGACAAAGAGCTGGTGTTGTCCATAGACGCCTCCAAGGTCATGTGGCCAGCATGACTGCATGGAGCGCCATTACCTTCCCGCAGAAGTAGTACATATTGATCTATTTGCATGTTTTTGAACTGCTAGATTGGCAGAAGCTGGGTCTAGGAGCGGAAGCTCAGCCTGCTCTCTGAATTCAAACCAACTCTGGGTGGTGGTGGTAGTCCGACTCTAAGCCGAAGAGCTAGTGTTTGTCCATAGACGCCTCCAAGGTCATGTGGCCAGCATGACTGCATGGAGTGCCGTTACCTTCCCGCAGAAGTGGTACATATCGATCTATTCCTGGCTTCAAGTCCCAAACGCACTTTGTTAGAGATTCAGGATTATCTGCACATTGCACCTACTGCCAAATACCTCTATATATTACCTGTCAGGTTCAGCACTTTTAATTTTTGTCCATTACATTTGGCCCAGCCCCTAGGTTTTTAATTGCGTCACGGTGTCATTGCTTTATTGTTTTATTGTTTTGCTTGATGTTTTATTATTTGCTTATGAGTTTTACTGTGTATTGTATGTTGTTGTTGTCAGCGGCCTCGGCCTTTGTAAGCCGCATCGAGTCCTTTGGGAGATTTTGCGGGGTATAAATAAAGTTAATAATAATAATAATAATAATAATAATAATAATAATAATAATTGCATTTGCATGTTTTTGAACTGCTAAGTTGGCAGAAGCTGGGCGTAAGAGCATAAGCTCACCCTGCTCTCCGAATTCAAACCGCCAACTTTTCGGTCAGCAAGTTCAGCAGCTCAGCGGTTAAACCCTTTGTACCACCAGGGAACCAAACATGTTATGTTTGCCTGAAAGGAATTTTTGGGAAAGGTTTTAATAAAAAGACCAGCTTGTGAACGTCCACTAAATGGGACAAAAAAGCAAAATTAGCCCAAATTCCCAATCAAAATATGTATGGATTACCTTGCCCAATGGGTAAAATGAGCTTGGTTCAATTTTTTTTAGCAATTTTAGTCTATGAGTTAACTCAAAGACAATTCCTGACCTAGGGATGAAATAGCAGAGATGGCGGCAGCAGTCAAGGGACAGAGTGGATGAAGAGAGACCGGAAAAGAACTGGGGATTTTAGCCACAAACTAAGAAGATGCTCTCAGAACAAGAAGGCAAACTGCTGAGAGGCAGGCCAGGCCTACTCATCGACAATTCAAGCCCAGGTTGGGGTGAGCTCCCACCCGTCAGCCCAGCTTCTGTTTACTTAGCAGTTTGAATACAGCAATGTGAGTAGATAAATAGGTACCGCTTTGGAGGGGAAGTAATAAAAGGCGCCCATGTGGACATGCTGGAGATTTGATCTGGAAAGCTTCTAAGGACAACAAACCTCATTGGCATGGAAGATGGAGCGACAGCACCTCCCCATGGCCGGAGTTGAGCATAGCCTCCAGTTGCCAGAGATGGCAAAAGATGGGAAGCCTTTACCTCTGTTTATATACTGTATCTTTGTTAATTGTATAATGGCTTTGAATGTTTGCTGTATATGTGTACTGTAATCTGCCCTGAGTCCCCTCGAGGAGATAGGGCAAAATATAAATAAAGTATATTACTAATATTATTGTTATCTCAATAAACTTCCTACTCAGTTGATAAGATAGTTCTATTAGACACTTGCATACACATATAATTCCAATAACATTTCCAATCCAAACAAGAAAGGTTCCTGTAGATACCCACAGAGAATATAAATATGAATCTTCAAAATAAAGATGTGTGTGGGCAATGTCAGGTTATGAAACAAGACCTCCGGTGGAGGCTTTATTGACAAAACACAGAGGGCTAGGAAAACCAGGATAAGATCTGCAAAGGAAGCAGTTATGCAAAAGGGCTTAATTGCTCTTGTCAGAATTGGAATGAGGCAAGCCCATGCTATCTGTTATGCAGGTACAAATATGCCACGTTATTTACATAATGCATGTATTCTATATACTGCATAACCACAACTTTATGTCGACAGTAATAATGACCAAGGAATCACAATAAATAAAAGTCTAGCTACATTAGAAAGAATAAATCTTGTGTGTATTCTGCAGTGAAGTTTCCTGTAATAATGTGTGACTTGTCCAAACTTGCCCAGTGGGTTTCCCACTAACTCAGCTGAGATTTGAACCCTGGTCTCCAGAGTCACAATCAATTTCTCAAATTACGACACCACATTGGCTCTATTTCCTGTAGTACTAGATATATTTACTGCAATTTATTGCAAGCCCTTACGAGATCTAACCATGACATCATTAGGATTTTTATTAAGTGTTGCTTCATAAATTGAGTCAATGAGTCAACTTAAGATTAGCAAATTGCATTTAGGCCAATGTTTATACTCTCTAGAGTAGGCACGATCAAACTTTGGTCCTCCAGGTGTTTTGAACTTCAACTCCCACAATTCCTAATGGCCAGGCTGTTAGGAATTGTGTGAGTTGAGCTCCAAAACATCTGGAGGGACTACGTTTGACCATACCTTCTCAAGAACCTTTCTTGTAAGGGGTTCAGGGCAATATATATTGGTCTCTTCCCTCCCCAACCCATTCTATCCTGACAATCTTCCAAACAAGTAGTGTGGGTTTAGAGAAAGTGACTAGCCCAAGTTCACCTGTGGGTCCCCAGGTGTTTTGGCCTACAAGTCCCAGAAATACCAGCCAGATTATCAACTGAGTTGAAGGCCAAAACATCTGGGGACCCCTCTATTCTGCTTTGGTTAGACCACACCTGGAATATTGTGTCCAATTCTGGGCACCACAATTCAAGAGGGATATTGACAAGCTGGAATGTGTCCAGAGGAGGGCGACTAAAATGATCAAGGGTCTGGAGAACAAGCCCTATGAGGAGTGGCTTAAGGAGCTGGGCATGTTTAGCCTGAAGAAGAGAAGGCGGAGAGGAGATATGATAGCCATGTATAAATATGTGAGAGGAAGTCACAGGGAGGAGGGAGCAAGCTTGTTTACTGCTTCCATGGAGATTAGGACAAGGAAGAATGGCTTCAAACTACAAGAAAGGAGATTACATGAGGAAGAACTTCCTGACTGTGAGAGCCGTTCAGCAGTGGAACTCTCTGCCCCGGAGTGTGGTGGAGGCTCCTTATTTGGAAGCTTTTAAACAGAGGCTGGATGGCTATCTGTCAGGAGTGATTTGAATGCAATATTCCTGCTTCTTGGCAGGGGGTTGGACTGGATGGCCCATGAGGTCTCTTCCAACTCTTTGATTCTATGATTCTATGACCCACAGGTTGAGAACCACTGATCTAGTGAATGGCATAGCTGATGGAGATGTGAACCTCAGTTTCTACAGTCCTAGCTGGACTGTTTACAAAAGCACAACTTGGAACCTTTTTTTTTTTTGCACTGTCTCCCAGAATCCCCAGCTAGTATTTCCAATGGCCCTCTGGTTGGGGGGATTCTGTGAGCATTGGTCCAATAGCTCTCCTGCATTTTACAGCCACCTCACTCATTTGCTATAAAGCTATAGTTAAGACAAAAGACAAGAGGCTTAAGCTCCTGAGAATCTGTCACTAAATTGGAGTTGCAGTTGGAGCTGTTTGGAATAATCTGCAACCCAAAACACATCCCAGTTATTTCTACTGTAAGGCTATTTTTGTTTATCAATCCCACTTACATTATGCTCCATACACAAAGATCACCTGCATGCAAACTATCTCTTTAATTCCAAGGTGGGAATGTGGATTTCCCTCACAGGTAATGTTTCATGTACCTGACCTATCTCACCATGTAGAACTGTTATGGTTTGTGTTAGAGTTGCTGACTTTTGGAAAGTTTTCTCAAATTAGCAACTCTCTTCTGTAAAGGTTGAGCAACCCTGATCCAGAAATCTGAAATATGGTACTCCAAAATCATCCACACAAGTGGCTGAGACAGTGAGACCTCTGCTTTCTGATGGTTCGGAGTACACAAACATTATTTCATGCACAAAATGATTTAAATAGTGGGTTTATAATGATCCTTAGACTATATTTATAAGGAGTATATGGAACATAAATTAATGTCGTGTTTACACTCGGGTCCCACCTCCAAGGTATTTCATTACCTATATGCAAGTATTCCATCTGAAATAAGCTAAAATACGGAACATTTCTAGTCCCAAACAGTTCAGATAAAGGGTGCTCAATCTGTAAGCATTTGTTTGACCCAGACCCCTGAATGCTGCAGAAGTTTGGGGACATTTTCTACCAGACAGTTTATGTGATGGCCAAGAGGGAATGGTAGGACCACGTAAACACAGAACATCAGTAAATTTGCCAAAAAGTGTCAGGAAAAGGAAGAAACAGCAGGTTAGAGACAGAAAAAATAACACTGCTGTCTATGCCTTTTTGTTTGTTGTTGTGTGACTTCAGGTAGTTTGTGACTTATAGTGGCCCTAAGGCAATCCTATTGCCAGGTTTTCTTGGCAAGACTTGTTCAGAGGTTTACTATTACTTTCCTATGAGGCTATGACTCCACCAAGGTCACCCAGTGCGTTTTCATGGTCAAGTAGGAGTTTGAACCCTTATCTCCAGAGTCATAGTCCAACAATCAAAGCACTACACCATGCTTGCTTTTTAATTATTCTACATGTGAAAACAAGAGTGTCAGCTGTGTTGTTTCATGATTACATCCCATTAGTACCACTTGTAGAGGACACTCGACATGGGGCTGCTTTTGGAAAGTTTTGGGAAACCAGTCCAAAATGCTGACCAGGGTCAGTCATAGGGAGAATGTAATTCCCTTGATGATTGCCTATTGGTTCAATTTCCAGGCACAATTCAAAGAGCTGGTCATGACCTACAAAGCTCCATACGGCTTGGGTCCAGACTACCTGAAAGGCTGTATCTCTCGAAATGAACCTGCCAGAGCTTTAGGATCCACAGAAGAAAGCTTTCTCTTGGTCCTGACACCACCAAAAGCTTGCCTGTTGAGGACAAAAGAGAGAGCCTTTTCAGTGGCCCTTCCATAAGAGATGAGGTTGACCCCCTCCCTTCTTTCTTTTCACTGGCAGGGAAAAACCTTGATGTTCAAGCGGACTTTTAGCATGTAAACAGGGGGGCTTGTTATGTAGATATTTTACTCTTTCAAAACATTTAAAACGTGTTTTAATACTGCTTTATATGGTTTTAATTGTTTAATTTTGAGAATGTCTAGCCCCAATGGTCCGCAATTAATGACACAGCACCGCACTTTCACCCCATGCCCTTGTTCCTTAGCTACAACTTGCACTATTCCATTCCCTTGTCTTGTTTACAGTCTGGCCATGTCTTACGATAGCTGTCACCACAGGTTATTGGGCACTGTTCTGAGTTTCAAACTGTTGTTTTATAGGCTATATGTTTTACTTTATTGTATTCTATTGTGTTTATTTTATGCTCTGTTTTAGGCACTTTCTGCCATATGTAAGCCACCCCGAGTCCCTTCAGGGAGATGGAGGCGTGGTATAAGAATAAAGTTGTTGTTATTGTTGTTGTTGTTGTTGTTGTTAGGGTTATCTGGAAAGTAAGTTCTCTTTGCAGGAGAACTTGATATCACTTCTATGTAGCAGGAATGCAGCGGAAGCGAACGAGCAGTGCCAGTCGTCAGTAGCTCATCGACTGGCGTTGTGGTGAAGGTTAGAGATGAGCGTCTTCATTCCATTTCCCTTCAAGTGTGAAGTTTGCGCTGTAATACATTACCTAAATGCTAAGGGCATGAATGCCGCTGCGATTCATTGCAAGATCCTTTCAGTTTATGGAGAGGACATAATGTCAAGGGAGCATGTGGCAAAATGGGTATGGAATTTCAACTGCAGAAGGCCAGAAATTCACGATGAAGACAGAAGTGTACGGCCAGCTGTTGTGACTGATGATGTGGCTGAAATAGGCGGCAGGAGGCTTCTATGACACAGGCATCAAAAAACCCGTCCCACGGATGACAAAATGAATTGAACTGAATGGTGATATGGGAAAATAATGTAATATATATGCTAAAATCCTTATAGTAAAGATTAGGTTGTCCCCTGACATTAAGACCAGTCATGTCTGACTCGGGTGGTGTGCTCATCTCTATTTCTAAGCCGAAGAGCCAGCGTTGTCCATAGACACCTCCAAGGTCATGTGGCCAGCATGACCGCATGGAGCGCCGTTACCTTCCCGCCAGAGCGGTACCTATTGATCTACTCACATTTGCATGTTTTCGAACTGCTAGGTTGGCAGAAGCTAGGGCTGACAGCAGAAGCTCATGCCGCTCCCTGGAATCGAACCTGCGACCTTTTTGTCAACAAGCTCAGCAGCTCAGTGCTTTAACCCACTGCGTCACTGGGGGCCCAAAATCATTATAAGTTTTATTAAAATATATTCATTCTTCATATTTAAAAAAAATCTTGTAACCTTACTTTCCGGATATCCCTTGTATCATGAACTTCGCACTTGGAGGGAAATGGAATGAGGACTCTCATCTCTAACCTTCACCACAATGTCAGTCGATGAGCTACTGACGACTGGTACGGCCTGTTTGTTTCAGCAGTGATACCAACTTCTCTGGAAAAATTCCCCACGAGAGCTACGTGCCTTGTTACCTTACTTTCTGGATAACCCTCGCATTATTGTGATTTTTTTAATATTGTTTTTGAAGCTGCCTTGGATCCCAATCTGGAAGAAAGGCTGCATACAAATTCAACAAATAAATGGCTCTCATCCCTTTCTATAATTGACAATTGATCTCTGACATGGGTACTTTGATTGTGCTTTTCCTGCATAGTTGGGGGTTGGTCTAGATGGCCCATGTGGTCTCTTTCAACTCAGCTGGGCATGTTTAGCCTTCTATTAACAGCTTGCTAGCTTGTGGGAAGGGAAGAAGAAGAGACATTTGTATGTGTACAGTTTTCTACATTCACCCACACACTGATGTTATTATCCACAACAAACAAAGTGAAAATCTGAGGATATCTTGAAAATGAATACCAGCATATGCCTCCCCATCCATTGCAAGATGTCAGGCAAATTCCTAGTTGTAAGGTTAACCATTTACTTCTGGGCACAGAAGTTGACTCTAAGCTGGAATGTGTCCAGAGGAGGGCGACTCAGATGATCAAGGGCCTGGAGAACAAGCCCAATGAAGAGCGGCTTCAAGAGCTAGGCATATTTAGCCTGCAGAAGAGAAGGCTGACAGGAGACATGATGAGGGCCATGTATCAAGCTGTATGGGGAAGTCATAGGGGGGAGGGAGCATGGTTGTTTTCTGCTACCCTGAAGACTAGGACGCAATGGAACAATGGCTTCCAACTGCAGGAAAGGAGATTCCAACTTGAGGCGCCCTTCTACACAGCCCTATATCCCAGAATATCAAGGCAGAAAGTCCCACATTATCTGAGTGTGAACTCAGATGACCCAGTTCAAAGCTGATATTGTGGGATTTTCTGGCTTGATATTCTGGAATATAGGGCTGTGTGGAAGGGCCCTGGGATTCTATGGTTCTATGAAAATGCATCGCAGTCATTTCTACTGTATGTCTGAATTCATTTGAATACATTCAGAACTGGAATCTATTCTAGTTCTGGAGGAAGACTTGCAAATTTTAATGCACTGGGATTTTCTAATCCTGATCATAACAAATGTTTATAGGGGCAAAAAAAGCATCTAATTAAGGACTAAACTGCATCTAATTAAGGACTAAACTGAAAGCCTACCTCACTGTTTATCCTTTTTGGGCTCCCCTCAATTACATACTTTCAATTCCTACCTCATCTAGGGTTTTATCTTTTTACCTCGTCCATTTGTCCTGGAGAGATGGTGGCGGAGTATAAATAAAGATTATTATTATTATTATTATTATTATTATTATTATTATTATTATTATGTGTGCTCAATTACTATTTTCAAAAAGATCAACATAACTCTCTCCATACATAGTCCTTCACCCCACAAGAAAAAATCCCACAAAATGAAGTCATAAGTTAGATTTAAAATGTGCAACAAACAGGTCTCTGTTTTTGGTTTATCTCTCTTTCCTGAAACAAATCAGCCATCTTCCTACCCTTGTGCTTCATCAGCATTTTCTCCACCTTTATGTGCAGGGCCTTTCTCACTTTCTGAAGAGCAACTCCTTGAGGAAGCTACACCTGGCCTTCCTTAAACACAAGCAGGAGAAAAAGCATTAAGACATAAGCTTTTCATACATATCTGGCATTTAGTAGCCCTATATCCAGAGGCATAGGAAATCACTTTACTATGGTCTTCATTAAACTCCCATTTCGATTCCCATAATTTCTATACAGAATGGACTCGCTGGCCGTTATGTCATTCCAAGTCATAACTCTGGCTGAGGATAATGGGAGTTGTAGTCCCACACATCATAAAGATGGCAGTTTAGGGAAGACTGCATACATTTTTGAAAAGTCAAGCCAGCCAAGGTGGAAATAAAGAGAGGGACTGAATCTTTACAGTTGCAGGAAGCTTGTACACACTTAAATGCACACACAAGCACACGTACACACACAAGGGAAGGAAAGCCATTATAATTCCATGTAGAACTATCTTGCTAGCATTGTATTCCATTTTCTCTAATGCACCATCTTCACTGTGGGAAAATGAGAACAGGCCTATGTATTTCACCACAATGGCAAACACATACACTTCTTAAGTTGTCCAGCCAGGCAACGAAAGCATGAAGTAAAACCCAAGGAGGCTTAAGAGCAAGCACCACCTTCCCACACTGCAGCTTCTCACAATGCCAGCTTCTTACTAAAATTAACCACGACAGAGAATATAAATACCTTGGTTGTGTGCATTTTCTTGGGGGCCCATCTCTCCTTCCCTATTAACATAATTTCAACCCTGAGTAAGTAATGCTAGATGTAGCATCAGTCAGTGGAGACAAAATTCAATAACTTTCGACTCTTAATATATATAGAAAAATAGAAAGAATTCTGTACTGCATTTCATTACATACTGGGGTCAATCAATCCATTACTGTCCTCACTAGAGGCCCATGGTGGACAACAAGCTACACATAAACCTACAATGTCATACTAAAGAAGCCAATGGGATCTTGGACTGTATAAATAGGGAGTCTAGTGTATAGGTGCAGAGAAGTCATGCTACCCCTCTATTCTGCCTTGCTCAGACCACACCTGGAATCACACTTTGTCCAATTCTGGGCACTGCAATTGAAGGGAGATGCTGACAAAGTGGAATGTGTCCAGAGAAGGGCCACTAAACTGATCAAGGGTCTGGAGACCAAGCCCTATGAGGAGCTGGGCATGCTTAGCTGAAGAAGAGAAGGCTGAGAGGAGATATGATGGGAGCCATGTATAAATATGTGAGGGGAAGTCATAGGGAGAAGGGAGCAGGCTTGTTTTCTGCTGCCCTGGAGACTAGGACGTGAAACAATGGCTTCAAATTTCAGGAAAGGAGATTCCACCTGAACATGAGGAAGAACTTCCTAACTGTGAGAGTTGTTCAGCAGTGGAACTCTCTGCCCAAAATGTGGTGGAGGCTCCTTCTTTGGAGGATTTTAAGCAGAGGCTGGATGGCCATCTGTCAGGGGTGCTTTGAATGTGATTTTCCTGCTTCTTTGCAGAATGAGGTTGGACTGGATGGCCCACGAGGTCTCTTCCAACTCTAGGATTCTATGATTGACATTTCAGCTGGTTAATTTCCAGTGCACACAAACTTCCTTTTACCCCAGTTTCTCAGTAACAGTTCCTTTTTTAAATGAATTCCTTAAATTCCTGATACCAGTCATTTCTTTCTCTCTCTTCTTCATATTTCAGTGTGCTACCTTCCCATTGCCTCCACCTTGTCTCTTTCACCAGCTGTTTCTCTAGCTTAGGACATTGTTGTTCTTTGGCTCTCTTTTCCTTCTAAGCTGGTGCATATGATCCTTGGGAACAGGGATAGTATGAGAGTTTGGAGTCTGGAAATGTTACATTTTTGGGATAGCAATTCCCACAATCCCTTAATCAGCATAATTAAAACTCCCCCACAACACTCTGTACCTGACCCCTTGTATCCTGCACAATGCTTTCAGTCAAACACTAGATCAGTGGTTCTCAACTGGTGGGTCCCCAGATGTTTTGGCCTTCAACTCCCAGAAATCCTAACAGCTGGTAAACTGGCTGGGATTTCTGGGAGTTGTAGGCCAAAACACCTGGGGATCCACAGGTTCAGAACCACTGCACTAGATATTCACATACTGTCATGGGTATGTCCTGGCTTTCCCTGCCTTTCTGGAGATCCCTTTATTAGAAGATGGATGGAGTTAAGGGACCCAGAAGAAGTTCCATGATTTGTTCTTCTCATAAAGGTCAGCTTTTTTCAACTTGCAAATTGGAAATGATACAGTTGTGCCCCCAATGGTGGGATTCATAGATGAACAACATCTGGAAGCCTGCCATGTTTCCCAAACTGTGCAATTAAATGTGCAAAAAGATTTCAATGATGCTTAGTAATAAATCACACTTTAGGTGCCATACTTTAGGTGCCTGCGTTTTTTAAACAGATGGATTGTGGTTGCTGTGTGCCTTTAAGTAATTTCCAATCTATGATGATCCTAAGGGGAGCCTACCACAAGGTTTTCTTGCAAGATGTGTTCAGAAGCGTTTGGCATTGCTGAGAGAGTGTGACAGGCCCAAGATCACCCCGTAGTTGGGATTTGAACCCTGGTCTTTAGGGTTGTAGTCAATTCTAGATATCAATATTAGACATACTTTTTGTAGGTTAGTTGTATCAGCTGCTCATAAGGGCGTAAATAGATATTGATTTGCTTATTTCACGAACTACACGCCTTCAAGAAGGGCTTTACAAGACTCACATGTATAGTTTTCAACAAAATCAAAATCCCTAGTTAAAAAATAACAACAGAATTTACACCTTAAAAAGCGAATAGGCCAGTTAGTGATAAAAATCTAAATGTATAAACTTATACAAAAAGTAGAGTGCATGCTGTAATGAACACAACAGAAGGGCCACGAGAAAGCATACCAGTTCCAGAAATAGTATCTTTTTCACTAGGTAGCTCTTGTAACTCCTCCTGGGCATCAAGAAGTGATGATTTGATATAGCTAGCTAGCGTTTCCACAGGGCTCCCACCACTTGCCATGAGTGGACTGTACTGGTTATCCACAGGTGAACTTCCACTGCTCTTCAGTTCATCAAACCGTTTAGCACACTGAGTGGGGGGGAAACAGAAGGTGTTTTCAGTTATAGTTCTTACAGAAAGCGTGACTGAGAGAAATACCAGGAATACCTGAAACACTGTACTGTTTGGGAATCTGAAAATGGCTTTTTACAAGACTGGTGACTAAAAATTTGAACTTTTATGTGTGAGCCCAGGAATTTAAAAGTCTTTATAATATTAGTGTGGAAGAGTATTTGGTTTTCTCAATCCAAAATACACCAGAAGCAACTTGAAGTTTCTCAAGTTGCTCCTGACACGAAAAAAAATCCAAAATATTTGCACCATTTCTTTTTGGCAGCAAAATGTGTGTGTGTGTGTGTGTGTGTGTGTGTGTGTGTACATGCTCTAAATCACTGGTCCATGAGGTCCACTTCTATCTCCACTGATTAACAGTTGCTCTCCAAATTTTCAGGAAGATTGCTTCCCCTCCACCTCCGTAAGGCTGCCAACTAGAAATTTTCAACAAAAGTAACTGGGAATTAACCTGCAACCTTCTATCTTTCCTCTCTATTCCCATTGTTGGCATTTTAAGCATTACATTCAGGCAAGGAATGTATACAGTCTATACCAGAGCTTTCCAAACTGCCCTCAGTACAATCAGCCCAGGATCACCTTGGCTTTCTCCGCTGCAGCATCACACTCTTGGCTCATGTTCATCTTACAGTCTACTAAAACTTCATTAGCAGATGCCACATTAGTGTGTCAGATGCAGTGTGTAGGCGTGTTGCACAAACATAACTAGAAACCTCTGAGTCTATGTGAAATAAGCAATAACTCATTTAAAAAAAACTGGTACAACTGAAGTATTTTCATGAGATATATTGTCTGCCCATACACTTTATTATTACAATTTATGTATGTTTACATATTTCTTATAAGGGGTTGGTTTAACCTCTGGTCTGCTAGTAAAACTGAATTACATGTGTGTAGTAAAGTGTGTGACTAACATGAAATGTTTGGAAAGCTCTGGTCTATATTATTGTTAGATTCCTTATTAAGAGGTTGCTAATTAAAACCAACATACATCTACATCCTACATACATTAGGTCAGGATGTGGGGAAGAGAACTATGGCACATCAGTACTTTTCAAATTTTGTATTTTGTCTGTTTGTTTGCTTTATTCTGTTAGAAATGTAATATATTTGACTGGTTGCCCTGACACGACAAATAAATAAAGTACTTTTCAGATACCAGGAGAGCAATATGCTCTGAAAGTGTTTGAGGGCTTGTTTACAAGTACACAGAGAGCAAAAATACTTTTATTGCAGTCATTCTTCCCAGCACCCTGTCCACAAATATCACACTGTTTCCCAGAGTCTGAAACACAGAGACTTGTTTCTTGGCCCAAACGTTTTATGATTTGTGCTTCTCATGTGTACTAGAGGGAAGTTGGGCAGGCGACAAGGCAGCAACTACAGGAAAGTTTAAGGCTTTGCACCGAAGCCTTCCATCTGTGGTGGAAGCTTATTAACATGGGGCCCCATCAGGTTTTATTATCTGAATCTCAATAAATTCACAGATATGGTGGAAGGATGCCACTGGATTTCCTTCTTCAAGAAAGGCATGACCACAGCAGCAAACCAATCATGCCATCACCTTTGTCACGTGCACTTTTGGACAGGTACAAAGGTAAATAAGGAACTCTGTTTCCAGAAATTTTTTTAAAGTGCCATGACTTTCTAGCACTCCATAAACATAGACTTCAGGGGGGGGGGGGTTAGTTATGTCATGGTGGATGATTAGATCTGTTTCATTCTCATTCATCCTTCTGTAACTCATGACAGCTTAGAAAGTATGAAACCAAAGTAAAGTCAATTGAAGTTTAATATAATTACTGTTGTGATCAATTGCAGCAGCACAACAGATCATCTAAAATCACAAAAAGCTTTAAACCAGTTTTGTTTGAGAAAGTGCCAGCCTTCATTACACATTTCCTGATGGTTTTCAACTCCAGCCTTTGATTCTGGTTATTTCAGAATCATATTACTGCACAGTAATATGTAAGAATGAGTAAACTTGTACTAGAAGCTGACCATAGAGTTGTGCTGGAGAACATGAAGATAATACTTTTCTAGGAATCCCTAGGACCTCTAGTACAAGGTGACTATAGAGTCACAGTGAAGAGACCTAGAAATTCCTAGAAAGATGTTCTCTCGGGGATTTTAATTCATGGTTTTTTGAGTTTTGTGCCTTCAACCCCAGCGAATGGCTAAATGCATAATTTAGTAGACAATTCAGTAAATAATTCAGTAAATAAAACAAAAAGAAGTGAGCACATTTTATATCTGGAAATAAGCCAGAAACACATCATCCCCTGCCTTGTATCTCAGAACATGACAGATTTTTGTGCTATGATGTAGGCAATACAGTTCTTAGAGTTTTGCCATTATAATGTTTTCGTATATGCAATGATTTAAGGTTCAAAATCAGTTTTAAGGTAACTAGTAGGCAACCTCTGCAGCTCACACTGTTTAGCAGCCCATAGTCTCTGTCCCCAGAATTCAAAAACCTTACCTCTTTGGAGGAATAGCCTGGCACTAGTCTTGCCACACTGTCCCAGTTAATTGGTTGAGGGACCCCAAATAAAGAGTAAAGGATCATATCCAAAACCATTTGATTGTTGTCATATGGAAAGTTATTGTTCTCTGAATACCCACGGCTCATTTTTGGCACTAGAAAGGAAAAGACACAAAAAAGCATAAATAGGCACTCCGCTTAAAGAACTCTAGTTTGGGTTGTAGGTTTTTTCAGGCTATATGGCCATGTTCTAGAAGCATTCTCTCCTGACATTTCGCCTGCATCTGTGGCAAGCATCCTCAGAGTTTGTGAGGTCCTCACAACCTCTGAGGATCTCACAACCTCTGAGGATGCTTGCCACAGATGCAGGCAAAACGTCAGGAGAGAATGCCTCTAGAACACGGCCATACAGCCCAAAAAAACCTACAACAACCCAGTGATTCCCGCCATGAAAGCCTTCGACAACTCTGGTTTGCCTCAACTAGACAGTACATTTGTTTATTGGTACCTTCAAGTCGTCTGTGTATGTGCAGTGATCCCATTAATTACATAAGGTTTTCTTAAGCAAGGAATACTCAGAGATAATTTTAGTAGTTCTTTCCTCTGACGTGTAGCCTACACCACTTGCTATCCATTGGCAGTCTCCCTTCCATGTACTTAACAGGGCTGACCCTCTTAGCTTCCAAAATCAGACAGAATCTGTTGCCACAAGGCATCTATTACTGATCTTTTTTTGAAGAATACAGAGATTAATTAATTAATTAAGAACTTTTTAATCCCGTCTTCTCTACCTCCATAGAGGGACTCAGAATGGCTAACAACAGCAAAAATGCAATGCTAAACAATAAATAACATTTCAAAACAACATACATAATAAATAAGTTATAAAATATATATAAAAAGATAGTTCACTGAGTTAAAAACATCATCCAACTCAATCCAAACATTGTGGTCCAATAACTCTTAGTCTTTACCAATTCAATCCATCAATTTGCGAATGCCTGATTCCAATGCCAGGATTTCAGTTTCTTCCTGAGAGTCAGGAGGGAGGGAGCAAACCTAACCTCATTGGGGAGAGAGTTCCATAGCTCGGGGTCCACCACAGAGAAGGCCCTGTTTTTTGTCCCCACCAAGTGTGATTGCGAAGGTGGTGAGACTGAGAGCAGAGCCTCTCCGGAAGATCTTAAAGTCCTTGATGGTTTATAGGGGAAGACACGTTTGGACAGGTAAACTGGGCCGGAACCGTGTAGGGTTTTATAGGTTAAAACTAGCACTTTGAATTGTGCTCGGAAGCTAATCGGCAGCCAGTGGAGCTGGTGTAACAGGGGAGTTGTGTGCTCCCTGTACCCCTCTCTCGTGAGCAACCTGGCTACCGAGTGTTGGACTAATTGCAGCTTCCGGGCAGTCTTCAGCGGCAACCCCACATAGAGTGTGTTAAACTACATAGCACAATTTCAATAGTCAATGCCCCATACAAATATTCCCTTTTGGGTTTTTTTTAATAAGACAAACATTTCTAAGATTGCAAAGTAAGATTGCCCTGCATAAAATAAATGGTATTGCTTTTAATAATTTGATAAATGAACTGTTGGGGGAGAGAACTGTTTGTCAGAAACAGCTATACATAACTATTTATAGTCTCCTAAATACCAAGGAACCAGATTCCACCTGATCTTGGAAGCTAAGTAATGTCAGCCCTGGTTAGTACTTAGATGGGGAACTGCTAAAAGAATACCAGGTGCTATAGGCTGTATTTCAGAGAAAGAAGCTAGCAAAATCACATCAATGTAATTCATGGGGTCGGCATAATTTGACAGGTGACTTGAAGGCATATACACGCACATTTCTGAAATAATAAATCACACCAGAAAGCAATCATGTGAGAATTTCTGAAAGGGAAAAAAGGAGGATAGCAGAAGAAGGGAAAGAAATAGGGGTGTATGATATATATACATATATATATATGAGAGATAGTTGAATATTTTCGATGCAGCAATCACTGTCACAATGAACCGCTAACTTAAAGCCAACTCTAGATTGCGTATTATGCTTTGTAAGTTACAATACAGTCAGAGAAGTTAACTTGTGAGACATGCCACCTGCTCAGGTACCTTTGCTATACAGAAAATGCAACTATGGAAGACTTGGCACCAAGACAGACAGAAAAGTAGAAGTATCATGCTCATTGTGAATATTATCTAATTTTGGGACTAGTAACAAAAAATTGGTTCTGCTACCCATGATACATAACCGGCTGACCTTAAAATGCTCACTGACTTGCAAATGCCCTGCTGTGACTCAAGACTGCAACTAAATATAAGCATATGTCACTGATATAAGGCAATGCTTCTCTGTTAACCCCTGTCTTCCTTCCTCCTCTTGAATATCTTACAAAAAATGCAAACTATAAGCTCCTTAGGACAAAGGCTAATCCTCTTTACTCTTAAATGCACTGCCCTGAGGCACCATCATAATTAATACCCATCTTTCTAAATAAGTGGTCTACTGAACCACCTAAACTGGGCTTTACAGACCAATGGATAATCCACCTCAGATACCAGAAGACCTGCAAGACCGAGAACAAGCCACGAGAGTCAAGACAAAGATCCACCCAGAGGCAAAGTGTTCTTGTCATACATCAAGGGAACCACTGTCCGCGTAGGGAAGTTGATGAGGAAACACAACATACCAACTATCTACAGAACCACTAAGAAAATCCAACAAATGCTACGTTCAGCAAAGGACAAGAGGGATCCTCTCACCTCTGCAAGAGTCTACTGTATTCCATGCAGCTGTGGACAAGTCTACAGAGGGACCACTAAATGCAGCATTGCCCAAACACGAATCAAGGAACATGAAAGGCACTGCAGACTACTTCATCCAGAGAAGTCAGTCATAGCAAAGCACCTGATGAACCAACCTGGACAGAGCATATTATTTGAGAACACAGAAATGCTGGACCACTCTCACAACCACTATGTCAGGCTACACAGAGAAGCCATTGAAATCCACAAACATGTGGACAATTTCAACAAAAAGGAAAAAACAATGAAAATAAACAAAATCTGGTTACCAGTAGTAAAAACCTCTAAAATTATAACAGTAAACAAAGAACAAAACTCAAACACAGGGGAACTCCAAACAAGAAACAAACAGGAACACCTAATCACCTCTCAACAAAGGCAGTAACAAGACACATAAAAATTGTATTCTCGAACGCTTTCATGGCCGCAATCACTGGATTGTTGTAGGTTTTTTCGGGCTGTATGGCCATGTTGTAGAGGCATTCTCTCCTGACGTTTCACCTGCATCTATGGCAAGCATCCTCACTACCTCTGAGGATGCTTGCCATAGATTCAGGTGAAACGTCAGGAGAGAATGCCTCTACAACATGGCCATACAGCCCGAAATAACCTACAACAACCCACATAAAAATTGTCAGGCCATCAAATGCTAATCAAGGTGGCGAATTGAAACATTCACACCTACCTCCAACAGACAAGAGCTCTTTCTTCCACCTTGGACCTTCCACAGATATATAAACTCAATTTTCCTGGTTTCCAACAAACCTCACAATCTCTGAGGATGCCTGCCACAGATGCAGGTGAAACGTCAGGAGA
Organism: Anolis sagrei; assembly: GCF_037176765.1. Taxonomy (NCBI): domain Eukaryota; kingdom Metazoa; phylum Chordata; class Lepidosauria; order Squamata; family Anolidae; genus Anolis; species Anolis sagrei. The sequence continues at coordinate 12,535,667 of NC_090021.1, forward strand.
GAATGCTTCTAGAACAAGGCTATACAGCCCAAAAAACCTACAAAAACCATGTGGTCCACAGTTGTATCAGCACCAATTGTAAAGGCAAGACACATCTATGAGGGAACACACTTCTTACCATTCCCCCTAGACAATCACATATGACAACAAAGGAGCTACTATTAAAAAATCTTTACTGCAATGTCATTACAAGGTGATAGGGAAAGAACAAAACCAAAATTAGTTAGCTCCATCTATTGTTGACTTTGAGTGCACCCTCGCATTTATTTATTTATTTATTTGCTTCACTTGTATACTGCTCTTCTCAACCATCAGGCGACTCAGAGCGGTTAACGACCAGTATCAACAACACAGTACAAAATCATTAATCATTTAAAACAGTAATATTAATTAATTAACAACAGAACATCAATACAACACTACAGGAAAACAACAATCTATCACATCTCATCAATAGAATCAGCATCCGATCTCATTGTCCATTAATCCATATTCCAGTAATCAATCAATTGCACTGCTTAGTTGAAAGCATGTTTGAAGAGCCAGGTCTTCACTCTCTTCCTGAATGCTAATAAGGAGGGGGCCGATCTAATGTCTGTAGGAAGGGCGTTCCACAGTCGGGGGGCCACTACTGAGAAGGCCCTGTTTCTCGTCCCCGCCAGGCGTGCTTGTGAAGCCGGCGGGATCGAGAGCAGGGCCTCCCCAGACGATCTTAACGTCCTAACTGGTTCATAGGAGGAGATGCGTTCGGACAGATAGGTCGGGCCAGAACCGTTTAGGTTACCTTGCCTTTCCAATCCTGAATAACATCTGCCATCACTAATTGAATACCTCCACTAAGAGGTGCAAGGTATTAAAGCTCTTACAATTACACATTTCAAACAAGACCTCAGTATAATACAGAAAAATACAATATAATACAGAAAAAAATAAAAGGACCAAAAAAAATCAATAAGACAATAAAATGGGAAGATATATTTTGTGCATGCCTAAAAATCATAAGGAAAAGGCTTAAGTGAGGGTTCTTTCTTAACCCTCCCAAACTAAGGAAGGCAGGAGTAACAGTTACTTGGTGGCCATGTGAATGACATCATGTATAGTCAATGCACTCATAGTCCAGGAAAGAATGACCGAGAGGTGTGGGTTCTGTTCTTTGTGAGGACAGGATTCCACCCATCTCCATTCCAACTCACAGACGATTCTGATGGAGGGCAGACCTCATCCTGTCTGAGGTAGGAGATGTAGGTTTTTTCCCTTTACAAAGTACAAGAAGAGTAGTGTATATATCAGGCATGGGCAAACTTCCAAAACACATGGAGGGCCAAAGTTTGCCTATACCAGTGTAGCTCAATAGAAGTCATCTTGAATAGTTCAGCTTCCCTTTCTAAATGTTTACGTTAACACTAGCAGGAAAAAAAGATTCAGTAGAGAAACAAGGATTTCTTAAATATCTACAGGCAGTCCCCAAGTTACAAACATCCAACTTATGACTCATAGTTAAGAACAGGGGTGAGACAACAGGAAGTGAGAGAATCCTACCCCTCGGAAGTTATCATGGGGAAAAGGTGTATCCGGTGAAGCTTTCTCACCAATCTTTGTTTCCACAACAAGCCAAATTTTCCAAAATCCAATTATTACAGGGACAGAAACTGAGATGAAATCTTCTGAACAGGAGCACAAAACAAACACCACAGGAGTGTTAACCTTTCCCTATGCTGTCCAAAGCTCACTCACTCTATCTGTCTGTCCATGAAACTAGGCACTTGAATCCATGAACAATACAGAAGCATATCCCACAGGCAAAACATGAGCTAGGAAGACCTTGGTGCGTGAAACTTGGCAATATCCCAACGTTGCCTCTACTGAAGCAATTGTCTCTCACAAATCATTATAAACTCTTCCCTGACTCCATAACTGCTAGGAACAGATTCTTTCTTAGTTTCGGTTTACTATCTATCTTCTGTTGATAAATAATGATTTTTTCCCAGCTGGTGTAGTGTTTTAAGTCAGAGGTGATTCTGCTCTGGATTTTACCCAGCTGGGTAAAATCAGCAAGCAGTTTATTTAGGAATATATGTAGCCAAAGCAGTAAAAAGTAATCCACAGTAAAAGTAATCCAATTTAGCTCATCAGATACAAAGGAAGACAGGAACAAAGAGTCCAAGGAAATCCATGAAACTAGGCACTTGGATCCATGAACAATACAGAAGCATATCCCACAGGCAAAACATGAGCTAGGAAGACCTTGGTGCATGAAACTTGGCAATATCCCGACGTTGCCTCAACTGAAGCAATCGTCTCTCACAAATCATTATAAACTCTTCCCTGACTCCAAAACTCCTAGGAACAGATTCTTTCTTAGTTTCAGTTTACTATCTATCTTCCGTTGAATTCGAGCTAAGCGTCTTAATTGCTGCCTGCACTGCCTCTGTTTACTAAAACTTCAGACACAATCACAGGCTGAACAGGCTGATATATAACACTATCTATGACTGGTATTACACTTTAAAAGGTACCTGTTCGAACTTACAAACAAATTCAATTTAAAACCAAACATACATAGCCTATTTTGTTCATAACTTGGGGACTGCCTGTACTTGTCAAAAACAGCTATTAGTCTTATGGGTCCAATCCAGAAAAAGCATGGCATTGTGGCCACCAACCCTACTGATTTGGTGTTCCTACTGATCAGGCACATGGGCTATGAATTAAGTGTTTTACATAGAGAATAAAAAATTACAAGGCTTTCTACTTTCAAGTGAGAAAGGAATTAAAATTCCTTCCTGTTTGCCACCCTCTTCAAAGTAACGCTGGCCAAGTGTTTAACCCTGTCTACTGGTCCAACCAGGACCTGTTACGAAGCTTTGTCCTTTTTTTCTCATGCATTATGAATTTCTCACTATACAAAATTTATTATAATAAACTGAACTTCTGTGAACTGCCCAGACAGCTACTAAAAATACCTCAGTGAGTGTTCAGTATACAAAGCAAATCCAATATCTCAGCACCTTTCCAGCTCTGAGGCATTTTGGGCAAAAAATGACAGGTCCTCTAACCTATGAAGACAGTTCTAGACAGGCACAAAGCTCTTGTCTAGCAGCTACATGCTCTGTTAAGGGCAGCCAAGAGTCGCTCCTGATGTGAGGCAATTGGCCATCTGCAGAGACATTGCCCAGGAGACGCCTGTGGGAGGCTTCTCTCATGTCCCTGCATGATTAAGTGATATTAATTAATATTAATATGAATAAGTAGGAAACACAAGTTCTGTCAACTCAAGCTTTCCTGTATAGGCATTTTGAAAATAATGGGTACCATATTGGGGACGTTTTCATTAATGACATCTGTACTTATTGACCAGGTAACACAGATTAAATACTTATAGCAGACTTGGGTCATCCAGAATTCATGACAGCTGGTAAGAAGGCTGGGATTTCCAGGAGTTGAAGTACAAAACCCCTGGAGACACAGAGGTTGGGAACCACTGATTTATGGGAACTTAGGAAGTACTGTGGCAATATTTGTGGACTGAGGTCCACTTTAGCAGATACTTTCTTAAATCACAGCTATTCATAGACATGTTAAGGAGGAAGAATTTCAGCTAACTCCATTGTTTATAATCTAACCACCCACAACATCTAAATCAGTGGTCCTCAAACTAAGGCCCTCCAAGGTCCAAATTCATCCTTAGGGATACCAAGGTTACTTGTTTATAAAGCTATTGTCCTCCCAACCCTGCTATACGTCTGTGAAATGTTTACTGTCGACAGAGGTCACATGCAACTCCTGGAATGATTCCATCAGCGTTGCCTCTGAAAAATCCTTCCAATCTCTTGGGAAGACAGGTGAACAAATGTCAGCATACTGGAAAAAGCAAAGACCACCAGCACTGAAGTGATGGTCGTCTGCCATCAACTCTGCTGGACTAGCCATGTTGTCCAAATGCCCGACCACCGTCTCCCAAAGCAGTTACTATACTTCCAACTCAAGAACGGGAAACATAATGTTACTGGATGTCGACAGATGTCACCCTCAACTCCCGGAACGATTCCATCAGCGTTGCCTCTAAAAACAATCCTGCAAATCTCTTGGGAAGACAGGTGAACAAATGTCAGCATGCCGGAAGATGCAAAGACCACCAGCACTGAAGTGATGGTCCTCCGCCATCAACTCCGCTGGACTGGCCACATTGTCTGAATGCCTGATCACCATCTCCCAAAGCAGTTACTATATTCCCAACTCAAGAATGGGAAACGTTATGTTGGTAAACAAGAAAAGATTTGAAGATGGTCTTAAAGTGAACCTTAAAAACTGTGGCATAGACACCGAGAACTGGGAAGCCCTGGCCCTTGAGAGTTCTAACTGGAGGTCAGATGTGACCAGCAGTGCTGCAGAATTCGAAGAGGCATGAATGGAGGGCGAAAGGGAGAAATGTGCCAAGAGGAAGGCACGTCAAGTCAACCCTGACTGGGACCGCCTTCCTTCTGGAAACCGATGTCCTCACTGCGGGAGAATATGTGGATCAATAATAGGGCTCCACAGCCACCTATGGACCCACCTCCAAGACACTACACTTGGAGGACTATCATTCTCGAGCTACAAGGGATTGTCTAAGCAAGTAAGTAAGTAAAGTAACATCAAGCCAAGCCAACCGGGACCACCTTCCACCTGGAAACCGATGTCCTCACTGCGGGAGAACATGTAGATGAAGAATAGGACTCCACAGCCACCTACGGACCCACTGCCAAGACACTACACTTGGAGGACCATCCTCCTCAAGCTACAAGGGATTGCCTAAGTAAGTAAGTAAGTAAGTAAGTAAGTAAAGTAACATCAAGCCAACCCCACCAGGACCACCTTCCACTTGGAAACCGATGTCCTCACTGCAGAAGAACATGTAGATGAAGAATAGGGCTCCACAGCCACCTATGGACCCCACTGCCAAGACACTACACTTGGAGGACCATCATCCTCAAGCTGCAAGGGATCGCCTAAGTAAGTGTGTAAAGTAAGTTCTTAGAATTGAAAGGAATTGTCCCATATAGAGAACTGCATCCTAACCCTTTTCAGCAAAGACTGAAGCTCAGAAAAATCATAAGACCATGTGGCAGAAAGCAGCAGCTTCCAAAAGTATTGAGGAGACTTCAAAATATCAATCAACCAAAACTTCATTACAGTCCAAAGCGGTGAAAGGTGCACAAATGCAAACGGATTAATAAACTTCAAAATATCAATTCCCCCATTAGTTTTCGGACAACCCCACTGTTGCTGAAAGAGAATTGAGAATATCAATAAAAGAAGAACTAGCACTCATAGTTACCTGAAATATTCTGTGGCAGAATCCAAGGAAAAAAGGATGGATAGATAAATTACTCCTGGGTTAAAAATGCAGTGAAATTGTCTCCCTCTTTTCCAACTCTGAGAAGACAAAAAGGAGGGCAGACAGGAGACCAAACAGATGTATCTTGAGAGGAGACAAAGAGCCAGAGGAAATCAGCTTCATGGCACTGACTCAGTGAATGGCTCGCTCCGTCCAGGATCACCTTAGCGCTTGCATCTGGTAGAAAAAACAGCAAAAAAGAGAGAAAGGAATAGCGTTGCACTCTAAACGGAGCCTGGCACCACCCATTCACACATCTTGCTATAACCTGGATGTCTCTTTCTTCCTATCTCTCCTTCCGCCAACCCATGCTGCTCATCTCTTATGCGCCAGAGGCGAAAGAAGCATTTGATAAATTCCAGGAGGCACTATGACTTGCATTCTTCTGTGTCTTGAAATCCTACTTTTTTTTCTCTGTATCTTGAAACTATACAGCTAATTTGAGTCTCCTTTGAGTGAAAAAAGTAGGTATTTATTATTATGCAGACACACACCCATCTTCCTTAAAGAGCCATTATTTGTTATTTTTAACAAAGGGATGCTTCCCTGGCTGTAAGGCATTGCAACAGCATGGAGGAGACTTTGCCACCTTATTTCCTCTTTATGGGGGGAAAAGATGCAATAAAAATAAAATAGCTAGTAATAAATAAACAGCAATTAAGAAATAAAACAACTTATCATTTTGTAGCGGACAAAATCGTACTAAATCCCCTTTACGTGTAAATTTATACAGCTGAAGAATTAAGTGCTTTAAAACCCTCCAATAAAGTTCCTATATATATATATATATATATATATATATGCAATATTATTATCATATTTATATCCTGCTTTCACCCTCCAATAAAGTTCATATATTAACTAGTATAGATTAATATATGTATCATATTATATATGTGTGTGTGTGTGTCTTAGCTATATTATTATATTTATATCCTGCTTTCACTCTCCAACAAAGTTCTTATATCAACATATATGTTAATATATATGTATCATAATATGTGTGTGTGGGTGGGTGGGTGGATGTGTCTAAGCATTATTATTAACATATTTATATCTTGCTTTCCCCTCCAGTAAAGTTCCTATATTTAACTAGTATATATATTAATATGTGTCGTGTGTGTGTGTGTGTCTTAGCAATATCATCATCTGTATATCCTGCTTTCACCCTCCAATAAAGTTCCTATATTAATATATATATAATTATTTTTATATATATACTTTCTCGTCTATGTCTAGAGGATCAAGTCCAGCATGTCCAAAAGTCATCATGGATAGTGGCTCTATATATGTCTTAGCTATATTATTATCATATTTATATCCTGCTTTCACTCTCCAACAAAGTTCCTATATTAACTTATACATATTAATATATATGTATCATATAATATATATGTTTGTGTGTAAGCAATATTATTATATTTATATCCTGCTTTCCTGCTTTCACCCTCCAATAAAGTTTTTATAGTAACTAGTTTATATATGTGTGTGTGTGTGCATGCGATTATAATGTCTTAGCAATATTATCATATTTATATCCTACTTTCCTTTCTTAAAAGAGACTCAAAGAAGCTGTCAACACCAAAAACAATACAAATATTTATTTATTTATTTCCCGCTTTATCTCTCTATACGTAAACTCAAAGCAGCTCACAATCAAAAACATTACAACTTAAAATATACAAATATGCAATAATAAAACAGTATTATTAAATATATTATCAATAGTAATTATATTTAACCTATTAGTATTACTATATTACAATATTATCATTATATATTATCATATTGTATTATTGTTAGCATTATATTGTATTGCAGTATAATATTATTATCAATATTATATGTATATATAACATATATTATTAACACAGCACAATATTAGTATTATATATTAATATATTGCACCGTACCACTATACTGCCATATTATTAGCAATATCACGTGTCATATATAATATACAATCATTATATTATTATATATTGCAGTAATATACAATTATTATATTATTATATATTATTATATTGCACTATATTATTATTGTATTAGTATTATATATTAATATATTGCACTGTACCACTATACTGCCATATTATTAGCAATATCACATATCCTATATAATATATAATCATTATATTGTTATATATTGCAGTAATATACAATTATTATATTATTATATATTATTATATTGCACTATATTATTATTATATTAGTATTATATATTAATATATTGCACTGTACCACTATACTGCCATATTATTAGCAATATCACATATCGTATATAATATACAATCCTTATATTATTATATATTGCAGTAATATACAATTATTATATTATTATATATTATTGTATTGCACTATATTAGTATTATATATTAATATATTGCACTGTACCACTATACTGCCATATTATTAGCAATATCACATATCCTATATAATATATAATCATTATATTGTTATATATTGCAGTAATATACAATTATTATATTATTATATATTATTATATTGCACTATATTATTATTATATTAGTATTATATATTAATATATTGCACTGTACCACTATACTGCCATATTATTAGCAATATCACATATCGTATATAATATACAATCCTTATATTATTATATATTGCAGTAATATACAATTATTATATTATTATATATTATTGTATTGCACTATATTAGTATTATATATTAATATATTGCACTGTACCACTATACTGCCATATTATTAGCAATACCACACATCATATATAATATACAATCCTTATATTATTATATATTGCAGTAATATACAATTATTATATTATTATATATTATTATATTGCACTATATTATTATTATATTAGTATTATATATGAATATATTGCACTGTACCACTATACTGCAATATTATTAGCAATATCACATATCATATATAATATACAATCATATTATTATATATTGCAGTAATATGCAATTATTATATTATTATATATTATTATATTGCACTATATTATTATATTAGTATTATATATTAATAGACTGCACTGTACCACTATACTGCCATATTATTAGCAATGTCACATATCATATATCATATACAATCATTATATTATTATATATTGCAGTAATATACAATTATTATATTATTATATTACATTATATTATTATTCCACAATATGTGCAGTGTATTATATTATTAGTGTTATATAATATATTGTACTATACCATAAGTTGTACTATATGTGATCTATTACAAAAATTATTAGTATTATATATACAATATATATTAGTCTTGCATGCCCACCTGCTTCTGCCAGCCTCCCTCCATTCTTTTCTCATGCAAAAGGAGTTAAAGCAGGAGGGGGGTGGAGTCCCTTCAGTCACTCAAGGGCGGCTCAGCCAATCCAAGCAAAGCCGCGCGGCGAACCCCGCCCCCTTCGCGTCCAAACGGACCAATCGCAAGGCCAGGGGGGAAAGAGGCGCGCGCCCTCCCTGTTTCGCTTTGTCGCAGTGCAGCGGCCACCACTCCCCTCCTTCAGCCCCTCCCCCTCCGCGTCTGGTCGCCTAGCAACGGACTGCCTCAGGCCTTGCCTTTTTCCCCCCACCACTAGGATACCCTCACTTCCGCATCTGGTTGCTTAGCAACGGGAGGCTGCCTCAGGCCTAGCGCCTCCTTTTGCCCTGCAGAAGCATTGCAGATATGTCTAGACTGTAGAATTAAAGCGGTTTTGGCACCCACTTTCACTGCCATAGCCACTTTCACTGCCATGACAGAGAAGTGCTTGTAAAACTACAGCTCCCAGGCTTGCATAGCATTGCCTCTTTGCAGTTAAAGTGGTATCAAACCGTGTTAATTCTACAGTGTAGACGCCCTGATTTGAAGGAGAGGTGGAGCTTGTAAAACTACAACTCCTTGTGTTAATTCTACAGTGTGGATGCCCTGATTTGAAGGAGAGATGGAGCTTGTGAAACTATAGCTCCCAGGCTTGCATAGCATTGCCCCTTTGCAGTTAAAGTAGTATCAAACTGCATTAATTCAGCAGTGTAGACGCCCTGATTTGAAAAAGGGGGTTGGTACTTGTAAATCTACAGTTCCCAGGCTTGCATTGTCCTTTCGCATTTAAAGTGTGTGAAACTGAGTTGGAGAGATGGAGCTTGTAAAACTATAGCTCCCAGGCTTGCATTGCCCTTTCGCATTCAAAGTGGTGTCGAACTGTGTTAATTCTACAGTGTAGACGCCCTGATTTGAAGAAGGGAGGATGGAGCTTGTAAAACTACAGTTCCCAGGCTAGCATTGTCCTTTCGCATTTAAAGTGGTGTCAAACTGTATTAATTCAGCAGTGTAGACGCCCTGATTTGAAGAAGGGGGGATGGCACTTGTAAAACTACAGCTCCCAGGCTTGCATTGCCCTTTTGAAATCAAAGTGGTGTCAAACTGTGTTAATTCTACAGTGTAGTCACCCAGATTTGAAGAAGTGGTCGGTCAAAGTGGTGCCCGATCAAAGTGGTGCCTGGTCCAAGTGGTGGTGCCTGGTCAAATTGGTGCCTGGTCAAATTGTTCCCTGGCCCAAGTGGTGCCTGGTCAAAGTGGTGCCTGGTCAAAGTGGTGCCAGGTCAAAGTGGTCCCTGGTCAAAGTGGTGCCTGGCCAAAGTGGTGCCAGGCCAAAGTGGTGCGTGGTCAAAGTGGTGCCAGGTCAAAGTGGTGCCTGGCCAAAGTGGTGCCTGGCCCAAGTGGTCCCTGGTCAAAGTGGTCCCTGGCCCAAGTGGCCCCTCTTCAAAGTGTTCCCTGGCCCAAGTGGTTCCTGGTCAAAGTGGTCCCTGGTCAAAGTGGTGCCAGGTCAAAGTGGTGCCTGGTCAAAGTGGTGTCAGGTCAAAGTGGTGCCTGGCCAAAGTTGTCCCAGGCCCAAGTGGTTCCTGGTCAAAGTGGTCCCTGGCCCAAGTGGCCCCTCTTCAAAGTGTTCCCTGGTCAAAGTGGTGCCTGGTCAAAGTGGTGCCTGGTCACAGTGGTGCCAGGTCAAAGTGGTGCCTGGCCCAAGTGGTCCCTGGTCAAAGTGGTCCCTGGCCCAAGTGGCCCCTCTTCAAAGTGTTCCCTGGTCAAAGTGGTGCCTGGTCAAAGTGGTGCCTGGCCAAAGTGGTCCCGAGTCAAAGTGGTGCCTGGCCAAAGTGTTCCCGAGTCAAAGTGGTGCCTGGTCAAAGTGGTCCCTGGTCAAAGTGGTACTTGGTCAAGTGGTCCCTGGTCAAAGTGTTACCAGGTAAAAATGGTGCCTGGTTAAAGTGGTGCCAGGTCCAAGTGGTGCCAGGTCCAAGTGGTTCCTGGCCAAAGTGGTGCCAGTTCAAAGTGGTGCCTGGTCAAAGTGGTGCCTGGTCAAAGTGATGCCTGGTCAAAATGGTGCCTGGTCAAAATGGTGCCTGGTCAAAGTGGTGCCTGGTCAAAGTGGTGTCTGGTCCAAGTGCTCCCTGGCCCAAGTGCTTCCTGGCCAAAGTTATCCCTTGCTAAAGTGTTCCCTGGTCAAAAAAAGGTTGAGAACTGCTGATTTACATGGTAGTTATAATTCCAGTTATGTGTCTAATAGCACCATGACGGCCCAATTGTATCCAGACTACCTAACCCTAACTGGAGGAAACCTCTGTGGAGGATGAACAGTTAAGTTTGCAAAAGCCAATACTGTTTCCCAGTCCACAGCCAAATCGCTTTGTTCATTTTCTTTTTCTCAGCTCTGAGACTGAAAGAAGTACTTTTTAAAGTTCAAACCAATCAATTAAGTTGGATAATTAAGGGGTGCGTGTACCAAGTTTGGTCCAAACAACATACATATGTTGACTTTTATAGATATATATTTGATATATATTCCTGCATGTCAAGATGATGGGTGGATGGGTGGCCCTTGTGGTCTTTTGATCTTTAAATTAATGACCCCCTTTTCAGATTTTTAAGAAATTGCTGTTGGCTTTTCTATTGACAGATACCTCAGAGCCTTTGACGGCCGCCATCATGACCCACGCGAAGTCTCGTAATCTTAAAAAGAATGTATATGCCATGAATGCTCCCGATCCATATAAATATGGTGGTCCCGACTCATTCCGTACGCATTGCAATGTGAAGCCAAGGGTTCCCCCTTGCATCGTTGGGAAAAAAGCTGGAATTCAAGAAACAAGATCATCCGTCAAAATCGCAAGCAATCTCATAGCAGAAGGAAAGACACATGTCAATAAATTATTTCAGGTAAGGGTGTCCTGTTTCTTACATAGCTATTTGTTTTGGAAGTCAAACTTTCATTTGTGTAAACAGACAGATCAGAAAGACATTGGGTTCAGAAACTAAGAAAAATACCCAATATCCAGGGGCGGCTCATCCATTACACAAAGTAAGCGGTCGCAGTACACTTTTTCTTGCCAGGGGCACAGAGGCGCCTCTGTAAATGCCCCTCAATCACCACTTGAGGAGCGCCCCCTCGGCTAACAACAGCCCTAGCAGTCCGGGGGAAGCCTCAGCAACCTATTACGCAAAGTAAGCATTTGCAGGATAGTTTATTGTGCCCAGGGGCACTCTTGAGGCGCTCCTGGGGGAAAATAGACCTTGACATATGCGAGTTGTAGTTACTGGGATGTATCTACACTGTAGAATTGATGCAGTTTGACATCACTTTAACTGCCATGGCTCAATGCTATGCAATCATGGAAGCTGAGTCTCCTTCTGGAGAGATAAAGTAGGGTATAAATAAATATAGTAGTAGTAGTAGTAGTAATTGTATAGATCTTGAGCATTCTCTGTGAAAGATTGCTGATGCTTTATCAAACTTCAAATCCATAACATTGAACCATTGCAGTTAAAGTGTTGAAAACTGCATTCAGTCTACAGTGTAGAAAGATGCACCCCACTTAATTTGCTTTTGTTGCCCTCCCTTTTATTTATTTACCCTGCCTTTTTCAACCCCTTAGGGACTCAAGGCAGCTTACATATATAGGCAATGATTTGATGCCATGTAAGCATACATGCATAATAAAATAAACATATATATTGAAACAATCATTTAAAACATATAAACCTTAAAACACTATTAAAATCACATTATCCAAAATCATAATCCATGGCCATTCCAAACTACTAAGCGAATGCTTGATCTCACAACCATGTCTTTAGCCTTTTCCTGAAGGTCAGGAGGGAGAGGGCTGATCTGATTTCATTAGAGAGGGAGTTCCAAAGCTGAAGGGCCACCACTGAGAAGGCCCTGTCTCTCGTCCCCACCAACCACACCTGTGAAGGAGACGGGATCAAGAGCAGGGTCTCCCCAGACAATCTTAACCTTTTAGCTGGCTCATAGAGGTAGACACGTTCGGACAAGTAACCTGGGCAGTTTCAATAAAAAGAAGCAGTGATTAGATAGCCTTCGCAAAGAAGTCTGTATAAAGAATGGCTTACAGTTCAATCGCGTAAATGTATACTTGGAAGTCAGTCCTAAATTAAATGGGAATGATTCCCATATAATTGTAAATGAGATTGCAACCATTCCCCTATTGATTAGCAGCACAGAAATGTTAGTTTGTCTGTGTCAGGCATCTTTGTTGGAATCATGTTACCTAAGCTGAACTGGCTCAGAGAAAAGAAAGTGTGAGAGGTCAATATGTGCATTACAATATTTGTTCAAATAAATGCCTGGCTGATTTATCTCTTTATCCCTCTGGACATGTTACTAGGGTAGCTTTAATTAATGTGCACTGCTAAATGAACATCAACAGGACCAAGCAGCTTATATGGAATTGTCATGTTAATTGTCAGATTTCATCCACTGACGCCCTTGAAAGTCCTGGTGTTTTTGATGCCAAATTTAATAATTTAATTTTTATTAAATTATTAAATTTAATAATAATTTTATAATTATTATTATTGTTATTATTTTACCTCCTATTTTAATTTTTCTTTATATTTTTTCTTGGAACCTTTTTTTCTCTTTTATTTCCTATCTAAATAGCCCTTTGCTTTAAAAAATGTTTTCTCTTAATTCTTTTATTTTCCTTTTTATATTTCTTTAAATGTATTACACTTATTCATGTTTTTATAATTTTCATTCAGTTATTTCCCTTTTTTGTATTTCTTTTACAATTTTCCAGTTTGTTAATATTTATTTTTCATATTAAAAGAAAATATTTATAATAATAATAAAATATGGTTGTTATTTTGAGTCACAATATCTCTGCGAGGCACATCTGGTGCCATCTTGGATAGTGGGCACACACATTTCCCAGGATCTTAGAGGGAAAATAAGTGAAAGAAGAGCATCAGTGTCACATTGCCAGGGCTCTGCCTTATTTAGGTAGAGATGAATCAAACTCCCAGTTTTAACAAACAGTTTAATTAAAACAGCACTTACTTGCTGGCTGTTTATATAGTCCAAAATATAAAACACAAAGATAGCATGCAGCTACAGTATAAACAAAAACTGATAGCAAAAATAACTTCATAGTCAAAAGGGTCCAGTCCAGTGGTCAAACGCCGAGAGTTCAATAAACAAAGTCCTGGGATCAAGAGTCTATACCGTAGTCAAAAGCCAGTGCAAAGGTTCAAGATTCCAGGATTCCAAGATTACAGGAGACAGGTCAGGATACCGAAAAATCCAACAGACCTGGGGGAAAAACCAGCAGCATCCACCACCAAAATACAACAAATACTTTTCTCCCAAAGATCAGTCCCAAAGTTAGCTCCTTAAATTCAGTAACACCCAGCTGCAAATTATCCCTTGCATGCCTCCACCCTTAATTGCTTTTGCCTGTAAACTGTTACTTACAAACTACTCAGCCCTTTAGAACCAAGACTTACATTAACCCTTTCATCACCAGCTGCCAGGTCTACCACCACCAACCACCATCAACTATGGAACATATGACATTCAGAATCTAAGTAAATCCACATTTGATATCACAAAGTTTTACCAATTTGCTATAAAATTTATTTTCCAACACAGGTTGGAAAGTATTGTTTTCTATATTTGTGTACTAGCATGTTTTTTTCCGTGTTTATATTAAACAGAGGCCAACTGTCTCCTTTGTTATCAAATAGGCATCCTTAGGTGACGAGAACTATTCTTCAGGAATGTTTAAAACCCTGCAAAAGGAAAATATGCAACTATCAGATTGCCTGAAGGAAAAGGATTCAATAATAACCAAATTGATGAGAATAATTGAAGAACAGGTACTTTATATTACATCTAACAGCAGTAAACTCAAAAAACTGCAGGAAAATCCTCACTGGGATTGCTGCTGGGAGGAAGCAAAACAATGGAGCATTTCCACCTCCAAAGCCCAGTAAGGACAGAAATTGGAGGAATACCTTTAGCAGAATGCCTTTGTCTTATGCTTGCAGTATTGATTGAAACCAGTTGAAAGGAAATTCACCATAATTATAAGATCACTCTAGATGTTAGAAAATGAAAGACTTCACTTAATTTATTAATATCATGTTGACTGGTTGACTAAAGAATGTGATATTGAATATGGAATATGATACTGTTGTGTTGACTAAAGAATATGATACTATATTGACTACGAGGTATGATGATACTAATTATTCCATTAATAGTGTGTTTAGCTGTAAGTTGCTGGATGTGGGAAGCAAATTATGATTTACTTCAAAAGCATTATAGGGAATATTTGTCTATTTGAGGAGGACAAATAAGGCTGCAGGGATTTCTATTCTAAAGGGACGTACAGTACTTGAACATAAGACTTCACAGAAATGGTTCAATAATGAAGAAATCAATTGTTAATATGACAACTGTTGTAATTCAGCCAATGTTTGTACCTAATGTTGAAGTGGAAGTGGGTGATGGGATTTCTCGGCCTGCTGAACCTGCGAGCTAGCAAGAGATTTTAAGTCCTGAAATGGAGCGTTCTGTGTCTCCTGTAGTTACTGAAGGCCACATTCCAGAGAGGGGCCCAGCTTTCTCTAGGGAAGCAAGTTCAGAAGATGAAATGCCAGGTGGAAAGCCTAATGAGCCAAAAGGTAGGAGGCACAGCTTTTGTGACCTCCAAGCTGATTATATGATTCATCAAAGGTCATTGCAATTATTAAAGGAAATGCCATTTTCTGTTTGCAAGGGTAATCGGAATAACTTCATGGCTTTATTAGAGAGACATAAATTATTTTCCTCCAGTATGTTGGATTTTAAGCAACACCTTGGGTTGAGCTCTAGCCAAGTTTTTCGAGGGACTTCTAGTTTCATGTCTTCAGTTGTTCAAGTGTAAAGGTGTGAAGTCTTAGCTTTGCCTTTTCCTCTCCTTTGCTTCAGTTCCACCTGTTTATAGGCCTTCCCAATAGTGTAGATAACTTCCTTTGTATTAGGTTTGGGGTGGAGCTTTAAAAATCCCCCAGAGGCCAATCTTTGTTGGTCTATTCCATTTTCCTGTATAAAGCTCTCTTGCTGGACTCCTCCTTCTTTTCGACAGCACAGCTACTGTGACTTAGGCTTGGGATTGTCTGGTAACCCTAGGCTTAAGCAATTTAAACATGCATTCTTAGCACCTTCTGCATTTAGCAGTACTTACTTACTTACTTAGGCAATCCCTCGTAGTCCAAGGATGATGGTCCTCCAAGTTCGGTGGGTTCGTAGGTGACTGTGGAGCCCTATTCTTGATCTGCATCTTCTTCCGCAGTGAGGGCATTGGTTTCCAGGTGGAAGGCGGTCTCGGACGGGGTTGGCTTGACGCGCCTTCCTCTTGGCACGTTTCTCTCTTTCACCCTTCATTTGTGCCTCTTCAAATTCTGCAGCACTGCTGGTCACAGCTGACCTCCAGCTGGAGCGCTCAAGTGCCAGGGAATCCCAGTTCTCAGTGTTTATGCCAGAGTTTTTAAGGTTGGCTTTGAGCCCATCTTTAAATCTCTTTTCCTGCCCTCCAACATTCCATTTTCTGTTCTTGAGTTTGGAGTAGAGCAACTGCTTTGGGAGATGGTGCTCAGGCATCCGGACAACGTGGCCAGTCCAGCGGAGTTGATGGCGGAGGACCATCGCTTCAATGCTGGTGGTCTTTGCTTCTTCCAGCACGCTGACGTTTGTCCGCCTGTCTTCCCAAGAGATTTGCAGGATTTTCCGGAGGCAGCGCTGATGGAATCGTTCCAGGAGTTGCATGTTACGTCTGTAGGCAGTCCACGTTTTGCAGGCATATAGCAGGGTTGGGAGGACAATAGCTTTATAGACAAGCACCTTGGTATCCCTACGGATGTCCCGGTCCTCAAACACTCTCTGCTTCAGTATTATTATACTAACAGTCCAAAGGACAACAGAAGCTTTTGGCCAGCCTAAGCTTCAGAGGAGAGAAGATTAAGACAATTTGTAAACAACAATGTATAATCCATCGCTTTGCATCAGAGACAGAAGATTCCAGAAAGATGATTGCAACCAGCAAAATCTCCTTTTGTAATGTATTGTTTTAAGTTACTTTATGATAGTCCCGGGTGAAGTTAACCCTTCATTCATCTTGTTTCTGTAAATTCATTTAGTTATCTTTTCATTTTGCCTCAAAATGTCTCTGTCTGCTAAAAGTTCTAATTTTAATCTTAGCCCCCAAGTAAAGGCTGACAATATAGTTTTCCCAAAGGCTCAGGTTTGCCATTACAAAAGGATTATACTTGAGTTCTGTGTTGTGGATTTTATGCTTCCTTCTTGTATCGCGAGTCTTTTGCATTCCTGGTTTTTGATTCAACTTTTGTACTTTAGATTTTATGGACTATTGAATATTCTTGGACTTAGATATTTCTTACTGCTGCTCTGCTTTTTATATATTTTTCAATAAACTGCTTTGCTGATATATACTAGTCTGGAGTGTGGTGGTGAAGTACAGAGATGTTCCTGCCTTGGAGTATAATAGGAACCCTGCCTTGAGACCACCATTATTTCCTATTTTTCTGCCTTGAGTGGATTTTCCCCCATTCTGAATCATGGGATATAAACATAAGTGAATTCAGGGAATCTAGCAGTGTGAAATTTATTAGCAATTAGACTCCAGTGAATTTGGTGGGACTTATATGTTTGTATGGATGTAAAAGACCTGACTGCAAATGTTGTTAGATAATATTTTGTTGATAATATGAAACCTTGTTAGACCTGAAACTCTTGCAGTTGCCATTAAAATATGTGTGCCTGACCAAGAGCCCCAAATGCACACTTTGGCACATCCAGAACACTTGTGACACATCATTATTAGAATTTAACAATTTACTTTTTGATCCAGGAAAAAAATAGGAGCAGAAGTGAGAGGAAACGGGAGAAGAATTTGCTGTTCTGGTTATATATGTCCCACAGTGCTGGACATACATTGGACTTGGTTTTCTGCCAGGGATGGGAGGAAGGTGGCGGTGTTGAGGAGTTATCCATCTCTCCGTTGCCATGGACCGACCACCACCTGGTCAGCTTTAGACTCACTGCACCCCCCAACCTCCGCAGAGGTGGAGGACCCATTAAATTGGTCCGCCCCAGGAGGCTTATGGATCCAGATGGATTCCTGATGGCTCTTGGAGAATTTCCCGCCACCTCGGTTGGTGATCCTGTTGATGCCCTGGTCACTCTCTGGAATGGGGAGATGACTAGGGCAATAGACACGATCGCTCCAGAACGTCCCCTCTCAAATAGCCGAGCTAAACCAGCCCCTTGGTTCACCGAGGAGCTGGCAGCGTTGAAGCGAAAGAAGAGGGAACTAGAGAGCGTGTGGCGTTCGGATCCGAGCGAGCCAAATCGAACACGGTTTGTGTCCTTTTTAAGGGCATATGCCGCGGCAATAAGAGCCGCAAAGAAGACCTTCTTCGCGGCCACTATTGCTTCTGCAAAGAACCGTCCGGCTGAACTGTTCCGAGTTGTCAGAGGCCTATTAAAACCCACCACCCAGGATGGGTGCCCTGATGACTCGGCAGCTCGCTGTGAAGCTTTTGCTCAGTTCTTCGCAGACAAAGTCGCTTTGATCCGCTCTGGACTGGATACCATATTAACGGCAGTATCTGAGGATGTAACACGAGCATCTGCTTGTCCGATTTTGATGGATTCATTTCAATTGGTTCAATCCGAGGATGTGGACAAGGTGCTTGGAGGAATGAGAGCTACCACATGCATCCTAGACCCCTGCCCATCCTGGCTTCTGAAGGAGGCCAGAGGGGGATTGGCCGAGTGGGTGAAGGTGGTGGTTAATGCCTCCCTCCGGGAGGGCAAAATTCCAGCCAGCTTAAAACAAGCTGTGATAAAACCGCTGTTGAAGAAACCATCACTGGATCCCACTCAATTCGTCAACTATCGGCCTGTTTCCAATCTCCCCTTTTTGGGCAAAGTCATGGAACGTGTGGTGGCCTCACAACTCCAGGCATTCTTGGTAGACACGGATTTTCTGGATCCGGCACAGTCTGGCTTCAGGCCGGGGCATGGTACCGAGACAGCCTTGGTCGCCTTAGTGGATGATCTGCGTCGGGAGCTCGACAGGGGGAGTGTGTCCCTGTTGGTGCTGCTCGACCTCTCAGCGGCCTTCGATACCGTCGACCACGGTATCCTTCTGGGACGCCTCGCGGGGATGGGTCTTGGAGGCACTGTCTTGCAGTGGCTCCACTCATTCCTCGAGGGTCGGTCTCAGATGGTGTTACTGGGAGACTCCTGCTCAACCCCACAACCTTTGTCTTGTGGGGTTCCTCAGGGTTCAATATTGTCTCCCATGCTGTTTAACATCTACATGAAGCCGCTGGGCGAGATCATCCGGAGTTTCGGAGTGCGATGCCATCTGTACGCAGATGATGTCCAACTCTGTCACTCCTTTCCACCTGCTACTAAGGAGGCTGTCGAGGTCCTGAACCGGTGCTTGGCCGCTGTGACGATCTGGATGGGGGCGAACAAATTGAAATTGAATCCAGACAAGACAGAGGTACTCCTGGTTAGTCGCAAGGCCGAACAGGGTATAGGGTTACAACCTGTGTTGGACGGGGTCGCACTCCCCCTGAAGACGCAGGTTCGCAGTTTGGGTGTGATCCTGGACTCATCGCTGAGCCTGGAACCCCAGGTTTCGGCGGTGACCAGGGGAGCATTCGCACAGTTAAAACTTGTGCACCAACTGCGACCGTACCTTGGGAAGTCTGACTTGGCCACGGTAGTCCACGCTCTGGTTACATCCCGCCTTGATTACTGCAACGCTCTCTACGTGGGGTTGCCTTTGAAGACAGTCCGGAAGCTCCAATTAGTCCAACGGGCGGCAGCCATGATACTAACAGGAGCGGGGCACAGGGAGCACACAACTCCACTGCTGTACCAGCTCCACTGGCTGCCGATCTGCTACCGGGCTCAATTCAAAGTGCTGGCGCTGGCCTTTAAAGCCCTAAACAGTTCTGGCCCAACTTATCTATCCGAACGTATCTCAGCCTATCAGCCTGCCAGGTCCCTAAGATCTTCTGGGGAGGCCCTACTCTCTATCCCGCCGGCTTCACAGGTGCGGCTGGTGGGAACGAGAGACAGGGCCTTTTCTGTGGTGGCCCCTCGGCTTTGGAACACCCTCCCTATAGAGATAAGGTCAGCCCCCTCGCTGATGGCTTTTCAGAAAAAACTAAAGACATGGATGTTTGAACAAGCATTCGGATAATCCGACGAAACGAATTTTGACGATTAAGGATTGGTAATTACAGATGACGAATTTTGGATTGTGATTCCAGTTACGAGATGCATTTGGATTGTTATTGGTGGCCCAATAATTCTGTATTTTATATGTGTTTTTATGTTTTTAAATTGAATATTGTTGTTTTTAGATGTTGTAAACCGCAATGAGTCGCCGACTTAGGCTGAGATATTAGCGGTATACAAGTGTAATAATAAATAAATAAATAAATAAATAAATAATATATATCAATTAGAGTGTTGTGCCAAAAGATTAATGGAAAAGATGGGTTTGGATTAGTGTTTTAAAGCCTTTGTGTTCTGAAAAAATTAAAATCTTTTAAACAGGCTACCAAGTATAACACAGCAATTGCATTGGAAAAAGAGCATCAGAAAGAGACTGAAAGACGACTGGAGGAATCAGAGGATTTAATTAAGGACCAGATTCAGCTGCTTGATGAAACAATAAGACATTATACAAAAATAATTCAAGAACAATACACCCAGGTTTGTCAAAATATGGAATATGATTTATTTATATTTAGGACTTTGCCATTGTAATATACATTTTACAGCTGAAACCCTCAAGACAACAGTAAATGCCAGTCTAGGTTTTTCACACTTACTCCTTGGTATTGATCAATTGCTTTCTTGTGCAGCATGCAGAGCTGATGTCTGAAATGAAAAAGCAGAATGAGGCCGACATACAGTGCAGGGAAGAAAAGATTGCCAAGCTAAAGCAATACATTTCTGAGACCTTCCAAGAAAAATCCCGGTATGATTTCCAGAAATGCCCAGTGTGGATTTGTAGCCTGAAAATGGCATTGCCAGATGTGATTCCAGTCTTGTACCGTCAGTAGCCTCCCACATTTGCGGGATAATAATAATAATAATAACAATAATTTATTTATATACTGCTCCATCTCCCTGAGGGGACTCAGAGCGGTTCCCAGGTAACATCACAAAACATACAAAGTAAAAAAACAACATAACAATAAGATTAACAAAACAAAATGTAAGCATAAAAATTGTCGCCATAACACACATATATTAAAAGTAATCCTGCCTATTCAAGGCAATTTAAAAGGCCGGGCCAAGATTTGTACAAGCCCAAAAATTCTAGGGGGCCCGGGAATTAAGTGCAGTGCTATGGCAGGCAACAATAATATTAGGTACGGGTCTGTGGCTGTTCATGCCGGGGCCGATTAGAGGAAAGAATCTGGGTAATTGGTCGGAAGAATAAGGCCGTATTCGACAATGTGTAGGGCTGAGTTAGAACTGGTCATTTTCAAAGGCTTGTTGAAACCACCAGGTCTTCAAGCTCTTACAAAAGGAGGGGAGAGATGGGGCCTGTGTTATTTCCCTTGGAAGGGCATTTCCAGAGGCGGGGAGCTACCACCGAGAAGGCCCTCTCTCTTGTCCCCACCAACCGCGCTTGAGATGGTAGTGGGACCGAAAGGAGGGCTTCCCCGGAAGATCTTAGAGCTCGTGCCGGTTCATAGAAGGCAAATTAGTGAGAAAAGTAACTTGCTCAAGACCCCAAGTGCAAAGCAGTGAGAACACCTGAACCCCAAAACACACAAACATTTTTTTCTCACTGCTTTATTATTTATTTATTTATTTACAGCTTTTATATTCCGCCCTTCTCACCCTGCAGGGGACTCAGGGCGGATTACAGTGTACACATATATGGCAAACATTCAATGCCAACTTTTGACATACAAACTTATACAGACATACACAGAGGCTATTTAATTTTTTTCTGGCCGTCAAGGGAGTTGTTGCTTTCATCGTCCATCTGCGACACTGATGAAGCACTTCCACATTCCCCGCATGCTTCCCCGCTGGAATGCTTTGCTGGAGTCTTCTTTATGGCCTCATAAATCAGTTAATTTAGCCTCCCCACACTTTAAGGTGGTACCTTGTTTTCCTACTTGACAGATGCAACTGTCTTTCAGGTTGCAAAGGTCAACAACAGGCTACACACAATTGGTTGGAAACCCACTCCAGCCCGGGCTGGCTTCGAACTCATAACCTTTTGGTCAGAGTGATCTTAATGCAGCTGACACTCAGCCAGCTGCGCCACAATCCCTGTTAAGATCAGGACTCCAAGTTTCTTCCAACTTATAGAGACACTTACATGGGGTTTCCTTGGCGTGATTTGTTCAGCAGGTTTGTCTTTTCCTACTTCTTCAGGTTGAGAGTCACTTGCCTGGTAGGTTTCCATGGCTAAGTGAGGATTCAAACCCTGGTTTCCAATTGTAATGTAATGCTCAAACTACTGTGTGCTTGCTCTCAAAATAAGTGAAACCAGGTCTAAATTCAGGATTCCTTAACCAAGGAGCAGAATGTACTTAAATTCTGTTGGAGGTAATGTCAAAAGCCTAGCTCACTTTTGTAATGCGTGAGAAAGGTAAATTTATATATGACCTATATATGTAGTAGATAGAATTACCAGAGACTGTAACCACAATAACTAAATATAACTTGTCAGTTCAAGAGGCAGGATTTCTCCCAAGCAACCTGTCAGCAGATTATTTTATTTTCCTGTAAGTCTGCAATATTGCTACTAACTTGAAGTGAGCAGAAACGTGGAATTAAAGGGTTATTCTCAAAGGCATATCTCTCTCTTTCACAAGAATGTCTTACAAACATCCCTGTTTTGGAGAAATAAGAGCACTTGGGGTTAACTGTTCCCATGTAGTACACAAGCAGAGTAACTTGAGTACTAAGAGGTCCCTGGTGTTAATTGCACTAATGGAAATGATAGCTACGACTGTGCTAGGCAGGTAATTTAACAGTGGGAGGACTGCCAAATCACGATAAGCCTTCCAATGTGGGTTGTTAGTGCTAAACAGGTTGTTTGTCTTTGTCATGGGAGACGTATGTCCTGGAATTTCTCTTCCCTTGCAGTGAACATCAACAACAGATTGATGAACTGATGCGAGAAATAAATAAATTCACTCAAAAATCACACATTCTTAAAAGTTGACAAGGAACCAGATCAAAAAAGGTACAGGGAGAGTATATTTTTGCAGGTGGGGTCTGTTACAATACTGCAAAAGGAAGGGGGAAAAAGATTATCAGTGGTAAAACACTTCCAAGCAAACATCCATAAGAATATTGTTTGTTCGTAGCATATATGTCCAGGTTGAGCATCATTTTCTGGAATTTGAAAATCTGAAATCCTGCAAAATCTAAAATTGTCCACATTGATGGCTGAAATAGTGTCACTTTCTGATATTTTAATATATACGGACTTTGTTTCATGCACAAAATTTCTAAACTATTGTATAAATAGTTTAGAAATTGTATAAATAGTTTAGAAATAGTTATGCCCTTTGGGCTAAGTGCATAAGATGTATATGAAACATAAATAAATATTATAATAATAAATTAATTGTCCGTAGACACCTCCAAGGTCATGTGGCCAGCATGACTGCATGGAGCACCATTACCTTCCCGCAGATGTGGTATCTATTGATCTACTCACATTTGCATGTTTTCAAACTGCTAGGTTGGCAAAAGCTGGGGTTAACAGCAGGAGCTCACCTCGCTCCCCAGTTTCAAACCACCAACCTTCTGATCAGCAATACATACACATATGAAAATACCACAATCTGAAAAATCTGAAATCCCAAACTCTTCTGGTGCCAAGCGTTTTGGATAAGGGATACTCAATTGTACTAACAGAATGACTTCCAGAGTGATCAGAACTGCTATTACAGAGCAGAATTTGGAAGTTAATATTTTGGTCATGCTAGATAGGATTGTAGATGATGGAGTTTAAAAAGTAACTTCTCTTGCATACACTCCATGATGGATTGATGGGAGGAAAGCTCTAGAAAAAAAGTGAGCGAGCTCCTGCTGTCAGCCCCAGCTCCTGCCAACGTAGCAGTTTGAAAACATGCATATGTGAGTAGATCAATAGGTACTGCCTTGGTGGGAAGGCCACATGACCTAGGTGTCTATGGTCAATGCAGGCTCTTCAGGTTTAAAATTGAGATAAGTACCACCCCAAGAGCCGGAGATGAAGGGGGGGGGGGGGGCTTTACCTTTATCTGTGATTCATTGTTTCGAGGCACTGAATGTTTGCCTTGTGTCTGTATATGCTGGAATCTACCCTGAGTTCCCTTGGGGAGATAGAGGGCAGAATACAAATAAAATGCTATTATTATTATTATTATTATTATTATTATTATTATTATTATTTCTACCCGTCCCCTGCCACGCATTGCTGTGGCCCACTCTGGTGGTCATGGGGGTTCTGTGTGGGAGGGTTTGGCCCAATTCTATCATTGATGGGGTTCAGAATACTCTGTGAATGTAGGTGAACTACAAATCCCAGCAACTACAACTCAAGATTCTATTTTCCCCAAACTCCACCAGTGTTTACATTTGGGCACATTGAGTATTTGTGTAGATTCTTGTAGGTTTTTTCGGGCTATAGGGCCATGTTCCAGAGGCATTTCTCCTGACGTTTCGCCTGCATTTATGGCAAGCATCCTCAGAGGTAGTGAGGTGATATATTCATATATTTCATATATTCTATATTCCATATAGTCCATATATTCAGTCCATATTTGTGTAGAGTTTGGTCCAGATCCATCATTGTTTGAGTTCACAGTGCTCTCTGGATGTAGGTGAACTACAACTCCAAAACTCAAGGTCAATGTCCACCATACTCTTCCAATATTCTGTTTGTCATGGGAGTTCTGTGTGCCAAGATTGGTTCAATTCCATCATTGGTGGTGTTCGGAATGCTCTTTGATTGTAGGTGAACTATAAATCCCAGCAACTACAACTCCCAAATGACAAAATCAATTTTTTTTGAGTGAAGGACATACATTGGGTTGTTAGGTGTCTTGTGTCCAAATTTGGTTCAATTCATCCAGTGGTTTTTGAGTTCTGTTAATCCCACAAACGAACATTACATTTTTATTTATATAGATTATTATTATTTGAATCCTTTAAGAAATATTTCAAACGTTAGATAATGAAACTTATCACGCAAGCCAGCAGCAACGAATTAGTGTTATGCAGACATGCAAAACATAATTTAAATATAAGGATATCTACTCCATAAATATTGAAAACTCAAATGCCCTGCTGTTCAAAAGTGCAAAGAATTTGAACTTCATATTCCTTCAAATTCCCTCTTATCAGAAGTTTCCATGCCCGTGCTTGGGAAACCACAGTTCTTATCTCGCCATCACAGAAGCATAATTATGGAGGGAGAAGGGCAGAGCCTGAACAGAAGCTCATTCGTCCGATTTGAACCGTGGGCTAAAGGTTCCCGATTCCCATTTAATGACACACCCACCAAATCCTCAGTCAAGGTCATAATACGTTATGTGAATAGTCTTACAATCAGCTCTCCTGGCATTGATTACCCACAACCCAGCTTCTCAATTCGCAATGAGAGAAAGGAAGCCCAATGGTAAATCAAACTTATGATCTAATCCTGCTTTTTCCTTCCTCGTTTCTTTTTCTTTTCTTATAGGAATTTAAAAAGGATCAAGAATTGAACTGTATCTTTGATAGAGGCTGATTCACAATACTTCAATCAGGTTGAACAAAAGCATCAAACACAGCCTTGATTTGTGTAAGTAGGGTGAAGGACTATATTAAATCGGATTCCTACTAGGGTTGCTCTGAATCTTCCAGAATATCAAGAAACCGCGAATCAATCATAACATGAGTTTGGTATAATCATCCCCAACACATTATAGAAGACCTACTTGTTATAACCTTCAGCCTCTATCAAGAATAAAGATGAGAAAATCACTTTTCCTACAAAATGTTTTAGGATGTTGTAAATCTCAATCTGAAATCATTACCTGGATTTCTTTTTAGTTCCATCAGGTTGTTTTATTAATTTGAGCAGCAAACAGCTTCATTTCTAAATGGCCCTGTATATTTATTTATTTATTTAAAACTTTTATATCCCAATCTTTTCTACTTCTGTAGAGGGACTCAGACCGGCAAATAGCAAGAATTAAATGCTAAACAGTAAAAATCTAAAACAACATATAACAACAGTAAATTAACAATACATATAAAATAAATACATAAAAGCCGTTCGCCAAGATAAAAACATGTCCAACTCAGTCCATATATTCAGTCCATGTATTGTGGTCAATACTTTGGTTGATTATCGATCTCACCCATCATTCTGAAAAGGCCTCATTCCACAGCCAGGTTTTCACTAGCTTCCTAAAGGTCAGGAGGTCAGGAGGGAGGGGGATTATTGTTCGGGAGGGAATTCCATAGCCGGGGGGCCACCACAGAAAAGGCCCTGTCTCTCGTCCCCACCAGACGCAACTGCGAAGATGGCGGGACTGAGAGCAGGGCCTCTCCAGACGACCTCAACGCTCTTGATGGTTCATAGGGGAGAATACGTTTGGACAGGTAAACTGAACCGGAACCGTATAGGGTATATCTAGTGTGCATCACTAGAGCAGTGGTTCTCCAAGCTTTGTTTGCAGGCACGGGCAAACTTTGACCCTCCAAGTGTTTTGGACTTCAACTCCCACCATTCAAAAAAAAAAGTCTGGGAACCACTGGTCTAAATAGACTACACTCTACTGGTCTATTTAACCATTGGTTCCTGTGGGCTATGTAATATTTAAGGGGGCAAATATCACAGACATACAGATTGTACCTCATTTCACTAAACCAGTGGTTCTCAATCTATGGGTCCCCAGATGTTTTGGCCTTCATCTCCCAGAAATCCTAACAGATGGTAAACTGGCTGGGAATTCTGGGAGTTGTAGGCCAAAACATATGGGGACCCACAGGTTGAGAACCACTGCACTAAATTATAATGGAAGCTGTAAACAGTCACATCGTTTCATCTATAGCAGGGGTCTTCAGACTAAGGCCCGGGGGCCAGATATGGCCCTCCAAGGTCATTTACCCGGCCCTGACTCAAGGTCAAACTAAGTCTGAAATGACTTGAAAGCACACAACAACAACAACAACCCTATCTCATCAGCCAAAACCATCTGAAAGAGATGGTTGAACAGAAGCTATCCGAAGCTCTAGGTGCTCTTACTGCCTATTACAGGGAAAACCAGCTGATCCCTAATCCATCTAAAACACAGACATGTGCCTTTCACCTTAAGAACAGACAAGCATCCCGAGCTCTGAGGATTACCTGGGAAGGAATCCCACTGGAGCATTGCACCACACCCAAATACCTGGGAGTCACTCTGGACTGTTCTCTGACCTACAAGAAGCACTGCCTGAATATCAAGCAAAAAGTGGGTGCTAGAAACAATATCATACGAAAGCTGTTTAGCCAATATTGCACCACCTGACATCCGCCGGGAAGTAGCAGCCAATAGTGAAAGGATCTCCAGCTCATCCCCTGTTTGGGTATCAGCCAGCACGTCAACGACTTAAATCAAGAAATAGTTTTCTAAGATTTACAGAGACACTCGCTGGAACACCTCAGCAAGCGAGAGTCCAAAAGTGGCAGGCTCAAACCCAGAACCTCAACCAATGGCTGATACCAAATGAGAGACTCCCCCCTGGGCACACAGAAAACTGGGCAACTTGGAAGGCGCTGAACAGACTGTGCTCTGGCACCACGAGATGCAGAGCCAACCTCAAGAAATGGGGCCACAAAGTGGAATCCATGACATGCGAGTGTGGAGAAGAACAAACCACTGATCACTTCCTGCAATGCAACCTGAGCTCTGCTACATGCACAATGGAGAACCTCCTTGTGGCAACACCAGAGGCACTCCAAATGGCCAGCTACTGGTCAAAGGACATTTAATCAACTATCAAGCTTGCAAACTTTGTGTTTTGTCTGTTTGTTTGTTTTTGTTAAAAATGTAATACAAATGTCTGGTTGCTGCTGACACGATAAATAAATATCAGCCAAAGGCAGACCCACACTTCCCATTGAAATACTAATAAGTTTATATTTGTTAAAATTGTTGTTCATTTTAATTACTGTATTGTTTTAAAGTGTTTTTTGCACTACAAATAAGATATGTGCAGTGTCCATAGGAATTCATTCATGCTTTTCTCAAATTATAATCCGGCCCTCCAACAGTTTGAGGGATTGTGACCTGACCCTCTGTTTAAAAAGTTTGAGGACCCCTGATCTATAGTATACATTTCCAGTTAATTCAGACCAAGTTAGAGGACACAAATATGTTTGTGTGTCATGGGCTCTAATGTTAATACTTCCTGCAAAGTCAAAAGACTAATCAGATTTTGGGTTTTTTTTTTACATTATTGTTCCTGATTAACATTAATATGTGAAGGCAGTAACATCTATTTAACTGTATTGAATATTATGTGTCTCGAGGGGATTGCGACACAGTGGAATTTTCCATTAGCAGTACATCTTCTGTCAAAAGGTGCTAAAACTGACAAATGCACAGAACCACCTCCAGCTAAACCACAAATATTTCTAAAGCTGAAGTACCTGAAAAGGATGGCAAGGGTTCTCTCTTTTAAAGATATTTAAGCAGCATCTGATTGCATTGCTAGTAAATGGAGCAAACCTTTGCTGTGCTTCCTGCATTGCACCAAACTGGTTTTGTCATGCTCACCTGACAATTCCCTTGCATGTCAGCAACAGAGTCTCCTGTGAAGACTGTTCTCAGACACTTACATAAAAGCTGAATATGCTACAGTCAAATGAGAAATAATGAAACACAGTCATAAATAATCCTTCTTGACTGGATCCAAAGGGATTTACTTTTCAGCAAACATGCAGAGGATAAGACTGTGGAGAAAACAGGAACTATTATCTCATACTCTGTTTTTCAGTGAATTCTCCTTCACGAAATATTTTATACCCAGCAACTAAATATATGACATTCTTTTGGAGGGGGATTCAAAATACATCACTCTCAGTTAATATTTTTGCAAAAGTTATATAAATTGTATGAATCCAAAATGTTGAGAGCTACAAGAGGAGACTGCTGCTGAATAGTCTTACACTGAGATATTGGCTCTGTTGTACAAAAATTGACTTTATGCCCGAAACCTCCATGACAGACATAAAAGGACCGGCTTTAGTGCAGCAGGTTAATCACCAGTTGCAGGTGCAACAAATCTTGCCAAAAGGTTGACAGTTCAAAGCCGGGTCAAGGTGAGCTCCTGACCTTTAGCCCAGCTCCCTGCCCACCTAGCAGATCAAAAACAGCAATGTGAGTAGATGAATAGGAACCGCATTAAGTGGGGAGGTATTTTAGGTACGGTGTTTCGATTAGAAAAAGGAGAAAAGGTTATGAACAAAAAAAGCTCTTCGGCAAGGAGTGACAGCACCCCTCTATGGCTGGAACTGAGCACAGCCTCCAAAGATGCTGATAGAGATCCTGATTTCACAGACTTCCTCAACCATCACCATATTTTACCACCCCAGCAACTACAACTCCCAGATGTCAAGGTCTATTTTGCCCAAGCTCCACTAGTGTTCACATTTGGGCGTATTGAGTATTCATGCCAAGTTTGGTCCAGATCCATCATTGTTTGATTCCACAGTGCTCTCTGGATGTAGGTGAACTACAACTCCAAAACTCAAGGTCAATGCCCAACAAACCTTTCCTGTATTTTCTGTTGGTCATGGGAGTTCTGTGTGTCAAGTTTGGTTCAATTCCATCGTTGGTGGAGTTCAGAATACTCTCTCGATTATAGGTGAACGATAAATCCCAGCAACGACAACTCCCAAATGACACAATCATTATCGTTCCCCCCGCCCAACCCCAACAGTATTCAAATTTGGGCGTATCGAGTATTTGTGCCAAATTTGGTCCAGTGAATGAAAATACATCCTGCATATCAGATATTTGCATTACAATTCATAACAGGAGCAAAATTACAGTTATGAAGCAGCAACGAAAATAATTTTATGGTTAGGGGTAACCACAACATGAGGAAATGTATTAAGGGGTCGTGGCATTAGGAAGGTTGAGAACCACTGATCTATTGTCTGTCTTGTCATTGTATAATCGGCATTGAATGTTTGCTGTATATGTGTTCTGTGTTTCATCTTAAGTCTCCTTTTGGGATGAGAAGGGCGGAATATAAATACTGTAAACAAATAAAAATTATTATTAATATGATAATGTATATATCTAAAGGAAACAGATGGTTGGAACATACCACTTGATACTAGTAGAGAAGTGAATTCCCTTAAATGTGGACTATTGTTGTGATTTCAGCAAACACAAACACTTCAGAGAAGAAAAGATTGCTGTACTCAAGTTTCAACAAAATTTAATAGATTCTTATAGGTTAATCCAACTGCATGATAAAATCTCTAGTAAATCTACTCGTTACGACCTTTTTTCATTCTGGTTCCACTGAAACAAGTACAAAGTCAACAGGGCAGAGTCAAGGCTCACTAGGCATACTTATCTATTTGAAGTGTGATATGCATAGGTTTGATATTCTGTTAACTATAATGAAGCAAGCTCAAAGAGACTGAACTATGCTTCTGAGAAGTGAGCCCGAATGGCAAGTGAGTAAACACATTGAGCATTAGACTGAAACAGCCAGTTAGTCAACAGTGATTTCTTTAGAAGCAAACTCTTGTCAGCCTACTGATATAATTTATGATTATGGTATCAGGAAAAAAAATAAACCATGATGTTCAGGTCTCACAAACAAATGGAAAAAGATTTGAAACATTTCCCAGCTCCATCTCAGTTTGCATTTTTCATAAACCTTTGGAGGACTGAAACATTTCTTACAATATTAGGTATTAGATATATGAAAATATGCCTACCTAAATTTTGTAATGCACCCCAGAAAGCAAAATGAGGAAACCGTATAGCAAGGAGCTTCCATGCAAAAGTGATCAATATTTAATGGGTCTCTTATGTTGTTTGAAGCTGAACTGCCTGGTTCTCCGTTTGTGCACCCTGCAATTGGTACAAAATCTTGTTGAACCAAAAGTGCAACATTTCCCCCCTAAGTTATGGTAAAACTTCCTTATGAAACAGAAAAGGAAAACAAAACCTTTCCTGTCTCTTGGGCTTCAATTCAGTTGGCAGTCATAAAGTGAATAATTAATGAACCTGAACAAGTTTGGAAACAGCCTCCAAGAAAGCTAGCAAATAGTCCAAGTTATTTTCAGGTGTTTATGTAACTCTTAAAAAAACACCCTCCAAACATTCAGAAATGAGTGCAAAAAAATTCCTATCAATATGGTAATTACCTCACAGTGAAACTGCAGATAAGGTATTCATTCAATAGGGGAACTTTTATTTAAAATATCCAAGATATTCAGTACTTTCCAATGTTAGAAATAATGTATTTCAAGATTGGCTGAGAAGATGAAAAGGGAATTTCGCAGCACTGCAAAAGAGCTTTGAAATATAATGCACCAAATTATCTAGTTAAATTACACCCTGAAAGTATTGTTATTACTCAACATCCAACTTTCTCAAATTAAACCTGCATTTTAAAAATCTATTTGGCCCTGATAAAGTAGGAAGCATGATTTTTGTGAATGGAATTATTATTTCCATGCCAGCCTCTTTCAGAAGAAAATACCAAGCTTAGCACATATTCAGCTTGACTAAGCAGTATATTTATAGACTGCTTACAGTTAAGAACATCTGATGAGACTAGCTAAAAAAATAGAAATCTGTCTCATCTTTACCTATCATTCAGGTTGACACAACAAGTCATGGAGTAGAAACAGGTTTAAAGTGTAGATCTAGCATGCACGTTTGATCCTTAGTGTGATCTAACTTGACAGATCTAACTGAAGCAGAACTTGGGAGAACCTTGATTTGGGATTTCTGTTCTCAGAACATCCTAGTCCATATTTGTTAGTGGTCATTCTGGCTGAGAAATGTGGGGAGTTGCCATCCAAAATGTAACCTTTCCTACCTCTTAAATGACAGGTATGGAAAAAGGTGCAGTATCCTTGACCTGGAAGGGCAGACTGATGTAGATCAGTGGTTCTCAACCTGGGATCCCCAGATGTTTTTGGCCTACAACTCCCAGAAATCCTAGCCAGTTTACCAGCTTTTAGGATTTCTGGGAGTTGAAGGCCAAAAACATCTGGGGACCCCAGGTTGAGAACCACTGATGTAGATGTTGTAGTTTAAGACCAATTAACTACCGACCCAGGCAGGGGATTGCCTAAGTCTTCAAATGCAGAGACAGGTGCCAACACAAAGGAGAATCATGTTATAAGGAGATAGCTTGTTTATGAAAAGACACCCACGTAAGCTGGGCTCACTTATCATGGAACTAGGATAAAATGGAACTGCTACCAGCTCTAGAACATCTTTCACAGAGAATTGTTCAATGTCGGAACAGTGGGACTGGAGGTTTTTTTGGAGGACAATCCAACAAATCCATGACTGAGATTCCCCTTCTACCACACAATACCACTTTAAGAAGAAAATGGAATCTCACCATATGATGAAAGACTCTGAAACATACTTTATCACAGTGTCTATAACGTAATGAGAAGATAAATCAGCCCTAAATAAAATTTCCAAACAGAAAGCTATCTCTGGTAGCTTTAAGAACGGCTCCAACAACCAAATGGGATTAGATACTATACCTTCTTGACTGATAACTCACCCGTGCCTGGCACAGAACGACTGGCTCCTGCCTGGTACGCTTAATCCAGCCATCCAACATTAACTGAATCAAGCCCAGGACTAGGGCCTTTAATGTCCCTCTCTACGATTTCACCAGGCAGACACAGTCAACAACGGTGTTCTGCTACATCACTACTGAATGGTTACCCTACAGCATTACTGAGGAGCATGTGCTGACCAGGTCCATAAACCTCCACACCCGTCAAAGGTCCTGTTTGTCTCCACTGAGCATGGCAGAGCCAGATGTAATGGGATCTTTATTATTTTCCACAAAGACAGACTCAAAGGCAGCTTCTTGCTCCTCCAACGTGTCAGCAGCTGTACCTCCTGGAACCAGAGGTGCATTGTGAACTGCAGGCTGGTGCTCTGTGATCTTTTCTAGCTCTGTGGTCTTCTTCCCTTTCCGTTTACCAAGTATTCGGATGTAATTTGCTGGTACAAGTCCTGTCGTCTGCCCATCACGGCTGGCGAGAAGCCATCCACGAATTTTGGGCTGTTGTTCTGATGGGAAAAGAAAAAAAAAACCCTGAAGTTAAGAGGGAAAAGTGCTCACACATTTCACAAAGAGCTATCAGAGTTTATGAAGAACTTTGAGTGTATGAAGAACTAAGTTGAGTGGGAACCAAACTAAAGAATACTTAGAATCATAGAGGTGGAAGAGACCTTGTGGGCCATCCAGTCCAACCCCCCTGCAAAGAAGCAGGAAAATCACATTCAAAGCACATCCGACAGATGGCCATCCAGCCTCTGTTTAAAAACTTCCAAAGAAGGAGCCACTACCACACTCTGGGGCAGAGAGTTCCACTGCTGAACAGCTCTTATAGTCAGGAAGTTCTTCCTCATGTTTGGGTGGACTTGGCATTAAGTCTATTCGTGTCCGACTCCAGGAGTGTGTGTGCTCATCTCAATTTCTAAGCCAAAGAGCCAGCATACCTATTGATCTACTTACATTTGCATGCTTTCAAACTGCTAGATTGGCAGAAAAACTGGATATATAACTCAACCATAATCAAAGATAAACCCCACTGACTGTGGGAGCATGACGTTCCCTAGTCTCCAGAGTTGTAGTCTTAACACTGAAAACACTACTCCAGGCTGGCTCTCTTTTGTACAGACCTGCTCAAATCTGCTCAGATCTTGGGATGGATTAGATGGGATAGAACTGAGCAATTAAGAGTGAGAAGGTGAAGCCCCTGAGAAAGAATAGAGCAAGAGGCCTGGGGAAGAGAAGAAATATGCTAGCAGATGAAACTAGATAGGAGGAAGATAAGAAAAAGACAATGAATCTACATACTGATTTATGGGAGAAAACCCAAACCAGCCATATGTTTGCCTGTGGGCCTCTGTTGTTAACATGTTTTAATAATACTGGCCTAACAACATAACTAGACCACCAAGATTGGGGTAGAGGGGTTAGTCTCCACATACTTCCTTGCCAGAAAGGCATGGGAGTGGGGAAGGATTCACAATAAATCAAAATGGTGTTACCTTTAGGTGCCAATATTAGCATTTCACCGGCACGGAAAGAAATTTCTTCTTCTGAAACAGTATTGAAGTCATATTCTGCTCTCCCCACAACGTGGTCAGCCTCTCCACTTGCCCAGTGACTGGACACTGTGCCACAGAAAAAGGGTGAAATGTGTCAACAAGGCTCGGTTGGGTCGGTTCTATTTCTTTTATGATCAGAAAGTAGTAAGTAGAATGAAGTATAATACAAGGGGAACAGGCTTAAGAATTGGGTGAGGTGGCCTCTGGTACAATGTCTGCTGGTACAAGTTATCAACTCTCAGCTTGAACTAACGGTTTCACTTTCTGGCTGTGAGAATGAAACACTCCAGTCTTGCAAATGAATCCAAAAGCATTAGTAGCCAAAAAAGTTCTACTAGCCCAGTTGCAACATATAGAAATAAAATTATGATTATTATTACTTTTATTGGGGGGCCACCAACCAATCTCAAGTGGAGAAAAAGCAACTATCAAAACCACCTCTGAATATTTCTTCCTTAAGAAAACTTATACAATTTCAGAAGCAAGCCACCTCATATAGGGTTTCTGTGAGTTTTCTGGGCTGTATGGCCATGTTCCAGAAGCATTTTCTCTTGATGTTTTGCCCACATCTATGGTAGGCATCCTCAGAGGTTGTGAGGTCTGTTGGAAATTAGGCAAGTGAAGTTTATAATAACACCTCTCAACAAAGGATTCCCCCAGGCAAGAATCAGCCAGTCTTTGAAGATGCAAGGCCATTAAATGCTAATCAAGGTGGCAAATTACAACATTCACACTTTCCTCAGGAAAACAAGGGTTCTTTCCCCAACCCTGGACATTCCACAGATATATAAACCCCACTTGCCTAGTTTCCAGCAGACCTCACAACCTCTAAGGATGCCTGCCATTGATGTGGGTGAAACATCAGGAGAGAATGCTTCTGGAACATGGCCATACAGCCGAGAAAACGCACAGCAACCTAGTGATTCTGGCTACAAAAGCCTTCAACAACACACCTCAATATATTTAATGAGAGTCATTTAATTGCTTTAAATGTCTTGGTTTGTTGCTAAAATTGGGCAGCAAACTTGAGGCATTCTTTAGATGAGGCCAACAGTCAAAGATATATTGATTATGGCAGAGGGGAGACTACAGGCTATAAAATTAGCTCCTGGAACTCATAGAAATTGGCTATCTCTGATTTACATCAAGGCTTTAAAAAGCATGTGCATATTTTGAATTTTTTTGTCTACCATCAATGAATAACTTTTTTTAAAAAACAACAACAGTCTTTAGGCTTGTATTTTATTCACTTTGTGCTTTCATTGTTAGGCGTATGTCACACAGGGTGATTTAGTGTAATTGTTTGCTTCTGAAGGAGTGAAGGCTGTTCTTTGTTATCACCCCATTAGAAAGAGGTTTGGTGTTAGGACTGGGTTAGCGAGGAAATACACTGAAATAATTCCCATTTGAGGTGGTCATATATATGCACAGAGAAGGCAGTAATGTTTAACTGCATTGATCTCCAGACAAAGAAATTGGGCTTCTTGGAGGGTGATGGGGAAAGCTACAGATTCAAGGCAAGCTTAAAGCTTAACCTTTGGTTTAGGACAAGAAATCCAATTCCCATATCCTGAAAGTGCTCATGTTTCTTCACTAACCATTATCTGAAGTTGCACAAAGATCCAGAGAAACATGACTCATAGATTCCTTCAGGACCATCAGCTCATGGTTATTTTTGCAACCTTCCTCCAACAATTTCCTCCATTCTACCAGAAATTACAATCAGGCCAGCATTGTTCTTGATGCCATTTTCTCCCTATAAACTATTGTCCTTCATGCACTGCTTCTCACAGATATGCATTGTGAAGAAGTTGTTAAACTGCATTGTGAAGAAGTTGTTAAACCAATTGTGAAGAAGACCGTTTTAAAGAAGGTGCGCGTGGTAAAACACCCACTGCAACCTAATCTATGAGGGAAGCCGGGCAACGATTAATATCAACCTAGGAGCTATTTTATAAAGGGACTGTGAATTACAGAAGGCTTTGTTCATTTGATAGTGTAGCGTTTACTGTTTCTGGCTGACTTTACTATTGCAGGCTGTTCAACTTAGGAGAAACTGTATCAGGCAAGGCTTGAGGAAAACAGTAACAAGTTTATTTTAACAGGAGTATAACATGTTTAACTGTTTCTTCTCAAGAGGCACAAATCTTGATGGTTACATTGGAAAGGTTTCATGAGTAATCTCAGGCACAGACTTCAAAACGTTTCACAGCAGGCACAGCAGGCTTAAACCCAGCCAAACCTTGATTCTTAATTCAGAATCAACAACCCCCTGTAGCTCTCTCACTACCAGGTCCTTCTCTGCAACCACTTTGGTCACCAATTGATTCCCTGAATCCCCACCCTGAGATTCAGTCTTTCCTATAGCACACCGGCTACAGACACATTTCCTGAATCTCCACCCAGAGACTCAGCCCTCTCAGTAGCTCTCCGGTCACTGACTGACTTTTTAAAACAGCTGCCTCCTGAAGAGGCAGTTGGCTCCGTCCCTGTTGCTATGACAACTCAGCTAACGCCAAGCCACCATCTCCCACAAAACATAATCTCCCATACTTACCATCCCTAAACTACTGTCCAAACTACACATAACCAAAGGAATAAAATTTACACATCGTCACATGCATAAATTCAGAAAAATAGTGGTGTGCTCTAACACTGCCTGCATACTCATACCAGCATTTCCCATTTTAAAGAGCACTTAAAGCAATATTACAGAAACTGGTAGGATAGATAAGGCTAAAAGTGTAAAAGAGAGAAAAATTCATGCAAGGAGGTCAGTATCAGGAAGGAGGAAGTACCTGAACGCCATTTATAACGAAGGCCTGATTTTTAGTTACCACTTGGGTCATTTATCACACAG
This sequence comes from Anolis sagrei, assembly GCF_037176765.1. NCBI lineage: Eukaryota > Metazoa > Chordata > Lepidosauria > Squamata > Anolidae > Anolis > Anolis sagrei. The sequence continues at coordinate 12,572,634 of NC_090021.1, forward strand.
ATTGCCTACATTCCTACACAGAAACCACACTTACCTGTTTCATCATCACTGTAGCTGGACAGCAGCTTCCATATGAGGTAGGGCCCCCCAAGAACGACAGCAAAGAATAGAAAAATGGGCCATGATTTTGCAGAGTGGGCTGCTCTTTCCTCAGGACCAACACAGGCCACCGTCCCTTCGCTTTCCGCCCATAAATCGTCATTCTCAGAGCTTTTTCTCAGACCCATCAACCTCTGCAGTCGCCTGTAGAGGTACCTTATAGTTCTGACCAAGGCAAAAGCGGAAAACACCTTGGTGAAGTGTATTTTGAGGCGAGAGAAGTGATTGGCCACATCCAGAACTGCCCGGAAACTGTTGTAGACAGCTGAGAAGGTAGCATCCATCATCATGCTGACAGAGGCAAAGGCGTGCACGATGCTTTCGATGGACTGAAAGGCGCCTCGGCTGCTTTCCTCTGCCTGCTGAACAAACCGACTGGGGGGGATATCGTCCATCCGAAAGCGGTTGTAACCCAAGCCCCCGTACCCATAACTGTAAGGGCTGTAGCTTCCATAAAAGGAATTGCCATACATGCTGCTCCCATATGTGCCATAGCCCGAAGAGAAAGAGCTGCCATAGGTGGGCCGGAAGGTATTCAGGGCAGTGCTCCCAGTCTGCTGGGTGGGCCTTGGCACAATCGGAGGGGGCACCCGAGTGAGAGTGGGCTGCCCAGGTCGGGTCAGTGGGCTGGCCCCCACATCTGGCGATCTGGAAATCATAAAGCCCAGGGTTAGTAACATGGACAGTTTTACACATATAGTCATTGCAGACTCCTAAGGCTAAACCAAAGGTGATCATCTTCTGAATGTGTTGCTACTGTTATTTTTTTTATTTATATCCACCTTTCTCTTGATCACCAGATTCAAATCAGCCAACAGGATATTCAAAACAACGTATTTCACAGTGTAATGGTTGGCACTGAATAATTTTCCTTTATTTGAGTAATCGTTGCATGTGGTTTTAAAAAAAACAAAAACAAAACAGAGTTCTCCTCAAAAATCCACCTTGAGTCCAATATAAATAAAGTCCTCTTCTTCCTCATCTTGTTGTTGTTGTTAAAATAGTTTAAACAAACACAGAGCCCTCCCTATTTCCTCTTCCTCATCTTGGAGAAAAGACAGTTATAAAAAACCAAAACAAGGCACAATTTTACTTCCTCTCATAATAGTCGCACCCATTTTTTCCAACAACAAAGGATAAAAGTGTGACTATTATGCAGTGAAATACGGTAAACTATGTAAACTATGCAAACTTCACATACCCATTTATAATTTTTCCTTACACAATCAGTCCCAAAACTCTGAGTTGACTTATCCATAGGTCATTTTGAGTACTGCATCTTAATTCTTATCAGAAGAGGATCTGACCCCTTCTCTGAGTACAGTATTAGAAGGCAATAGCTTGGTTTGGTCAAGGAGAATCTGAAAAAACAAAAACAAAAACAAACTAGCCCCCTCTGTTCTCTCTACCATATCACTACTTCTGACATTTTTGAATGCTCTCCCTTCTCTGCAGAATAACCCTTGATTTATCCATGGGTCATATCAAAATCCATACTTTTGAACCTCAAATCTGCTCATGAGTTATGCATGAGCATGTACAGTAAATATAGAAGCTATCTAAAAAATATTAACTTTGGGTTGTTGTAGGCTTTTTTGGGCTATATGACCATGTTCTAGAGGCATTTCTCTTGACGTTTCGCCTGCACCTGTGGCAAGCATCCTCAGAGGTAGTGAGGGCTGCTGGAACTAGGAAAATTTAAGTAATATTAACATTACTTAAAAGATTACCGTATATACAAATCTTTAGAACAGCAGTACCTTAAAAAAGCCCACCTAAGTCAGTTTCTAAAAGTATAATGACATCAAAATGGTTTAACTTGATGACAGAAGGAAAACAATGAACATGAGAGACCTAGTTAGTATTTGGATGAGGGACCATCAATGAATACCAGGTGGTGTTGGGTGATGTTTTGGAGGAAGGGAGGAATAAATAGTTTTATTTGTTATCCTCTTCTCCTCAAGGCTTGAGGCAGGGTACAAAACCTTTAAAATTTATAGGTAAGACATGAGACCATTAAAACACAGATATTAGAAGACATGGGCATTAGATTAAACACACATAAGTTAAAATTAAATGACAAAACTTAGGAAATCTTATGAAATTCATGGAGTCCCTATAAGTTGATAGATGACTTGATGACATACACACATTTTCAGATTTGAACAGCTGAACACACATAAACTGCTGTGGGTTTAGATACCTTGAATTCATCTTATCTTCCATTGATATGAATACAATCGAAGAACATACTCACAGAACCCCAAAACTGTAGAGCTGGAAGAGAACCATGTGAAACTACCCCAAATAAAGCCCAATACTGAGTCAAAGTTAAGCCAATTAACACACCATATTGCCTTTCACTATCCTTTTTTTCTGACACAAACGGTCAGAAATTGGATATCAATTCACACCTGGCTTTGTTTGTTCTTCCATTTTCTTAATTTCTAGGTATGGGGCAAACAATAGGTCCTTTTCAGGGGCAAAATTGTCCTTTTCTGGTTGTTTCTTCGACTTTAATGCTGGGGCGAGTTTAAAAAAACCCCTCAGAAGTAAAAAAGAAAGAAAAGAAAACAACACCACAAACTGGAATTTGCTCCATGCCAAAGTCTAACAACAACCAAATGTCTTTCAGGCTCTCAAAAGCAAGAAAACCGTTGAAGTGAAAAGTTTTACAAGGGTGAAGTTTTAATTATTGCAAGCAAGCATTCCAAAAACATTATTGTGCATTTTGGTCTATTTAGCCTTTTTATTCTAAAACATTTAATGAACACAGAAACTTTAAGATAAGCCTCCAAGACAAGAGATTAAACCTGTTGATTTAATTTCATGAATACACAGCATTTACTTTTGGACAACGACAAACCTCTAAAGACAACCTCACTGTTCTGGGGTGCATCTACACTATAGAATTAATGCAGTTTGACACCACTTTATCTGCCATGGCTCAAGGCAGTTGTAATTTCACAAGGTCTTCGGCCTTCTCTGGCAAAGAAGGCTGGTGCCTCATCAAACTACAACTGCACTGAGCCATGGCAATTAAAGTGCTGTCAAACTGCATTAATTCTGCAGTGCAGCTGCATTTTCAATCTCTAGGGATCAGAATTTAAATCAGAAGCTTTAGATTAGTTTCACGAGCTTTAGCTGGAATCCTATGAATTCTTAATGGATAGAGAACAATTCCAGAGCAAGAGCCAAGATGATCCTGAAACAGTAGATGAGGCTTTATAGTTTTAACTTTCCTATCAGTGGTTTTACAGGTCTGAGCTGTTCTTCCACTATAAAACCTAAGCCAGCACACATTAGAGATTAGCTGTCTATATCTAGGTGTTTCTTCTGAAGATCTTTTTGACAGAGTTGAGAATCTTGCATATCGGGTGTCAATTATGCCAGCTAAATCCATTTTAATTCTATGTTGTTTACACCATAAAATTGAGCAATTTAATGGGGGTGCATGTATGTTTCCAAGTCACGGAACACATGTTTTACGCAGCAAGGCATTTCAAGTAAAAAAAAGCTCGGGCTGCACATCCAGATCAAAGGTTAATTGTGCAATAACCTGCCCAACACTTCAATGATAAGAGTATAAGCCTGAAGACAAACACAAAGCTAGAACGTTGAAACTATCCGGAAGAGCAAAAAATAAATATAAGTAACACTAGGAGAGACTGGATTGGGCAGCCACATTTTTGATTCAAAAAAAGTGAGACTAACCTCAAATGAAATGGAGTGTTTCAAACAAAACATAATCAGTTCTTGTGGGTTTTTTCGGGCTATATGGCCATGTTCTAGAGGCATTTCTCCTGACGTTTCGCCTGCATCTATGGCAAGCTTCCTCAGAGGGTGAGGATTAAAACATAATCACTCTTTTCAAATTTATTGCTAATAAAACAGGAATGCAGAAAGTCTGTAAATAGGTAGTTTCAAACTGCTTGTTTGCCAATATCCATCTGATTTGCAGATTAAAACAAAACCTACATACAAACATACAACCCTAATAATAATAATAATAATAATAGCTTCTGAAGCGACTTGCTCCTGACACAAAACAAACAAAAAACAAACAAAATAATGATAATTTATTTATATACCACCCTATCAACATCAAAAAGAACAAAATATTAGAAATACTTTTTCTAGAATACTACCAGCAAAGGTAAAGGTTTCCCCTTGACGTAAAGTCTAGTCGTGTCCGACTCTGGGGGGGTTCTGCTCTTCTCCATTTCTAAGCCAAAGAGCTGGCGTCGTCCGTAGACACCTCCATGGCCATGTGGCCAGCATGAATGCATGGAGCGTCATTACCTTCCTGTCGAAGCGGTACGTATTGATTTACTCATATTTGTATGTTTTCGAACTGCTAGGTTGGGAGAAGCTGGGGCTAACAGTGGGAGCTCATCCCACTCCACAGAACTGAACTGCCGACCTTTTGGTCAGCAAGTTCTGCAGCTCAGCAGTTTAGCCCACTGTGCCACGGGTGGCGTAGAATACTACTATTACATCCTAAGTATTTTTTTTAAAAGCCAATAACTACAAACAATCTATGTTATCTAAACTAACGGCTGTACATTCTCTTTCTGGTGCTTATATTATCTGAGATTTCTATACCCATTTAGTGAAAAGGAGCCACTGATACCTCCTTTCTCATACAATAACACACTTTTAGTCCCCCGTCCCCCGTCCCCCCAAAAAAAATATGATGGAGATTTGGCCTCATCTTTGCTGGAGGAACTTGATAAATGGGCCCCAATCTTTTGTAAAGTTAGAGATTTCTCCTTAATCAACACAGTAAGTTTATCCATTTTGGCAAGTTAATTTATTTCCAGAAGCCAACTGTCTTGTGACGGAATCATTGAATCTTTCCATCTTTGAATAATCCTGATTAAATTGGGTATCAATATCAAATAGCAAAAAATGTACAGGAAGGGTCAAGTGCTTCTTGTGTTTCCTGCAACTGAGCCTGGCTACCACAAAGGACTTTTACATTCAGATGTTTTGAGAACTATGGAGACATTTAAGTCCTACTGAATTCCTCCTCCTCCTGCGCAAACCGATGCCAAGGCTGTGCTGTGTATGCAAGTAGGTTATGCAATTTTAATTATCTGGAGAACATAAAGAGGGAGCAACATGTTTACCACCCTGGAGCTCCTGCCCACCACACCTACTTGGATGGGGAAAGAGGGAGCAGGAGGATTAGCCAATGAAGGCAAGCAACATCTTGCTTTCTCTGAGGAAAACTAGTACAACCGGAGGGCAAGGATGTATCCCCTGGTGCAAAATTTGAGACAACAGGAGTAACACGAATTTATGGCGCTGTGGACGGTTGAAAACTATAGGGGGAAACAGTGCCCGCCATTGATACCTGTGGGAGATTATTACAAATACATCGCACTAGAATATATATCAGTGTTGTCTGGGAATGCATTTTAATTATAATTCTTACCTGTCTGTGCTTGTGGCTCGAGGCAGGTTACAGAATAATTAAAACACATAAATATTGTAAAAATACTACAAATACACATATTAAAATGTATTTCTATAAAATACATGTTAAAATACACAAAACAGGGATTAAACAAAGGACACACATTTAAAATTCATGCTTAAAGATTGGCTGGGTAGGTTTGCCGGAAGATATTACATATATTAGATATATGTGTTTATATTACATAGAATATATATGTAATGCTATTATGATTATTATGATTTTGTATACACACACACACACACACATGTCAGGACTGACTTGAGAAACTGCAAGTTGCTTCTGGTGTGAGACAATTGGCTGTCTGCAAGAATGCTGCCCAGGGGATACGCAGATGTTTTGATGTTTTGACCATCCTATGGGAGCCTTCTCTCATGTCCCCGCATGGGGAACTAGAGCTGAGACGAGAACTCATCCCGTTCCCCGGATTCGAATCGCCAGCCTGTTGGTCGGCAGTCCTGCCAGCACAAGGAGTTTAACTCATTGCACGACTGGGCACTTCTACCATTATTGTATAAATAGTATTATATATATTATGCTTATATATTTATGTGTTATATTACATGTTATATATTGTATATTATATGTATTTTATATTAGATATAATATATGTATAATATACATATATGTAAGTAGGACTAAGATTATCATTATTATATGTATAGTATTAAGTATATAATGTTTATGTAATACTATAAAAACAAAATGCTTTGAATGCAGTTTTCCTGCTTCTTGGCAAGGGGTTGGACTAGATGGCTCACGAGATCTCATGATTAGCATGATTATGTGTATAGTATTATAAATATATATGGAATATTACATATATGTCATATTTAGATATGACATATATTATGTTTATTCTATTTATGTGTTATATTATATATATATATTATTTTAGATATATATGTTTTACATTACATATAAGATTATCATGATTATATATATATATATATATGAGCCCCCGGCGGTGCGGCGGGTTAAACTGCTGAGCCATTGAACTTCCTGACCGAAAAGTTGACTGTTTGAATCCAGGGAGTGGGGTGAGCTCCTGCTATTAGCCTCTGCTTCTGTCAACCTAGCAGTTTGAAAACATGTAAATGTGAATAGATCAATAAGTACTGCTTCGGTGGGAAGGTAATGCCGCTCCATGCAGTCATGCCGGCCACATGACCTAGGAGATGTCTACGGACAACGCTGGCTCTTTGGCTTAGAAATGGAGATGAGCACCACACCCCAGAGTTGGACACGACTAGACTCAATGTCAGGGGAAATCTTATTATATATATAAAAGGACTGAGCTGTTCAGCAGTGTAACTCTCTGCCCCGGAGTGTGGTGGAGGCTCCTTCCTTGGAAGCTTTTAAACAGAGGCTGGATGGCCATCTGTCAGGGGTGATTTGAATGCAATATTCCTGCTTCTTGGCAGAATGGGGGTTGGACTGGATGGCCCATGAGGTCTCTTCCAACTCTATGATTCTATATTGATCGATGTTTTACAGTATATACAATATTATATTAGATATATGTGTTTTATATTGCATACATGTGTAATACTTACATTATATTATATATAGTTAGGACTAATCTTACCATGATGAGATCTATAGCATTATATATATTATAAGACATATAGAGAAATTCACATTATAGTAAACAGCATATATATACATAAATACACAATCTATGATACACAAAATTATATATTATATGTATATATAAAATTGTGATTACATATATTAGATATATGTATTTTATGTGACACAGAATATATGTTATCTATATTATATTTATATATTATATACATAATTCTATTTACAGATAATATTAGATATATCTGTTATATATAATATTTATTATATATAAATATAATTCTATTTACAGATATTATATTAGATACATGTGTTTTATATGACATAGAATATGTTATATATATATTTATATATTATATACATAATTATATTTACATATATTATTAGATATATGTGTTATATATAATATTAATATATTATCTGTAAATATAATTGTATTAGATATATGTGTTTATATTGCATACATGTGTAATAAATACATTATATGTAATTAGGATTAAGCTTATCGTGACGAGATGTATAACATTATTTATAAGACATATATATTATATTATAATTATATAGAGAATTATAGAGAAATTCACATTATAGTAAACAGTATATATATATAAACACACACATATATGATACACAAAATTATATATTATATGTATATATAAAACTGATTACATATATTATATTAGATATATGTATTTTATATGATATAGAATATATGTTATACATATTATATTTATATATTATATACATAATTCACAAAATTATATATATGTCTATATAAAACTGTGATTATATATATATTATATTAGATATATGTATTTTATATGACATAAGAATATGTTATATATATTATATTTACATATTATATACATAATTCTATTTACATATATTAGATATATGTGTTATATATAATATTAATACATTATATGTAAATATAATAGATATATGTATTTTATATGACATATAATATATATATTATATTTATATATTATATACATAATTATATTTACAGATAATATTAGATATGTGTTATATATAATATTAATGTATTATATGTAAATATAATTCTATTTACACACAATATTATATGAGATATATGCGTTTATAGGCCATATCCCATTCTACCTACATTCTGCGCGGGTTCTCCCAGGGCTTCAGCGGAGGAGGAGGGCTGCCCGCCATCTTGCTTCTTCTCCGCGCAGCCGCAGAGCAACGCCGCCTGCCTGCCGAGCAGAGCGTCGAGAGATCGATCCATCGCCCCGCCCACCCCTTTTAAACCAGCGCTGGCTCGTCTTGCACGTCTGTCGATCGGACGCCTCTGTCTGCAGCTGCTCAGGTCTGCCTTGGACCAAAGAGATAAACAAAACTCCAAATACATAATCACACATGGCTTCCGGTTCCCAATTGCACTCTACACTGCAGAATGAATGAATGACGTTCATTTGAAGTGCCCCGGCTCCATACAACTCCTGGGAGCTGTAGTTTTGCAAGGGTGTTCTCTGCCCATAGGGATAGTGCCTCATGAAACTATTACTTCATAGAATCATAGAATCAAAGAGTTGGAAGAGACCTCCTGGGCCATCCAGTCCAACCCCATTCTGCCAAGAAGCAGGAATATTACATTCAAATCACCCCTGACAGATGGCCATCCAGCCTCTGTTTAAAAGCTTCCAAAGAAGGAGCCTCCACCACACTCCGGGGCAGAGAGTTCCACTGCTGAACGGCTCTCACAGTCAGGAAGTTCTTCCTCATGTTCAGATGGAATCTCCTCTCTTATCGTTTGAAGCCATTGTAGTCCATCTGAGAGTTCTTGGAGAACGGGAGAAGTTCCAGCAGATTGGAGGAGGGCCAATGTGGTCCCAATCTTCAAGAAGGGAAAAAAGGATGACCCAAACAACTACCGTCCGGTCAGCCTCACGTCGATACCGGGCAAGATTCTGGAAAAGATTGTTAAGGAAGCGGTCTGCAAACACTTAGAAACAAATGCAGTCATCGCTAATAGTCAACATGGATTTATCAAAAACAAGTCATGCCAGACTAATCTGATCTCTTTCTTCGATAGAACTACAAGCTGGGTAGATGCGGGGAATGCCGTGGATGTAGCGTACCTGGATTTCAGTAAGGCCTTCGACAAGGTCCCCCATGACCTTCTGGCAAGGAAACTAGTCCAATGTGGGCTAGGCAAAACTACGGTGAGGTGGATCTGTAATTGGTTAAGTGGACGAACACAGAGAGTGCTCACTAATGCTTCCTCTTCATCTTGGAAAGAAGTGACGAGCGGAGTGCCGCAGGGTTCCGTCCTGGGCCCGGTCCTGTTCAACATCTTTATTAATGACTTAGATGAAGGGCTAGAAGGCATGATCATCAAGTTTGCAGACGACACCAAATTGGGAGGGAGAGCCAATAGTCCAGAGGACAGGAGCAGAATTCAAAACGATCTTGACAGATTAGAGATATGGGCCAAAACTAACAAAATGAAGTTCAACAGTGACAAATGCAAGATACTCCACTTTGGCAGAAAAAATGAAATGCAAAGATACAGAATGGGTGACGCCTGGCTCGAGGGCAGAACGTGTGAAAAAGATCTTGGAGTCCTTGTGGACAACAAGTTAAACATGAGCCAACAATGTGATGTGGCGGCAAAAAAAGCCAATGGGATTTTGGCCTGCATCAATAGGAGCATAGTGTCTAGATCTAAGGAAGTAATGCTACCCCTCTATTCTGCTTTGGTTAGACCACATCTGGAATATTGTGTCCAATTCTGGGCACCACAATTCAAGAGAGATATTGACAAGCTGGAATGTGTCCAGAGGAGGGCGACTAAAATGATCAAGGGTCTGGAGAACAAGCCCTATGAGGAGCGGCTTAAGGAGCTGGACATGTTTAGCCTGAGGAAGAGAAGGCTGAGAAGAGATATGATAGCCATGTGTAAATATGTGAGAGGAAGCCACAGGGAGGAGGGAGCAAGCTTGTTTTCTGCTTCCTTGGAGACTAGGACGCGGAACAATGGCTTCAAACTACAAGAGAGGAGATTCCATCTGAACATTAGGAAGAACTTCCTGACTGTGAGAGCCGTTCAGCAGTGGAACTCTCTGCCCCGGAGTGTGGTGGAGGCTCCTTCTTTGGAAGTTTTTAAGCAGAGGCTGGATGGCCATTTGTCAGGGGTGATTTGAATGCAATATTCCTGTTTCTTGGCAAGGGGTTGGACTGGATGGCCCATGAGGTCTCTTCCAACTCTTTGATTCTATGATTCTATCCTCAGCTGCTGCAAGATCATGCAGATGGACTACAAGCAGAGGCATAACACCATTGCTCAGATGATCCACTTGAACTTGTGCCACAAAGACCATCTGCCTGTGACAAAGAACTGGTGGGACCACAGGCCTGAAAAAGTTACAGAAAATGAACACATCAAACTACTCTGGGACTTCCAAATTCAGATTGACAGAGTTTTGAAACACATTACTCCTGACCTCATGCCCGTGTTAAAAATCCAAGTATGGATTGTCGATGTTGCAATCCCAGGCGACAGCAGGGAAAGCTGACACGATATGAGGATTTAAAGATCGAACTGCAAAGACTCTGGCACAAACTAGTAAAGGTGGTCCCAGTGGTGATTGGCACACTGGGTGCAGTGCCTAAAGACCTTGGCCTGCACTTAAACACAATCAGCACTGACAAAATTACCATCTGCCAGCTGCAGAAGGCCTGGGATCTGCATGCATTATTCACCGATACATCACACAGTCCTAAACATTTGGGAAGTGTCCAATGTGTGATCCAATACAAAAGCCAGCATGGTGATCCTGTTTGCTGTGGACTCATCTTGTCGTGTTTCAAATAATAATAATAATAATAATAATAATAATAATAATAATAATTCGACTTGTGATTTTGTGATACGAAATCCAGCATATATATCTCGTTTGCTGTGACGTACTGTGCTTGTTTCAGTAAAATAATAATAATAATAATAATAATAATAATAATAATGGGTTGTTGTAGGTTTTCCGGGCTATATGGCCATGTTCTAGAGGCATTTTCTCCTGACATTTCGCCTGCATCTATGGCAAGCATCCTCAGAGGTAGTGAGGTCTGTTGGAAGTAGGAAAATGGGTTTATTTATCTGTGGAAAGACCAGGGTGGGACAAAGGACTCTTGTCTGCTGGAGCTAGGTGTGAATGTTTCAACTGACCACCTTGATTAGCATTTAATGGCTTGGAAGTGCCTGGGGGAATCTTTCTTTGAGAGGTGATTTGATGTGCCTGATTGTTTACTCTCTATTGTTTTGCTGTTGTAATTTTTGAGTTTTTTAATACTGGTAGCCAGATTTTGTTCATTTTCATGGTTTCTTCCTTTCTGTTGAAATTGTCCAATAATAATAATAATATTAGGTTCTTGTGGGTTTTTGTACTTGTGGGTTTTGTAATAATATTTTGTGTCAATAATAATAATAATTGGGGACTTGCATATAAAGCTTTCATTATGTAAGGAGAGAAGACATTATTTTTTTTCTCAGAATAAAAAGGACCAGCTGGTCCTGGCTTGTGTGCTGCAAATGGGAACCGGAAATGTGGGTTGAAGCTCATAGTGACCGCATCCCTTGGTTTCTGTTAGCCTGAAGTGTTGCTTCTAGGAAGCAGGGTCTTGTTGCCCCTTCTTACCGGAAGTGAGGGCGGAAGGGAATGTTCTCAGGACGGACCTGGTGTGCATTAGCTCAAAAGGTCCCCCATAGTCATTTTTTGTAAGTGAAGCAGGTGGATGAGCTGGAGACTGATCCCTTCATTTACTTTGAAGTAAGGCATCCAAATTGAAGGGAAAGATATTCCAGCTAAACATCAGGAGCAGTTCAGCAGTGGAATAGGCTGCTGCCTCAAAGTATGCTGGAGTCTCCTCCTCTGGGAGGCCATCTGTTGGGAGGGCTTTGGTGGTGTCTTCCTGCCTGGCAGAATAATTTTGTTGGACTGGGTGGCATTGTGTATGTGTATCTCTTCTGACTCATGTGATCCACAGATTCATTTCCTTCAAGCTTTGGCAATGAAACTAAAAAGCATTTTTCCCCTTTTCGAACAGACTTTGACCGTGATGATTGCATTGACAGAAAAGGACAGGCCTGTGGCTCAGAAGCTGCTGGATTTCGGGGCGTGCGCACGCTGTGTTCTTAGGTTCTGCCGGGTCGGACTGCAGGCCCCGTACAGGCCTCCACATCAGGTAGAGCCAGTTGTGCCCATACCTTGGGAAGTCGGACTTGGCCGTGGTAATCCATGGTTTGGTTACATTCCAAATAGACTACTGCAACGCGCTTTACGTGGGTCTGCCTTTGAAGATTGTTCAGAAGCTATTTATTTTATTTATTTATCGTGTCATCAGCAACCATACCTTTGTATTACATTTCTAACAGAACAAAACAAACAAACAGAGAAGAAAGCACAAATTTTGCAAACTTGGTAGTTGATTAAATGTCCTTTGACCAGTATCTGGCCACTTGGAGTGCTTCTGGTGTTGCCGCAAGAAGGTCCTCCATTGTGCATGTGGCAGGGCTCAGGGTGCATTGCAGCAGGTGGTCAGTGGTTTGCTCTTCTCCTCACTCGCATGTCGTGGATTCCACTTTGTAGCCCCATTTCTTAAGATTGGCTCTGCATCTCGTGGTGCCAGAGCACAGTCTGTTCAGCGCCTTCCAAGTCGCCCAGTCTTCTGTGTGCCCAGGGGGGAGTCTCTCATCTGGTATCATGCATGGATTGAGGTGCTGGGTTTGAGCCTGCCACTTTTGGACTCTCGCTCGCTGAGGTGTCCCAGCGAGTGTCTCTGTAGATCTTAGAAAACTATTTCTTGATTTAAGTCGTTGGCGTGCTGGCTGATACCCAAACAAGGGATGAGCTGGAGATGTCACTGCCTTGGTCCTTTCAGTATTAGCTGCTACTTCCCGGCGGATGTCAGGTGGTGCAATACCGGCTAAGCGGTGTAATTTCTCCAGTGGTGTAGGGCGCAGACACCCCGTGATAATGTGGCATGTCTCATTAAGAGCCACATCCACTGTTTTAGTGTGGTGAGATGTGTTCCACACTGGGCATGCATACTCAGCAGCAGAGTAGCATAGCTCAAGGGCAGATGTCTTCACTGTGTCTGGTTGTGATCCCCAGGTTGTGCCAGCCAGCTTTCGTATGATATTGTTTCTAGCACCCAATTTTTGCTTGATGTTCAAGCAGTGCTTCTTGTAGGTCAGAGCACGGTCTAGAGTGACTCCCAGGTATTTGGGTGCGCTGCAATGCAATGCTCCAGTGGGATTCCTTCCCAGGTAATCCTCAGAGCTCGGGATGCTTGTCTGTTCTTAAGGTGAAAGGCACATGTCTGTGTTTTAGATGGATTAGGGATCAATTGGTTTTCCCTGTAATAGGCAGTAAGAGCACCTAGAGCTTTGGAGAGCTTCTGTTCAACCATCTCAAAGCTCCCTGCTTGAGCGGTAATGGCACGATCATCAGCATAGATGAAACTCTCTGTCCCTTCTGGCAGTGGCTGGTCATTTGTGTAAATGTTGAACATGGATGGGGCGAGCAGAAGCTACAAATAGTCCAATGAGTGGCAGCGTACATGGAGCATATTACCCTCATTATGTCAGCTCCACTGGCTGCCAGTCCGCTACTGAACACAATTCAAAGTGCTGGCTTTAGCCTATAAAGCCCTAAATTGTTCTGGCCCAGCTTATCTGTCCGAACATATCTCTATGAACCACCGTGGAGTTTAAGATAATTTGGGGAGGCCCTGCTCTTGGTCCCGGCTCCCTTTCAGGCACGATTGGCAGAGACGAGAGTCAGGGCCTTCTCAGTGGTGGCCCCTCGGCTGTGGAACTCCCTCCCTTGCAATGTTAGATCAGGCCCTCCCTTCTGACCTTCTGCAAGAGAGTGAAAATGTGACCAAGCCTTTAAAAAACTCGTGCAATACATAGACTTGGAACATTGTAATAACCATTGGAACGGCCCAGATTACATTTGTGGATTATGTGTTTAACTCTGAATGTATTGTTTTTAAATATTTTAATAGTTTTAATGTACTTTAAAATTCTATTTTGATATTTATTTATGTTATATCATGTTTTAGGGCATCAAATTGTTGCTTCTATGTAAAGCCACCTTGAGTCCCCTTTAGGGTGAGAAAGCTGGAGTAGAAATGTTGCAAATAAATAAATTACACTAGGCATGGGCAAACTTCGGCCCTCTGGGTGTTGTGGGACTCCAACTCCCACAATTCCTGACAGCTGGCTGTTAGGAATTGTGAGAGTTGGAATCCAAAACACCCAGAGGACCAAAGTTTGCCCGTGCCTGGTTTAAACACTATGCATGTAACTTTGGTTCAGTGTTTAAAATCAAACATTTGAACATTTAAACATTTGTGTTCATTTGAACATTTGTTGTTCCTCGACTTAGTCCACACTGAATCAGTCATGTTGAAGGGATTATCTTCCATGTCCACCCCCTTGTTGTCTTCCAACTCAGTTCATGCTTAATCTATCATGGCAAGGATACCTGAGTACTATACTCCTTTGGCTGTATTAGTCCCTGATGTTTTCCATTTATCAAGTTAAAGTTCAGTTGATGGTTCAGATGTTTCTCACTTTTGGCTGCCAGATCCTCCATGCCGTCATTCATTGTGGCTTCTACATTTTGTACTTATTCTAGCTTTCAGCTTTTTCCTTAGCCCAAACACTCACATTCACTACAAAGTCATTTTGGATCACTGCAGAACATTTGCTTTCTAATTAAACCACTCATTTCACCACAACTTCAACTCCCACAATTCCAGCAACCAGTTAGGAATTGTGGGAGATGAAGTCCAAAACACCCAGAGGGCCGAAGTTTGCATTTGCTAGCAAAACCTCCGGAGATTCACTCTGCTTTCTTGCTTTGTTTAGGAGTTGTTTCGTGAACTGTGTGAGTTCCTGCAAGGCACCAAAGATGACAACAAACTACCTTGTGAAACGGCAGACCCACCCAGTAAGAGAATCAAGCTGGAGAATACTAAAGAGAACGAAGAGCAGGCTCTAAATGGAAGCCACACACTTAATGATGCAGGCGCCGTTGCTGAAAACGTATGCACTATTTGCTTGGGGATTCTGCAGGAGCTCTGCGAGATGGATTTTGTCAAAATGGTAAGTTGTACTTGTCAATGTGTTGTCAAAGCTCTCATGGCCAGAATCACTACATTGCTGTGAGTTTTTCGGGCTGTATGGCCATGTTCACACTGCATGAGAATCTAACATTTTGCCTACATCTGTGACTGGTGTCTTCAGAGGTACTGTTGGCAGTAAAGGAAGTGGAGTGTATATATACCTGTGGAATGTCCAGGGTGGGAGAAAGAACTTATGTCTATTGAAGCAAGTGTGAATGTTGCAATTAGCGAGCTTGAATAGCATTGAGTAGCCCTGAAGCTGCAAAGTTAGTGTGCATAGAGATAGCCTGGGTTTTGTTGTTCCTCTGTTTTGAAGATGTTAGCTGGCCCTTGATTGTTTGCTGTCTGGGGTTCTCCTGTTTCCAAGTAGTGTTCTTTAAGCTAGGGCTTGTAGTTTGAGGAATTAGAAGGACTGCTCTTGGTTTATGTTGTCAAAGGCTCTCATGGCCTGACCCATTGGGATGCTGTGAGTTTTTCAGGCTGTATGGCCATGTTCCAGCTGCATTCTCTTCTAATGTTTTGCCTGCATCCGTGACTGGCATCTTCAGAGGTTCTGTTGGAAGTGAAGCAAGTGGAGTATATATTGTTGGAGGTTTAAAATTATTATATATTATATATATTTATATTACTGTGCTTGTATACCGCCGTTTCTCAGCCTAAATTGGCGACTCAACGCGGTTTACAACAGTACAACAACAATATTCAATTTAAAACCATAAAAGACAACATACACAATAGACAATATTGGCCCGTCGATGATAATCCAGTGCATCTCTTAACTAAAATCATAATCCAATTTCATCGTCCATATTACCAATCCTTTAGTCATCAGTTCATTGTACCGAATTAGCCAAATGCCTGTTTGAACATCCAGGTCTTCAGTCTTTTTCGAAACACCATCAGCGAGGGGGCTGATCTTACCTCCATGGGAAGGGCGTTCCAAAGCCGAGGGGCCACCACAGAAAAGGCCCTTTCTCTCGTCCCCGCCAGCCGCACCTGTGAAGCAGGCGGGATAGAGAGCAGGGCCTCCCCAGAAGTTCTTAGGGTCCTGGTGGGCTGATAGGCCAAGATACGTTCGGATAGGTAGGTTATTATTATTATTATTATTATTATTATTATTATTATTATTATTATTATTATGTATACCCCACTTTATCTCCTCCAAAGGGGACTCAAAGCAGCGTAACATAAAAATGTTAGCACAGCATTTAAAATGTACAAATATACAAATATTAAAAAAATAATGAAATATAAACAGCATTAAAAGATTCACAGTTAAAATCATTCAGACATATTTGATGCATATTCAAAGCTAACCTATTTTGTAGATAAAATGCTGGATTACTTTTAACGACAACAACAACAACGACATATCCTACCCTATCTTCCCGAGGGGACTCAGGGTGGTTAATAACAAGTAGTGGCAAACATTCAGTGCTATAACTTTTTAACAAACCAAAACCACCAGAACTACCAAATTTATCTCCAAGTGATTGCATGATTGGGCAGTGAGGTTTGGCTTAGTGTTGTAGGACCTTGGCTACCTTCAAGTAGACAACCCCACCAAGGTTATTTATGAAGAGAGATTGAGATGTTTTTGTCCCATTATTGCCAAGACCAACAGAACCAAATAGACAGTAGGGTGAGCTAAATCATTTTCTTTGTTCTTCTTGAACAACTGGGTCCTTTGACAACTTTATTCAAACATTATTGTTATTTTATTTCCAGCATTTCTACCCCATCCTTCTCAACCCCCGAGGGGGTACTCAGGACAGCTTACACTCGGCAACAATTTGATGCCGTACATACAAGCAAATACAGCAATATAATAACAGTTTAAAACAACAGATAAATCATTAAGTTAAAAACAGTTAAAAGCAATTTGTCAAACTCATGAAGCCATTCCAGTTCATAGCTATTTTAAGCTAAGTAAATGACTTTGAGAACCTTATTGCTGTTAAAGTTAAAAAGTGGTATGGAAATTGGGTTGTTGTAGGTTTTTTCGGGCTATAAGGCCATTCTTTCCTGATATTTCGCCTGCATCTATGGCAAGCATCCTCAGAGGTTGTGAAGTCTGTTGGAACTAGGAAAATTGGGTTTATATATCTGTGGAATAGCCAGGATGGGACAAAGAACTCTTGTCTGCTGGAGCTAGGTGTGAATGTTTCAACTGACCACCTTGATTAGCATTTGGTGGCCTGGCAGTGGCTTGTTAGTGCCTGAGGGAATCTTTTGTTGAGAGGTGATTAGCTGTCCCTGATTGTTTCCCCTCTGTTGTTTTGCTGTTGTAATTTTAGTGTTTTTTTAAATACTGGTATGGAAATATGGTAGTGTTTTTTAATGGTATGGAAATATTTTAAATAAACCTAGTACCTTGTTTTTCAGGTGTGCCATAAAATTAATTCGTCCGAATATCAGTTTTCCAGCTTTGTGTTTTCAGTGTCTTTCCCACCACAGCTCTCTGTCAGGGAGGTGAGTATTTGCTAGTTCGTTCTTTCTTTCTTTCATACTTAAACTGAACCTGCCATGGAGTAAAATAGGATGTTCCCAAAATTATTTTGCTTTTGGATGTTAGCAGATCTGCTTGACTAGTACTGATGTAATGGTCTATCACATCTGACAATGCTAAACCAGTAGAATTTAGATAGGTTGGGGCAAAAGGGTGAGTCAGCTCTCAGGTGTTTTGTCTAGGTTTTGTATATTTACCAGACTAACTGAAAGCATGGTGCTAGAATTGGAATCAGTGGAAGGGATCTGATGGTGAGCTTTGATGTTCAGTCTAGTCTATCCCACACTACCATGAATTTTATGATTGCGCATTCCATATCCAGAACTCCGAAATTGCCCAGAATTGCTCCAGAATTGCCCACATGTTGTGACTCAGGTCCCAAAGATTGCCCAACACAGCAGATTAAGGGTTAACAAAAGTCTTTAATGAGTCTTTAACAGGCTAGCAGCACTTAATCAGCAATGCTACTTAGCAAAACAAAAGGACCTTCGTGCAGGTAAACAATAACAGAGATAACCCGGAATATCCCAGGTCTCAGTCTCAGGAAAAAGGAAAGCTGAAGCAAAAACAAACAGTGGCAAAAGCGGAGTCAAACAGTCCTTGGTCGATAACGGAGACAGGCAACAAGCAAAGTCCGGCAGGCAGATGACGTGGTCCAGAGACGTTCCAAAAGCAGGGGCAAGGCGAAGTCACTCACGTAGTTCCAATCCGAAGTCAAGGTACACGAAGACAAGATAGCTGGATTCCCAGGACCCAAATGAAGGTTAGGCAGAACAAGACACCCGATGCAACGCTTTGTCCTCTGCAAAGCTACACATCCCAGAACCCCCATTTTATTAGCAATCACTATAGCTAGATTGATCCTCATCACTAGCATCTGGGTCATTTCCTTCAGCTGCTGGCTCGTTACTCCGCCATCTCTGCCAGCGTTGATCCAAACCAGGATCCTGCCAAGATGTACCTGCCTGCCATGTATCTTGGAATCCCTCAAACTCGTCACTAGACGTGGACTGTGTACATATGTCCTGAATTTCCCTAACCCGAGTCCAGTCCAATTCCTCCTCCATTTCCCCATTACTGGCTTCCAGTTCATCGGAACTGAAATTGTCAGCTGTATCTTTAAGCCGTTTACTCATAGTTTCTTCATCACTATCAGACTCACTGGCAACCTGCTTTACTCCCCGGTAATCCAATTCCTCCAAATCCTCGGGTCCAAACCTGCAAAATCTTCCGTGTTGCTAGGTGCCAAAATAATATCTCGAATACGCTTCAGCTGACACTGATCCAGCTCTGACTCAGCATCACTCCTCCTTCTCCTACAACTGGTAGTAGTTTCACTGCCAAGACTCTGAGCCTCAACACCACATGGGCAGCTGTGATAGCGACACCTTTGCTTTCCGATGGTTCAGTATACACAAACTTTGTTTAATGCACATAATAATGTAAATATTGTGTATAAAACTTCATTCAGGCTATGAGTATAAGATGTGTATGAAGCATAAATTAGTTTTGTGTTGAGACATGAGTCTCTCATCTCCAAGATATCTCATTACGTATGTGTACAAAAATACAGGGATTCAAAAAGCTAAGCAAAATACAAATCTAAACCACTTTGATCTCAAGCATTTCAGATAAGGAATACTCAACCTCGAATTTATTCTTCCCAAAAATGTTTGTCAGTCAACTCCAGAAAAAAAGCCATAAAGAGCTTGTTTCATTTGTCCCTTTTCTCTTTCCTTTTGGGTCCGTGCCTGAAGCATGCAGCATGGTTGCTGGTAAAAGAGGAAATAGAGTGAGTAGTTTCTGGTGCATTTTTTTTGTTTCACATCAGTATTTCATTGAAGGAAGATGGCACTGTGGCTGACAACTGAAGTAACATATTATTGTTTACGGTTTTTATATGGGGCATGGAACAACTTTGGCCCTCCAGGTGTTTTGAACTTCCACAATTCTTAACAGCCTTTTTGGCAACTCTTTGCTCTGGGGAGGCCAGTGGCCTACCTGTAGTCCTAAGAAAGAAAGATGTAGGAGACAGTTGAGGGGATATGGGGAAAGAATAGCTGTAACCCTACTAAAGATGAAATAGCATGCATGAGTGAGGAGACCAAGAGAACCGATTGAGCACCTAGTGCTGATTTCTGCAAAAAGAGATGCAAAAATGACATTTACTCCTTCCTTTGCTCCTACAGTCCAATCCGAGGGCTATGGAAATGTGGCCCTTGGAATGAATGTTGCAGCCAAATAGACCCGAAGCTGTTTGTTCATGTGTACAATTGCCATGCCAAATTTGAGAGGAAGGCAGGGTGTAAACCAGATAAAAATATACATTAAATTATTTTTTCAGTTCTGAAAGGCTTTGCTACTTCTGTGGTATCTTGGGTTAATTCTGGTATGAACTTTACCATTGCAAGTGAAGCAGATGCCCCATGCTCCAAATACAAGTAGCTTTAGGCATTTGAATGGCAGCAGATTCTTTCAAGGGGTGTGTTGGACTCTAAGGCTGTACTTAACACACACTCCAGTCCAAGATAAAATAGCAAGGTATTTTATTGAAGAAAAGCAATTCAGTAAAATAGTATAAAAAACCAAAGTCCAAATATCAAGAATAATCCACAAAAATCAGAGTGCAGGAGTAGCATCAAAAACCAGGAATACAAAAGCAAAACATGAGATCCAGGAACCCAAAACATGAGATTCAGGAATGGTCCTCAAAACATGGAATCATGAGACATGAACAATAGGAAACAAGGAACTAGAAATCTCTTATCTTATATATATTTCCAGTACAGGCAGTCCCCAAGTTACAAACATCCAACTTACGTATGACTTGTAGTTAAGAACAGAATTGAAGCAACAGGAAGTGAGACAAATCTACCCCTTGGAATGGAAATTCACTCCTGAAAGATTTATGGGGAAAAGGTGTCTTCTCTGAAGCCTTTCCACCAATCTGTGTTTCCACAACAAGCCAAATTTTTCAATTATCACAAAGACAGAAGGTGATGTTTGAGCTTATTCCTCTGGCTTCTAGGGAGAGTCCAGTCTTGATTTGCTCTTGCACCCATTTATTTATCAGAGGAGCATACAACCCAAACACCTCAGAGAAGTGGTGCCATGCTGGGAATTGTTGCATTTGCCTTACGCTATTTCCCTTTCTTTCATGGTGTAGGAAACAGGATTTTGTGGTGGAAAAAGAAGACCTTGTCCAGTTGAAAGAGGCATACAAATGGATCACCCATCCTCTCTTCTTGGAGGAGCTGGGCGTCCCCGCAGATGGAAAGGTATTTCATAAAGGCCAATAGAAATGTTTGATGAAGGACAGGTTCTTAATTGCATGTTCAGATAGTCAAGCAACAGGAAAGAATGTTGCTCTTCATTTTGAGTTGGTGGAAGAGAAGATAGAGCAACAATGAAGCATTGAGAGAACTAATAGTATCAGCGAGGCAGCGGTTTCATTTGATACTAGTTGGTGAAGAAGAGATAAATTATTTTATGTCTACTTCTCAAGATAATTTTTAATTCTGGGACACAAACAACCCCTCCATCCAGCGCTGGAGAAGGATAGTTTCAGAGAGTTTTCAGATCTATAGAAGAGAGTGGAGGATGTTATATTGCCAGTGGTAATTTCCAAAAATAACTTAACATGGTTTGTTTTATTGCACTGCAGAGCTTGTTTGAAGTATGCGTGGTCTTTGCCCATCCAGAAACAGACGCAGATTGCCGTTTTCTGTAAGTTGCAATGTGTTGTCCATGCACATTTTCACTGAAAACAAACAAAAAAGGTTGAACATTCCTAGGCTTGGCTCCAGGCTTTGATGGGTTTTGGGCCTGCCTTCATCAGTGCCCTTTTAGGGAGAAAAACACTCAAATCATGGAAATCACATCAATGTCAACGTCACCTTTATTTATAATTTATTACTCCACCTTTTCTCCAGAAATGGAACTCAAGACAGCTGAATTGTGGAGATTTGCATAACTAATTAATATACACAGTCACCAACCAATTCCTTCAAATTAATCTGCAGAGACAGAAATCCAATGAAATATAAGACCTTAGGTTTATTTTGTTGCATGTATGTGTGTGTGTATATATATAAATGTAATGTTCGTTTGTGGGATTAACATAACTCAAAAACCACTGGACAAATTGACACCAAATTTGGACACAAGATGCCGATCAGGTCAACGAGTGACCACCATTCATAAAATACTGAAAAACACAGTGGAAGGGACTTTAAAAGCCAAAAAACAAAAAAACAAAAAACCATTACAGCGCATGCACACACACAAAACACTTATACACAGACTGGGCCACGGCAATGTGTGGCAAGGGATGGCTAGCGTGTGTATGTATGTGTGTTTGCACTTGCTTAGTTTCCAACTGACCACCACACAACCTCTGGAGATGCCTGCCATAGATGCAGGCGAAACGTCAGGAGAGAATGCTTCCATAACATGGCCAGGCAGTCCGAGAAACTCACAGCAACCCAAGCCTTATGAGTGTTTTTGATCCTTTCAATCCACATTTGTATTGTTATGATTTCCCCAGCAGAAACGACTGCCTTTGCAGTACCATTTTAGTCTAGCAGGCCTTGTGTGTGTGTGCATGAAATATGTGGCTTCCATTTTTCAAATATTTTAATCAGTACCATCTCTGTGTTGTCAAAGGCTTTCATGGCTGGAATCACTGGGTTGCTGTGAGTTTTCCAGGCTGTATGGCCATGTTCCAGAAGCATTCCTTCCTGACGTTTCGCTGACATCTTCTATTTGGTTATCCATAGTTTCTAAATCTGTGTTGAGTTCTTTTGGTTCTTGTCTACTTATGTTTTGTTTCTTTTGATGGACCAATTTCATGTTTATTTAGCTCAAAAATAAATACTGTGGTTTCATTTAGAAGTATGTCACATGTAGAGTTTAATCATACATAAGAAAGAATAGGGTGATGCTATCAGCCCCAAACACAAAACACATCCATGCCGGCACAAGGGTTTTATCCATTGTGCCATCAGGGGCTACGAGATAGTAAATGCAAACATCTTTTTCAAAAGAATAGTTGTAGTTTGATGGATTTCTCTTGTTTGCACCCAGAGCCTCAGCATGTCCAGGTTGCTTCAAGCCAGCAAAAAACAAACAGGTAAGACATTTTGAGCCAATATCTCCTCAATGTACAGTATTCTTCACTTCAACTGGAATGGGCACTGAAATGTTCATTTCTCAAACAACATAAGCATTATTATTTTGTATTATGCATTATTCCTGTCAAAAATGGATAACCTCATTTCATAGAATCATAGAACCATAGAACCATAGAGTTGGACGAGACCTCATGGGCCATCCAGTCCAACCCCCTGCCAAGAAGCAGGAAAATCGCGTTCAAAGCACCCCCAATAGATGGCCATCTGTTTAAAAGCTTCCAAAGAAGGAGCCTCCAACTCACTCCGGGGCAGAGAGTTCCACTGCTGAACAGCTCTCACAGTCAGGAAGTTCTTCCTAATGTTCAGATGGAATCTCCTTTCTTGTAGTTTGAAGCCATTGTTCCGCGTCCTAGTCTCCAAGGAAGCAGAAAACAAGCTTGCTTTCTCCTCCCTATGACTTCCCCTCATATACTTATACATGGCTATCATGTCTCCTCTCAGCCTTCTCTTCTGAAGGCTAAACATGCCCAGTTCCCTAAGCTGCTCCTCATAGGACTTTATATATTATATATATTTTTAAATATATAAAAGTCATATATCTTACAGTGATGGGATAATATGCATACACTTTTTAGCCCAAACTGAAACTGAAAAGGTACAGTAAAATTGTGTAAATAAACTTGCAAATGTATACATTTCTATAATAAAACACCTAGGGTAATGTAGAGCTGATTAGCAAAATAGAATAATCCAATGTACGATCTGAAGAGAACCAGATAAGCTGTTAGTGAAAAATATGCCTGTAACTATTTAGCTGAACTAAAGGAAATAAAGAAATATGTTTGGAATGCTTGTGTGATACTTGATTTTTGTCCTGCAGTCTGTCTTCACCAGAATGGCGGTCGTTAAGGCTTTGGATATGATAAGTGAAGAAGATTTTCAAAAGTAAGTAACCCCTGAACCTATATTAGCCGTAATATATGAACAGTTTGCATCACAATTAAAGAGAAGAGTTAAAGGCAAAGACATCTATCAAACAGCAAGCTGAGTATCCCTTATCTTGCATTCCAAGGTCTGAAATACTCCAAAATTGGCCACATGAGTGGCCAAGGGAGTGGCATCTCTGTTTTCTATTGGTTCAAAGCACACAAACTTTATTTTAAGCACAATTTTTTAAAATACTGTATAAAACTACCTTCCAGCTATGTATATAAGATGTATATGAAATATAAATGGATTTTGTGTTTAGACTTGGATTCCATCTCATTAGTAAAGGTAAAGGTTTCTCCTGACATTAAGTCTAATTAAGTCCGACTGGAGGGGGGTGGTGCTCATCTCCATTTCTAAGCCGAAGAGCCGGCGTTGTCTGTAGACACCTCCAAGGCCATGTGGCCAGCATGACTATATGGAGTGCCGTTACCTTCCCACAGAAGCAAAACCTATTGATCTACTCACATTTGCATGTTTCGAACTGCTAGGTTGGCAGAAGCTGGGGCTAACAGCGGGAGCTCACCCCGCTCCCCAGATTCGAACCACCAACATTTTGGTCAGCAAGTTCAGCTGACCAGTGTTTTAACCCGCTGTACCCATAAAGTATCTAATTAAGTATAAGCAAATACAGGTAAAATACCAAGAAATCAGAATCCCAGTCAATCTGACAGAATCCTCTGGCTTTTTGGATGCACAATTGATAAATTTTAGGTGTCCCACCACATAATTCCTTCCATGTTTTCTTTTAGTATTTAATTGGAAAATGACTCGGAAACAACTATTCATTCTCAGCTT
The DNA here is from genome assembly GCF_037176765.1 of Anolis sagrei. NCBI lineage: Eukaryota > Metazoa > Chordata > Lepidosauria > Squamata > Anolidae > Anolis > Anolis sagrei. Next base: position 12,597,388 of record NC_090021.1, read on the forward strand.
CCTTCCTGATGTGCTCATTTCTATTTACACTGGCCCTTTAAAAAAAAGCCTGATCAAATTCATTCAATTTTATTTTGCTCCATGCAGAATCAGGCCTAGAACAAGACTGTTCTTGTTTTAAGGTGTTGTTGCTTTATCTGTCGGGGTTCTAGGTCTACAGGAACACGTCTAGGTGAACACTTCAGTTGTCTCCTGGATGTCTTTCACCTGAATACGATTATTCTTCTCTTCACTCCGTAACAGGCTGTTCTTAGTTGTTGGTTTTAATGGGTTAATTTTTATATCTCCCTCTGAATAGAAACTTCCGATGTCCGCCGAGTTTATCCACAGCCCCTTGCACAGCTGTTGACATTCAGTGTACCAACAGTGCCATCTTTGTGGCTGGTAAATCACCTATTTTTCATTCAGTCAAGCTGGGGGTATGGGAGGGAGATTCCCTATCTTTTTTTTAGAAACCGCATTATTTATCTTCCTTGTCAGAGGACATTTGTTCTTCCTTAGGCCTTTCTTAGTGTTGACGTAATACATTCTGTATAGATCAGTCATGGGCAAACTTCAACTCTCCAGGTGTTTTAGATTTCAGCTCCCACAATTGTGGGAGTTGAAGTCCAAAACACCCGGAGAGCTGAAGTTTGCCCATGCCTGGTCTAGATACTTGGCTCCTCTTCATGTCCTCTGGAAGTCTTTTGAACTACTTTAAATAGACATTGAAATGTAGACTTGGGGACAGATTATATACTTGTATATTGGCCCATGTTCAGTGCAATCTGGCAGGTGTTTGTGGATCAAAATGCATGTAGTCATATGAACACAGCTTTACTATGGGTAGCTACATGTCAACTCCTCCATTGATAAGACCACTTGCAAAATTGATCTGTCGTCAAGAACCAATGGACCCAGATTACAAGAAAAGGCATTAGGTAAAAATCCTTTACCATAAGTTTGGCAGTGGAACAGATTGAAATAAGAGTAAGAAGGATTCTGCTTCTTTAAACAGAGGGTGGTTGGATATCTTTCAGGACTGTTTTAGTTGTGTGTGATAACGATGTATAAAGATGCGAGAGGGAGGAGGATTGTTTTCATAGGGAGGAGGATTGTTTTCTGCTGCTCTGTAGAATAGGACACAATGGAACAATGGCTTCAAACTACAGGGAAGGAGATGCCACCCAGATATTAGGAAGAACTGTTCAGCAGTGGAACTCTCTGCCCTAGAGTATGGTGGAGGCTCCTTCTTTGGAGGCTTTTAAACAGAGGCTGGATGGTCATCTGTTGGAGGTGCTTTGAAGGAGATTTTCCTGCTTCTTGGCAGAGGGTTGGACTGGATGGCCGACGAGGTCTATTCCAGCCTAGTTGAAGGAGGTGGCCACATTACCGAGATACCAAGTTACAACTTCCTTTTCCTAATATGGTCTGGTCCTAATTTAAGGCGACTGCTTGAAATCTTGCCTCTCTTTTGCTAGCCTGCTTCGATTTGAGGGGCTTTTCATTTGGCAGGAATCTGTAAGAAGAGAAACCTTTGGGGGGGGGGGGGGATGAGCATTCTTGCATCCAACTATCTGGGTTCCACCAAAATCTCTTGGTGGAAATAACAACTGTGTTGTTCCAATTAGCCCAATTTCCTATTGGAGAGAAGATGTTTTCAGTGAGGGATAAATGTTTCACCAATTAGAGTCTCACTTGTGGCAAGAAAGTATGTGAGATCAGAGGAGGTACTGAAGTTTGAGAAACAGGCATAGGCAAACTTTGGCCCTCCGGGTGTCTTGGATGTCAACTCCCACCATTCCTAACAGCTGGCAGGCTTTTAGGAATTATGGGAGTTAAAGTCCAAAACACCTGGAGGGACGAAGTTTGCCAATGCCTGATTTAATGGTTCTGTTCAGGTAAAAACATTTGTCATTGCTTTTGCTAAACATAGGTAGTAAATATTCTGGGTGTGTGCCTTTTTTGAAATAGGGAGATATAACAAATACTCCAGGACATTACCTCAAACTCCCTGGATTATAGATGGAGAGAGGAAGATGGAGTCTTCTGTGGAAGAGTTGATCTCGGAGCATCTTATGGCTGCCTTCAAAGCGGATAGTAAGCATTTCTGTGTATATTTGTTGTACATGCCTATGGAAGTAATTATGCCACACACATGCATTTTTATTGTAAGTTTTTATTTTGAAACCAGAGTTGGTACATTTACACTGACCCCCAACTCCAACTCTATAGCCCATATATAGAATATTAGCCACCCCCTGCCACACGTTGCTGTGGCCAGTCTGGTGATCTGGAAAATAAAGTAATGAGAAAGTGTTGGTTTCTAATATATGTAATTTCTTGATGCTTGTGGGTAAAGAAGGTAAAAATGTGGATGTGGGACCAGGCCTTTGGGCAATCAGACAATCATGCAGAAAGGACAATTGAAAATGTTGACAATGGCTTGGAAAAGGATTATGGATAAGTTAAGCAGAGTACTCAATCATAGCATGCGGCTAGATAAAGGACCACTAGACTGGCTGTTACTGCATGAAGGTCTGGCCTTGATGTCCTCTAGTTCATCCCTCCAGCCAAAATACTGGCCAGGTGCTCTGGCCTTTACACCTGCTCCTCACCACGCTGAGGGCTCCATCTATGACCACTTGTCAATTGGCCATGCCCCATCTTTTTTTTCAGATGGCTAGTCAAACACTGGGCACTTAGTTTGTGCTGCAGAGCTCCCAAGAGAAGTAGGTCTGTGTATGGGGATTCCTACGATCTCTGGGAGGGGGAAGTATGACGGTAGGTGCAGGCCAAACACTAGAGGGAGGTTGAGTCGGCGGGAGGCACGGCCCCCCTCTGACCTGCGGCCTATCCCCAGGCACACCTGTGACAGGCGACCAGTTTCCTCCCCTCCTACTCTGGTGTTGGTGAATGCTATGTCCATATCACAGAAACTTGGATCCAAGAGGGGGATGAGATCCTACTCCAGGAAATAACATCTCCAGGTTATGTAATCACTCGCCAGATGCGGACTGGGAGGTGGGGGTGGGGTGACTGTGCTCTCCCAAGAAAGCTTCTCTCTTAGGGCAGTTCCTGTGCTGAACATTTCTGGCATTGAAAGTGTTGGCCTGGTGTGGGATTCCTTTGAGAGTATAGCCTTTCTGCTGGTGTACCGTGCACCTAGCGCACCAGCAGACAGCCTATCCCAGCTGCTGGAGACTGTGTCAGAGTGGTCCTTGAGGTTCCCCAGACTATTGTCTTGGGGGATTTCAACGTCCACGCTGGTGCAGATTATTGTTCATCAGCAGCTTATTGTTCATCAGACACTAGGACTCTCGCTCTGTATTACTGGGCCCACACATCAGGCGGGACACACGCTAGATCTGATTTTCAGCGCAGGAATTCAAGTGACCCAAGCCTCTACTATAGAGGTTCCATGGTCGGATCACTGTACTCTGAGAATCCGGTTGGAGCATGCCTACCCACCCTGCAAGGGCGCCGAGCCAATTTGGGCTTGCCCAAGGAGACTTATGGAACCCAGTAGGTTCTGGAATGCTCTGAGGGATCTGGAGCCTGCCAGCGACTCGATCAATGTGCCACATTGAACATCAGGCTATCCAATGCACTCGACGAGATTTCCCCTAGACGCCCTCTCCGACCCCACCAAAATCGGTCTCCTTGGTTTACTGAGGAACTTCGACTGATGAAGCGGGAAAAGAGACGGCTAGAGGGCGTGTGGCGAGAACTCAGTGACTTTTTTTAGGCTGAAAAAGTCCTCCTCAGTTTATACTTGAGTCAAGGTTATTTATTATTTTACTCTTTATTATTATTATTATTATTATTATTATTATTATTATTATTATTATTTGAAACACAACAAGATGAGTCCACAGCAGACACTCTGCTGGCTGTTGAATTGGATCACACGTCGGACACTTCCCAAGTGTCTAGGACTGTGTGATGTATCGGCGAATAATGTGTGCAGATCCCAGTAAGGTGGCCTTCTGCAGCTGGCAGATGGTAATTTTGGCAGCGCCGATTGTGTTTAAGTGCAGGCCAAGGTCTTTAGGCACTGCACCCAGTGTGCCGATCACCACTGGGACCACCTTGACTGGTTTGTGCCAGAATCTTTGCAGTTCAATTTTTAAATCCTCATATTGTGTCAGCTTTTCCAGTTGTTTCTCTGCAATCCTGCTATTATTATTATTATTATTATTATTATTATTATTATTATTATCATCCTTGCAGATTTAGCAGGATTTTGTGGGTTTGTAAACTGAGCAGGTGTTTCCTCTTTTCTTTTTTAAAGGTTTTAATTTTTCATCCTCTGGAAGAGAAGATGTGGATGTTAGGACATTAGGCAACGGTAAGCTTGCCCTTCTCCCCTTCAAAATGGCCTAAGTGGGGATTATCCCAAGGAAAAACCAGCCAATCAAACTCAACAGAGCCAGCATCTTGAATGGAAAAGGACTGTTAGGATATGCCTCTTAAAAAGCTAGCCGCTTTCCTCTCTCCTTGTACCAACCATGCAGACCAAAGTATGCAAATCGAAGACTTGAGAGAGAGAAAAAACATTGTATACTGAGTGCAGAGATACAGTTTCTAATTATTAAGCCATTTCCTAATTCTAAACATGGGTTTATAAACATGTATCCTTATTCCCATCTGTCTCCCTTGCTTCATTTGGGTTTCGGTAAGCAGGGAGGCCATTTGCAATTGAGCTGGTGAATCCTCGGAGGGTCCGCTTGGATGCAGATGAGATGAAGGCACTTCAGCAGGTAAATAAATCGTTTATGAAAGGTGTAAGGTCCCTTTGCTCAGCTAGATTCACAAAAGTAGAGCCATTAAATCAGACATGAGCAAACTTTGACCTTCCAAGTGTTTTGGACTTCAACTCCCAAACTTAGGAATTGTGGGAGTTGAAGTGCAAAACACCTAGAGAGGGCTGAAGTTTGTCCATGCAAGTGATAAATAGTCTATGGAAGGGAGACCACAAGACCCAGAACTATAGTGTATCTCTTGCTTGGATACTTAGGCTTTGTAATTTGATTTATACATGCTGTGTATTTGCCTATAACACATGGATTTCTTTTTAAAGTTATGCTGAAGTCCAACTGTTAGTCCAGAGAACACTAGACCCTTTAAATCAATGGGTTTACAGGACTATTGGTATTCAGCAACTGATTTGTTGAGTCACCTTGAATCATAGAGTCACAGAGTTGAAAGAGACCCCAGAGTCCATCCAGTCCAACTCCCTTCTGCCATTTATTTATTTTATTTCTCGTGTCAGGGCAGCCAGTCAACAATTGACTGGCTGCCTTCTGCCATGTAGGAAAAGCACGATCAAAGCACCCCCAACAGATGGCTATCCAGCCTGTTTAAAAGCCTCCCAAGAAGGAGGCTCCATTACACTCCAAGGCAACATAGTCCATTGTCAAGCATAATATTATAGGGTTGTTGTAAGTTTTTTCGGGCTATATGGCCATGTTCTAAAGGCATTTTCTCCTGATGTTTCACCTGCATCTATGGCAAGCATCCTCAGAGGTAGTGAGGTCTGTTGGAACTAGGAAAAAGGGTTTATATATCTGTGGAATGACCAGGGTGGGACAAAGGACTCTTGTCTTTTGGAGCTAGGTGTGAATGTTTCAACTGATCACCTTGATTAGCATTTGATTGTGTGACAGTGCCTGGGGAAATCTTTTGTTGAGAGGTCATTAGATGTCCTTGTTTGTTTCCTCTCTAGTTAGTTCGATATAAGCAAATGGTCAACATTCTGATAGATCCTGTTGCATGGTATAAAGCAGGGGTCCTCAAACTAAGGCCCGGGGGCCGGATACGGCCCTCCAAGGTCATTTATCTGGCCCTTGCTCAGGGTCAACCTAAGTCTGAAATGACTTGAACGCACACAACAACAACAATCCTATCTCATCAGCCAAAGGCAGGCCCACACTTCCCACTGAAATACTAATAAGTTTATATTTGTTAAAATTGTTCTTCATTTTTATTATTGTGTTGTTTAAAGTGTTTTTTGCACTACAAATAAGATACGTGCAGTGTGCATAGGAATTCATTCATTTTTTTTCAGATTATAATCTGGCCCTCCAACAGTTTGAGGGACTGTGACCTGGCCCTCTGTTTAAAAAGTTTGAGGACCCCTGGTACAAAGGATAGGGTTGTTTAATTAGTTTAATTAAATTGAGATGCAGACTCTCAAACAATCTTCTGATATTTGAAAGCCAAAAATCAAAAAGCTGAAAAGATAGAAAGCTGAGCACTTTCTGCCTGGTCAAAACAAACCCTATTTGAAAGCGCACTGGCACATATCAACTCAGCAGTGCTGATAATCCCTTGGCTTATTTGAGGTAACTTGTGAAAGAATGTGATTGTGTTAGCCCTAAGGCTTGTGTTACTGAGATACCCTTTAAAATTTTTCTTTCAAAACATACGCTGCTACCATTAAATTCTTGAATACTGCTTAAAGCTGCTTTTAAAATTTTTAAGCATAGAGGCACACTTGAGTCAGATGTGATGAACAATCAACAAGAAAGTTTATTAATAAGAACAGGAACAATGCAAGTACTCGCTTGGCTGTTTCAGAAGTTTGTCTTGAAAGCGTAATGGTTACTTAAACAGTTCTGACTTCGTTACTTAAGAAACTCTTCTCTCCCTCCAAAAACAAGAATCCTGACAGGATAGTTTCTCTGACAGAAATTCTTCAGCAGCACAGATAGTCCTAGCCTGGATCTATCTTGCTACTATCCAGCTATCCTCCTAATAGCTGTAAGTCTTCACTAGCTACCCTGCTAGCAAACTCATTACATCTCTAACCTAACACATAAAAGCCTAATGAATTGCAAACAATGTGGATCAGAGCACAAAATGTGGCATCCCATTGTCCACTGTGATGATCCATAGTGCAACTATACTGTTAGACATCAACTGCTTGTTCCATTTGCACAATGGTCTTGATTAGTGTTTCTTACATCTCCCCTCCTCTACTAAGAATGCAAGAATTGCATAGAGCCACCATCCAATTTTGCGTGATCATAAGTTGATTTATAGCAGTGTGACTTCTCAATAGGATACCAGTACTGATGTTTCAGCATACCATTTCTCCAGGATGCCCAAAGTGCAGAGTATATCCCCTCCCATCCCCATGTATATATTTTCCTCAAACCTGTCAAATAGGATAAGATGAGAGGTAATGGTTTAAATAGCCATATGGGGATCCATCTTAATGCTTTCTTTTTAAAAAATGCTTTTAGACAATCAATAACTCGTCAGACAAAATCCAAGTTCGTGACTTACAGCTGGTTACCAGGTCAGTGCTGAAATTTTTGGTGAATGCTGTTTAAAAGCGAAATAACTTTTAATAAGCAAAGGAGCTCCTGGTGGCACAGTGGGTTAAACTGCTGAGCTGCTGAACTTGCTGACCAAAAGGTCGGTGGTTCAAATCCGGGGAGCGGGATGAGCTCCCACTGTCAAGCTCAGCTTCTCACAACCTAGCAGTTCAAAAACATACAAATGTGTGTAGATCAATAGGTACCACTCTGGAGGGAAGGTAATGGTGCTGCATGCAGTTGTGCTGGCCACATGACCTTGGAGGTGTCTATGGGCAATGCCGGCTCTTAGGCTTCTGAAATGGAGATGAGCACCAATCCCCAGAGTCGGACATGACGGGACTTAATATCAGGGGAAAACCTTATCTTTACCTAGAGCTACTTTGTGCAGTGAAAAGGTCTAATGCTATCTATCTATCAATCTATCTATCTGTCCATTCGACAGTCCATCAGTCAGTTGGTCTATCTATATTCTGTGAAAGCTGCATTATGGCTGCGTGACTTCATTTTTCCCTTTCAGGGAGGCCATTGGTCACATGAAGGAAGGGGAGGAAGAGAAGACCAAGACCTACAGTGCCTTAATATGGACAGAAAAAGCAATCAAGAATGAAGACATTGCCTTTCTAGACAATATGAAGGTTGCATGGCTGGGGTGGTATTTATTATTTGCTTGTTGGTGATTGTGCAACAAAGGGTTTTGCAAACGCTGTCTGTCAGATTTAAGATGAAAGACATCATCACTTCATAATGGGGAGCTGGCTCTTCAGCTTCGAAATGGAGATGAGCACCACCCCTCAGAGTTGGACACAACTAGACTTAATGTCATGGGGAAACCTTTACCTTTACCTTAAATACAACCATAAGAAACATGTATTAAAACATACACATATTAAAATATATGATGCTGTTTTGGACCACCTCTTCAAAAGACTTTAAAAAAATCTTTCCTTGTATATATATGCACCAGGAGTTAAAACTTGATCAAAAGACTCCACTGCGGGTTCTTCATCGGCGCCCCTTAGCGGTCAGGGTTCGCCTCATCCACACCATGAGGCCGGAGTACATCGACGAGCATCACTTCCGCCTCCATCTGAAGACACAGGCAGGGACGTATCCTTCCCAAATGTCAGCTAGAATATGGTTTTTCCCTTTCCAATGAAAAGACAGCAAGGAAGGAGAAAACTTGCTCAGCTTCCCTGGAAAGAGAGTTGCAGAATCTGGAAACTTCAGCATATGTCGGTCCAGATGCTGGGTTCTCGAGAGTCAGAATTTGGATAGATCAATATAGAAAAAATCTTGATCTGATCTAAATACATACTACAACCCTCATGAGAAAGGTCCTCCCTCCTCTCCTCCTCGTCCCAGCAAGTATAACAGCCACAACAGTGTTGAACGTTACGTTCTTGACACATAGAATCATAGCATTGGCCATCCACAATAAGGGTTGTGTGTGTGTGTGATTGATTGAAAGAAAGAGAGAAAGTGTTATGCGTTCCCAGATCTCTCATCAACAGCTCGTCCTCCTAATTTCCTTAATGGCAATGCAGCTACGTTAAAGAATTTGTGCACGGAGACTTTGGAAGAACCAAGCCAAACCTCAGTTCCCTCTTGGAGACAACCGCTGACATCTTGGAGCTGGATGTTGAGGTGAGTCCTCTGTGCTATACTGCTTCGTCATAAGGAATTATTGTGCTGGTCTCTCCCATTGTTGTTGAGACCATTCTTATGGGGCATGCCTTTCAAGCCCCAGGGAACCTGGTTCCATTTATCTGTTCCCAAACTATGTTGCTACCCAAACTACTCATAATAATAAACCTGTCCAGGATGCTTGCAGATCTATTTCGGGTTTGGAAATCTCTGCTGACCATGTTGGCTGAGGGATTCTGGGAGTTGTGGTCCAAAAGTAACTTTTCCAAGGTCTGGAGAACAGTGCTTTGGGTACTACTTTCCAGTTTCAGCTAGGATTTGGGCCTTGTTGACTGTGATTACAATATTGTTACAATATTATTTATTTATTAACAGTATTTATATTCCGCCCTTCTCACCCCGAATTGGACTCAGAACGGATCACAGAACACATATACAGCAAACATTCATTGTTGTTATATACTGACAAGATTCTGGGGGTTGGTAAATGTAAATAAACAGAAACTTTACCACAGTTTCTGAACCAAGATATACTCTGCAGTATAATAAAGTGTCACTCGCTCTTGTGTAACAAGTAACAGTATCTTCAGTTCAAAAGGTTAAACAGGGCAACAATATATGCAGTAGTCTCTATAAATTCACACAGAGAGCAGAGGGAATAGACCAGGGGTCCTCAAACTTTTTAAACAGAGGGCCAGGTCACAGTCCCATAAAGTGTTGGAGAGCCGGATAATAATTTGAAGAAAAAAAAACATGAATGAATTCCCATGCACACTGCACATATCTTATTTATAGTGCAAAGAAACCCCACTTAAAAACAATACAAAAAATAAAATGAAGAATTTTAACAAATATAAACTTATTAGTATTTCAATGGGAAGTGTGGGCCTGCTTTTGACTGATGAGATAGGGTTGTTGTTGTTGTGTGCTTTCAGGTCATTTCAGACTTATATTGACCCTGAGTGAGGGCCGGGTAAATGACCTTGGAGGGCCGTATCCGGCCCCTGGGCCTTAGTTTGAGGACCCCTGGAATAGACAGTCCTTTTAAACAGTCTTTAAAATATGCTTCATACCTTAGAAATAATCAGGCTTCAGAGAGTTGGCAGCCATTTCCTTCCTGGCTGTTTCCAGTCAGCACTCACTTCACTCTCCAAGGTAAAAGTGGCAGATAAAACCGTTTGTCTCAGCAGCAAGCTAGGGACAGTAGCCAATCAGAATTCTGGCTCCTAACATGCTCAGTCAATCAGTTTCCGACACATGTCTTTCCAATCAATCCATTACATCATGGTGTCTTTTACAAATCCTCACAAAGACAGACAACTGTACATAGATAGAGGGGTGTGTGTGTGTGCGTGTATATATTGGATAGATAGATAGATAGATAGATAGATAGATAGATAGATAGATAGATAGATAGATAGATAGTCTTTCCCATCTTTGGCTTCTTGGAGGCTTGAGCTCAGTACCAGCCACAGGGGGTGCTGCTGTTCCACTTTTCCTTGCCGAAAAGCTTTTTTCATAAACTTCCTCCTTGATCGAATTGCCGACATTTTTCTGATATTTTCCTTATGGGTGCCTTAAATCTCTCCCCGCTTTAAAGCCGTACCTATTTATCTACTCACATTTGTTTTTGAACTGCTAGGTAGGCAGAAGCTGGGCTAAAGGTCCAGCTTCTCACCCTGACCCAGGCTTCGAACTGTCAACCTTTTGATTGGCAAGATTTACTGCAGCTGAAGGTTAACTTGCTGTTCTAAAGCCTGGCTGTTGTGACTTCACAGACTGTCTCTGATGAGGATGATGGGACTCAGGTTCACAGATTGGTTCAAAATGTCCCTGTTATAGATGTCCCTGTTATAGACAATGAAGAAGTGCAGTTTCCCACAGCAAGGCATGAGAGTGTTGATACTGAAAATAGCCAGGTGCAGATGGATTCAGAGAAGGAGGATACTTCTCAGCCTGATAATGAACAAGCAGGGAAACAGGCTGACACTAACGAACAGACTGACCTTGACGAAATGGGAACCTTAGATCGGGCTGACTGTTTGGAATTCCGAGTCCGAAGGAGTGAAAGGATAGCTAACAAGAGGGAGGCCAGGGGACAAAGAACATCCTTGTATTGTCGAAGGCTTTTATGGCCAGAATCACTGGGTTGTTGTAGTTTTTTTTGGGCTATATGGCCATGTTCTAGAGGCATTCTCTCCTGACGTTTCACCTGCATCTATGGCAAGCATCCTCAGAGGTTGTGAAGATCCTCACTACCTCTAAGGATGCTTGCCATAGATGCAGGCGAAACGTCAGGAGAGAATGCCTCTAGAACATGGCCATATAGCCCGAGAAAACCTACAACAACCCAAACGCCTTCATGTTTTGCAAAGGATATTAAGCCATGTGTGTGAGACCAAATCTTTGTCAAAGCAACTTTTCATTCTACTCAGAAGTTTGCCTATGCTTGTCTAGATTTATCTTGCAGTTTTTTGTGTTCATGGTTTCAGGACTTCGTCATGTTCTCTTGGGTTTTTGCTTTGCTGGTGCCTTTTTGGATTAAGCTTCAAGTGCTTTAGGATATTGATCTGTTGGAACATTAACCTTTGCTTTTAAGAACTTTTTACCTTTTATTTTTAACTAGCCGTCCCCTGCCACGCTTTGCTGTGGCCCAGTCTGGTCATCTGGAAAATAAAGAGAAAGTGTTGGTTTCTAATATATATAATTTTTTAATGCTTGTGTTGATGTAGAGATTGTCTGGTTGGCCTACTCTGGAACATGCAACATATAATTGTCCTTGTTTAGGGGTCCCTTGCACATCTATCATACTATGTGTGTGTGTGTGTGTGTGTGTGTGTGAATAATATCTATCATCTATCTATCTATCTATCTATCTATCTATCTATCTATCTATCTATCTATCTATATTTATGGCTGGATGGCTCTTGGTCAGGAGGGCTTTGATTATGTTTTCTTGCCCTGGTGAAGGGAGTTGGACTGGGTGGCCTTAAGTATTTTCTGTTGGTCATGGGGGTTCTGTGTGGGAAATTTGCCCCAATTCAGTCGTTGGTGGGGTTCAGAATGCGCTTTGATTGTAGTTGAACTATAAATCCCAGTAACGACAACTCCCAAATATCAAGATATATTTCCCCCAAACTCCATCTGTGTTCATATTTGGGCATATGGAATATTCGTGCCAAGATTGGTCCAGATCCATCATTGTTTCAGTCCACAGTGCTCTCTGGATGTAGGTGAACTACAACTCCCAAACTCAAGATCAATGCCCACCAAACCCTTCTATTCCATCGTTGGTGGAGTTCAGAATGCTCTATGATTGTAGGTGAACTATAAATCCCAGCAACTACAACTCCCAAATGACAAAATCAATTTTTTTTGAGTGAAGGACATACATTGGGTTGTTAGGTGTCTTGTGTCCAATTTGGTGTCAATTCATCCAGTGGTCTTTGAGTTCTGTTAATCCCACAAACAAACATTACATTTTTATTTATATACATAAACTATAAAGACCTTTGTGTGTGGTTTGGTGTCTTCAGCAAGGTGAATCTACTCTGAGATGCAACACTGGCCCCTCTCTTAAATGTTTATTCCAAGTAATCAGTATCAAGACCACTGCTAGATCATGATCAAACTGTACTTAGAACAATGTCATATGTCAAATATTAGTATATTTTTTTCTCTTTACAGTCAGTGGATGTTAACTGGCCTCCAGCTCTGGACAATTGACAAGCAGTTGAAGTTTCAAGATGGTGGTAAAGAGGAAGGGGAAGAAGAAGAAGAACGGGCTCCGTTTTGGAAGCGAGATGACTTTTCCTTAAGCATTTTAGATCATGTTGATCTGTTCATAGACTCGTTTTGTGACTAAAATATGTTTCTTAATTGGATTTTAAAACTCTGAATGCAGGGGGTTTGATGCAGCAGAATGGAAAGAGTACACTGGGGTGTCTCTCCCCATTAAGCCAAAGCCCTTCTTCCCCTCCCTCCGTAAAGCTGGAGTGTCTCCTATGGGGAGAAGAATCAGGGACATCTTTCAGCCCAATTTAATGCGCTTCAGGGACCAAATTCTGGTACTCTTGCCAGGTATCATGTAAATGCATATTGGTCTGAAGCAAATGGAAATTGTAAGAGAATATCCCTTCTTGCAAGACTAATCCCTTTGTCACAGGTCTGGAATCCAGAAATTGATTTGATTCTGATAATTAGATGGAATCTCCTGACAGTTACATGGCTCCGTGTGGCAGAATAAGGAGAAATCATATTGTCATGTTGTAGGGTTTTTTCGGGCTATATGGCCATGTTCTAGAGGCATTTCTCTCCTGACGTTTCGCAAGCATCCTCAGAGGTAGTGAGGTCTGTTGGAACTAGGAAAAGGGGTTTATATATCCGTGGAATGACCAGGGTGGGACAAAGAACTCTTGTCTGCTGGAGCTAGGTGTGAATGTTTCAACTGACCACCTTGATTAGTTATTTGAGAACACAGAAATGCTGGATCACTCCAACAACCACCATGTCAGACTACACAGAGAAGCCATTGAAATCCACAAGCATGTGGACAATTTCAACAGAAAGGAGGAAACCATGAAAATGAACAAAATCTGGCTACCAGTATTAAAAAACTCTAAAATTAGAACAGCAAAACAACAGAGAGGAAACAATCAGGGACATCTAATCACCTCTCAACAAAAGATTGCTCTAGGCACTGCCATTATATGGTAATCAAGGTGGTCATTTGAAACATTCACACCTAGCTCCAGCAGACAAAAGTCCTTTGTCCCACCCTGGTCATTCCACAGATATATAAACCCTTTTTCCTAGTTCCAACAGACCTCACTGTCTCTGAGGATGCTTGCCATAGATGCAGGCGAAATGTCAGGAGAGAATGCCTCTAGACCAAAAAAAACCCCTACAACCCAGTGATTCCGGCCATGAAAGCCTTCGACAATACGTATTGTCATGGCCTGAATCACTGGGTTCTTGTAGGTTTTTTTGGCCATGTTCTAGAAGCATTCTCTCCTGACATTTTGCCTGCATCTACAGCAGCCATCCTCAGAGGTTGCCTGCCTGGAGGGTACCTGTAGGGCCCAAGTTTGCCCATACCTGAGTTAGCCTGTCAGTCAAAGGGATTGTTGTTGTTTCCAGACAGAAAGAGGATCATGTGAAATGCACAGGAAGTTATAAATGTAAAGAAAGCGATGGCTTTTTAAGAAACCGTTGTTTTTTAAATGAAGAAATTAAACATAACCTTCTTAAACTCCTGTTTCGTGTTACAGTGTTTCTTTTTACACACTTTGCCCATGGTTGCAAATCTTGCTACAACTACCTGGATTTGAAAGTGGGTTTAGGAGTTGTCAAAACATAGTCACAACATAGTTATGTGTCCGATATGGGATCTTGGCCTCTTGTCTTTCTAGAATCTAAAACTGAGCAAAAGCTTCATTAGGAACAGCTATAATTCTATTATAGTATGAAAGGGGTATGTATAGTATGTAAGGGGTCCCCTGGTGGTGCAGCAGGTTGAACCGCTGAGCTGCTGAACTTGCTGACTGAAAGGTCTAGTTCGAATCCAGGGAGCAGAGGGAGCTCCCGCTGTTAGCCCCAGCTTCTGCCAACCTAGCTGTTTGAAAACACTCAAAATGTGAGTAAATCACTAGATACCGCTTCAGTGGGAAGGTAATAATGCTCCATGCAGTCATGCTGGCCACATGACCTTTGAGGTGTCTATGGACAACGCTAGCTCTTTGGCTTAGAAATTGAGATGAACACCAACCCCCAGAGTCAGACACAACTAGGCTTAATGTCAGGAGAAACCTTTATCTTACCTATGTAAGGTAGAGCCCCCAGTGGCGCAGTGAGTTAAATCCCTGTGCCAGCAGGACTGACGACCAACAGGTCACAGTTTCGAATTTGGGGAGAGGCAGATGAGCTCCCTCTATCAGCTCCAGCTCCTCATGCTGGGACATGAGAGAAGCCTCCCACAAGGATGATAAAAACATCAAATCATCCGGGCGTCCCCTGGGCAACGTCCTTGCAGATGGCCAATTCTCTGACACCAGAAGCAACTTGCAGTTTCTCAAGTCGCTCCTGACACAACAAAAAAAACAAACCTATGTAAGGTTTAATTTACTGTCAAAGGCTTTCATGGGTGGAATCACTGGGTTTTTGTAGGTTTTTCGGGCTATATGGCCATGTTCTAGAAAAATTCTCTCCTGATGTTTCACCTGCATCTACGGAAGGCATCCTCAGAGGTGGTGAGGCCTCACAACAGGTGAAACGTCAGGAGAGAATGCTTCTAGAACATGGTCATATAGCCCAAAAAAGCTACAACAACCCTATGTAAGGTTTATTCTTATGTTGGAAGGATGTTGGAAGAAGTGTGGAAATCCAACATTTGAGTAGCCGAACGATGTGTTTAGCTGTTAAACTAAGTCCTAAGATGGTGAAAGTAAGTTTGTGGAGTCCTATGTCTGAACTCACTGCCTCCTCCATTTTGAAGGATTTTAAGCAGTCGCTGTTGCCGTTTTTGGTCTAAAACTATCTAGCAGCTTGTAATCCCTTTATTTTATCAGTTTTACATAAACTATTTTATGCAATGCTTTTGACATGAAATAAATAAATAGAGCAGAGGCTGGATGGCCATCTGTCGAGGATGTTTTCATCGTGAGTTTCCCCTCTTTTTCCTTTCACATTATGACTCGGATACAACCCTTTCCGTCTTGAGTACTGTGACTGAATTGTGACATGCAAATGTACTGAATTATTAAAATAAGGGAGAGGCTTTGGCGAGATGCATATCCAGAGCCATTCATGATCGTTCCCCAGCGATGGTCAACCTCGTGACTGGCAGAGATGACTCTGGCGTGACTCATCTTTTCTGCTTTGCACCTACTGTTTCGCAAACGTAGATGCACAGCTTTAGTGATTCTGGAGGAGAACTCTAGGAAAGCCACCTGTAGACTTAGCGTAAGCTGTGAATCGGGGGTCTATTACATCTTCTGAAAGTTGACTAAGAGGAATTTTCCCAACACCTAAATCACAAGACCCACCACCATCCATATTCGATCTTGATCTTTCTTTGCTCAACCAGGTTTTCTTTCTACAAAAGGTCAACAAGGTCTGCTTTTCCTGTCAAATTTCAAGCAGGAGTTGTCTCAAAACTTCAGGTTCATTCAGTGCAGAATTGGCTCAAAACTGCATCAGAAGAAGAGAGAAACAAGGCCTGTAGATGTCACCCTAGGACTAGATCCTTGAGCAAACACTTTGTGCTTACTGTCAATTGGCACTGCAGTTTCCGGCCATGAAACTAAGCAATTTGGGTGAATGGGTTGTTGTAGGTTTTTTGGGGCTATATGGCCATGGTCTAGAGGCATTCTCTCCTGAAGTTTCGCCTGCATCTATGGCAAGCATCCTCAGAGGTAGTGAGGTCTGTTGGAACTAGGCAAAAGGGTTTATATATCTGTGGAATGACCAGGGTGAGACAAAGAACTCTTGTCTCCTGGAGCTAGGTGTGAATGTTTCAACTGACCACCTTGATTAGCATACAATGGCCTGACTGTGCCTGGGGCAAACTTTTGTTGAGAGGTAATTAGATGTCCCTGCCTGCTTCTTCTCTGTTGTTGTGCTGTTGCAACCCTGGACACAGCATTTTATTTGAGAACACAGAAATGCTGGACCACTCTCACAACCACCATGTCAGACTACACAGAGATGCCATTGAAATACACAAGCATGTGGACAATTTCAACAGAAAGGAGGAAACCATGAAAATGAACACAATCTGGCTACCAGTATTAGAAACTCTAAAATTGCAACAACACAACAACAGAGAGGAAGCAGGAGACAAGAGTCCTTTGTCTCACCCTGGTCATTTCACAGATATATAAACCCTTTTTCCTAGTTCCAACAGACCTCACTACCTCAGGATGCTTGCCATAGATGCAGGCGAAACGTCAGGAGAGAATGCCTCTAGACCATGGCCATATAGCCTGAAAAAACCCACAAGAACCCAGTGGTTCCGGCCATGAAAGCCTTTGACAATAATTTGGGTGAATTCTTTATTGCTGTCTCTCAACAGAAGAGCAATACTGGAGTGACTATGTTGAGCATTTGTTGAGTTCAAACAAAGGTCTCCAATGCTGATTCCTCGCTATCCAATTCTTTGCAAAGTAGAAGTAAAAACTACTCGTATAAACTTGGCCTAGGTAGTGAGTGTATGATGGGTAAATGCACTAGAGTACATGGTGGCCAGTGTGCTGTAGTGGTTGAAGCATCCAAGTATGGAGACCAGAGTTCGATTCCCCACTAGGACATGGAAACCCAACACGTTTCACACTCTCAGCACCTCCAAAACCCATGATAGGGTCGCCATAAGTTGGCAAAGACTTGAAGGCACACCACAGCAACCATAATAACAAATTGAAATTGAATCCACAGACAAGACAGAGGTACTCCTGGTCAGTCAAAAGGCCAAACAGGGGATAGAGATACAGCCTATGTTGGATGGGGTTGCACTCCCCCTGAAGATGCAGGTTCTCAGCTTGGGTGTGATCCTGGATTCATCGTTGAGCTTCAAACCCCAAGTTTTGGCAGTGACCAGGGGAGCATTTGCAGAGTTAAAACTTGTGCACCAGCTGCGCCTGTACCTTGGGAAGTCTGACTTGGCCATGGTGGTCTATGCTCTTGATACATCCCAAATAGATTACTGCAATGCACTCAATGTGGGTTGCCTTTGAAGACTGTTCAGAAGCTTCACATGGTCCAAAGGGCGACAACCTGGTTACTAACAGGAGTGGCGCTCAGGGAACACACTACTTTTCTATTGCATCAGCTCCACTGGCTACTAATTTGCTACCGAGCACAATTCAAACTGCTGGCTTTAGCCTATAAAGCCCTAAACAATTCCGGCCCAGCTTACCTGAACGTATCTCCTCTTAGGAACCATCTAGGAGCTTACAATCATCTGGGGACGCCCTGCTCTCGATCCCACCTCGCATGTGCAATTGGCAAAGATGAAGGACAGGTCTTTCTCAGTGGTGGCCCCCCGGCTATGGAACTCCCTCCCCAGGGATATTAGATTGGCCCCCTCCCTCCTGACTTTCCGAAAAAAAGTGAAGGCCTGGCTCCTTGAGCAAGCTTTTGAGAATGCAGCGGAATAGATAACATGAAACTATTAATGACGAACATGGAATGGCCAGATGATGTTAATGGAAAATGTTTTTAACACTGATGACACTGATGATTATATGTTTTAACAGTTTTTATTTATGTTTTATATTGTTATGTTGATTGTTTTTAATGGCACTTTTATGAATGCCTGTCATTGAATGGTGCCAATCTGTGACCCGCCTTGAGTTGCCGTATGGCTGAGAAAGGGGGGCTATAAATGTTGTAAATAAATAAATAAACAAACAAACAATGCCTACTGAACCATGTGTGCTGAAATGAGTTTATTTACAATAAAATACACCAACAAAAAACTGTACCAAAAATAACTGTCTATATAAAAATATTCCATAGTGAGCTATGTACATGAGAACTTTTGAACAACATGAGAACGGTTGTAAGTTGACATGCTGACTGAGCCAGCTGGAATGATTCTTCTATGTTACTTCAAATGAGACACCATAGTTTGGGATATTACATGACCACTAAGGACTTCCACCACATTTCAGACAAATACAAGAAGCATCCATTGGACTTCTGTGCAAGTACTGAACTTCTCATCAGAGCACCATTCTTTCAGCAAGTGGACAAAGAGAACTCACCTTGGGAAAATTATTTGGGTCTAAATCTAATCCCGAATCCCAAGCGGAGTAGACTCGCTGAATCGTTACATTGAGAGTCACAAAAATCCCATTGGTTCAAGTGTCCAGCAATTGGATTTAAGACTATGAATTACACTAGGTTGTAATCTGGATGCAACATAAGACAATTTGATTCACTGGAAGAGATGATAATGTCCAGAAGAGTCAAAGGCAGTAGGAAAAGAGGAGGACTGATATCATAGATAGATTGACACACAGCCCAAACTGATAAGAACAGGTCTTATTGGAGACCTCTCATTCATAGGGTCGTCATAGCTTGAGACCAATTTGGTGGTATAAAACAACAAAGTCTGAATAAGGAACTTCCCCAAGCTCCTTTCTACACTTTTCCTGAGATTTTAACTCAGTGTTTCTCAACCTGGGGGTCGGAACAACTCAGAGAGGTCATCAAAGACCATCAGAAAACACAATATTTTCTGTTGGTCATGGGGTTTCTGTCTGGGAAGTTTGGCTCAATTCTATTGTTGGTGGGGTTCAGAGTGCTCTTTGACAGTAGGTGAACTATAAATCATAGCAACTACAACTCCCAAATGTCAAGGTCTATTTCCCCCAAACTCCACCAGTGTTCACATTTGGATATATTGAGCATTCGTGCCAAGTTTGTTCCAGATCCATCATTGCTTGAGTCCACAGTGCTCCCTGGATGTAGGTGAACTACAACTCCAGAACTCAAGGTCAATGCCCACCAAACCCTTCCAGTATTTTCTGTTGGTCATGGGAATTCTGTGTGCCAAGTTCGGTTCAATTCCATTGTTGGTGGAATTCAGAATTCTCTTTGATTGTAGGTGAATTATAAATCCCAGCAACTACAACTCCCAAATGACACAAGTACGTCTTTCCATATGGTACATGTTGGCATGGCCTCTTCCATAGAAACACCACTAAGAACTACACATAATACATTACACTTATATTACTCATAATCTATTTCAAAAGGGAGGAAATAAAACTTTTTCACAGGACAAGGCAGGGATTCCACATCAGCACATTTATGAATACTGACAGTACTATTTATTTATTTATTTTAAAAAAAGACTAATAGTAATAATACAAATAGAAAAACACCCAGATCCCCATATTTGGGTTGGAGGACATATTTGTCTTTGCAGAAAAGAAGTTTCTCCTCAATGTGAGAATGGAAATTTCAATGTTAAAAAAGTTATTTCAACATTTTTCAAAGCTTGTCTTGTGTGTTTTTTAAAATAAAAAAACCCCAAAATTCACAATGACACAGTCATTACTATTATTGTAACACAGATTTGCTAAATGCAAACAAAACAACACACAAGACAACACATAATTGCAAAAATAACATTCATTCTTATGAAGGTGGAGAAGGTCTAACATGTTTAAATAATGGTCAACAAATGCATGTAAATATCATAAATCAGAGACAGTTCACAAAACATGATAAAGTTACCAAGGCATCCATGGATTGAGGAGGTTATTTTAAATTGCCCAGTTTTGCTAAGCATTTAACTAGTAGGAAAAGTCAACGTGTGAGAATTTGCAAGAAAAGTCTTCTATGTTGGACTTATGTCCAAGTAAATGTATTGTTGAAAGCTTTCATGGCTGGAATCATTGGGTTGTTGTAAGTTTTTTGGGCTGTATGCCATGTTCCAGAAGCAGTCTCTGCTCTCACAACCTCTTACTTACTAACTTAGGCAATCCCTCGTAGGTTGAGGATGATGGTCCACCAAGTGATGTGTCTTGGTGATGGATATATAGGTGGCCATGGAGCCCTTTTTGTGATCTGCATGTTCTCCTGCAGTGAGGGCATTGGTTTCCAGGTGGAAAGTGGTTCCGGTTGGTGTTGGCTTGACGCGACTTTCTCTTGGCACATTTCTCTTTCGCCCTCCATTTGTGCTTCTTCAAATCATACAGCACTGCAGGTCACAGCTGACCTCCATCTGGAGCACTCAAAGGCCAGGGCTTCCCAGTTCTCGGTGTCTATGACACAGTTTTTAAGATTGCCTTTGAGCCCATCTTTGAATCCCTTTTCCTGTCCGCCAACATTTCGTTTCCCATTCTTGAGTGCGGGGTAGAGTAGCTGCTTTGGGAAATAGTGATTGGGTATTCGGACAACATGGCTGGTCTAGCGAAGTTGATGGTGAAGGACCATAGCTTCAATGCTGGTGGTCTTTGCTTCTTCCAGCATGCTGATGTTTGTCCGCCTGTCTTCCCAAGAGATTTGCAGGATCTTTTGGAGGCAACGCTGATGGAATCATTCCAGGAGTTGCACGTGACATCTATAGACAGTCCATGTTTCCGGTCCTCAAACACTCTGTGCTTCATTCAGAAAGATGCTGCAACCACAGAGCTCAGGCGGTGTTGTATTTCAGTGTCAATGTTTACTTTTGTGGAGAGGTGGCTTCCAAGGGAGCAGAAATGGTCAACATTTTCTAATGTTAAACCATTAAACTGTATTTCTGGCATTGCAGATGGATTGGCTGGTGACTGCTGGAAGAACCTCTGAGGATGCCTGCATAGATACAGGCAAAACGTGAGGAGAGAATGCTTCTGGAACATGGCCATACAGCCGGGAAAACGCACAACAATTAAATGTATACATATCACTAAAACCAATAAAACAGCCCCCTTATAATACTATCCATAGGGATCTATGGATGAAACAAAAAGCATATTGTCACAGAAAAGTCTAGCAAGCAAGAGTTTTCAGGCCATGTTAACTTATCTTCTTGTAACAAAAGCAATACTCTCCCAAAACTTGACTATAGCCCCATCTACACTGATCATCTAATGCAGTTCAATGCTAGTTTCAAACTGTAGCGTATTGGCAACGAAACCATACAAAAGTGCACAAAAGAAAGCCTTTAATGCACATCAGTGCTTTGCGTAATCACCATAAGAGCCTTAAACTGTTGCAGGATTTTCTATGTAATTGTCTACATAGGGAAACCACTTTCTACAATCCCTGTTTGAAACTGACTTAAGTGTAGATGTGCCCTATGTTGCCTCCATGTAGTTTTTAGGTTACGTCTGATCCATTCTACAAATAAGGGAACCATGTTTTTCAGTGATATAACACTGTAACACAACCTGCACATTTGGTTCCTCTATTCCATAAGGTTGGTCATGTCTGGATCACAGATGGAGGAACTCCATTGAGTATTTTTACCAAAGTGGTGTAAGATGAAGAAGTCATTCATATAGTGAAATGAAGTTGAGTCAAACAGATCGCCTCCACAGTCATGTTTGAAACAGGTGTCAAAAGAGGATGGCTTCCTATTCTCTTTGTAGGAGGGAACTCTATATTCAGCCCAGACTTCCACATTTCCATAAGTGACTTCCATTTTAGTTTGTGGTGTATGAAAGAAGTCAACTCAATACTACAACTCCAATGATTCCTTCTTAAAAGTCTTCACTTTGCAATAACAACCACAGCAATCTTGCATTCATAATCAAAGAAGAGCAAGACGAAGGCATAGCTGTCAAATGTCTACAGGTTGGGACCAAAACAAGGGATGAGCAACTCCAGTAAGGAAGTCCTCTAAGATGAGGCTTCTTCTAGACAAACTGGTATAGGCAAATGTACTTTGGAACGAATATCTAGTATTTCCATGTTCTCCAATAAGAATATCCTTGGTTCAGTTCTGCAATGTGTCTGCAATGTGGTTGCCATATTTTCCTTTGTGCGTCTATGGTTCTGCAAAGATTGACCAGGATGACAGATGCTGCGCTTTTCTGATTGTCATTGAGTCTTCTAATGTATATCTGTACTCCTGAAACAAAGCTAGGAAACAATACCTTTTCTTTAGACTGCAATCCTGAGAATCTTTCAGTTAGCACGACTAATGATAGTCAAGGTTTGTGACTTCCATGTTGGTGGGATAGTAGTGATGTCCCAGCCTCCAAAGAAGCTCAGTTCCTTTGATAATTCCCTTTAAAGTCTATAGAATCATGTAGTTGGAAGAGACCTCATGGGCAATCCAGTCCAACCCCTTGCCAAGAATCACCAGAATGGATTCTGTGCTCCACTACCATGCAAGTCCACTAACCATGAATGATCAGTGGCCATGATGGCTGAAGATTTAGCAAAATTGTTATTTCCAAAAAGGAGGTTTTCAAGCTTTGATTAACCACTGACCATTCATGGTTAGAGGACTTCCATGGTAGTAGAGCACTTCACTGAGGTTCTCCAGGTGGGTTGTACTTGCTGCCCATGACCACTTGCATTTAAAACCTGGACAAAGGAGGCCTTCTCCAAGGTTACACTTCAACATCTGGCATCATCCATCTCCATGCTGAGGCCATTGGCCATAGTGATGTTGACGGAGTGAGAAGGGTGGTTGGCAACTGTGTTGGAGACATTGAGTAGATCTTGTTGAGTTGTTGATGACGGTGAAGATGATGGCAGGGATGATAATGATGCCCTCAGGCCTTTTCTTGTGTTGCTGAATGTTCTGAAGAAGTTCTTGTCTTTCTGATTCACCCAATTCAGGCTCTGCTCTTTGGCTTAGAAATGGAGATGAGGACCAACCCCCAGAGTAGGACACGACTGGAGTTGATGTCAGGGGAAAACCTTTACCTTTACCTTAGAGTCTCGCTTATCCGACATAAACGGGCCACCAGAATGTTGGATAAGCAAAAATCTCAGATAATACGGAGCGATTAAGGAACATCCTATTAAACCCGAGCAAAGGTAGGCATTGCCTCCCACCTTCAGTGCCTGCTACCTGTCTTTCTTTCTTTCCCTTCCTCTTCCATAAAGCAAACATTTCCACTGCTGGCTCAAGAGAGAGTGGGGGACAGAGAAGGAGGGAGGGCTGGGGCTGCAGGGAGAGGGGCAAGACAAGGATGGGTGCCGAGGTCAAGAGTGCCAAAGAGCGAGGACTTTCTTTCCCTCCTTCTTTCATAGAGCTACTGGAGAGAGAGAGATAGAGCAAGCACCAGAGAGTGGGGCTGACGGTCAGCCAGGACAGTGGACAACCTCGGTGGGGCTCCCCCTTTACCCATGCAGAGGCTGCTTCCCCGAAACCTCACCTCGGCTGAATGCGAGGCCCCAAGGAGGAGAGAGACAGCAAGGAGGGAAGCAGAGTCTGGAGCAGGAGCAAGAGAAGGAAGAGAGGAAGGAAGGAAGGAAGGAAGGAAGGAAGGAAGGAAGGAGGGAGGGAGGGAGGGAGGGAGGGAGGGAGGGAGGGAAGGAAGGAAGGAAGGAAGGAAGGAAGGAAGGAAGGAAGGAAGGAAGGAAGAGAGGAAGGAAGGAGGGAAGGAAGGAAGGAAGGAAGGAAGGAAGGAGGGAGGGAGGGAGGGAGGGAGGGAGGGATGGAAGGAAGGAAGGAAGAGAGGAAGGAAGGAAGGAAGGAAGGAAGGAAGGGAGGGAGGGGAGCCTTGTTGCAATTCTCTGAGGAAGAGGAAGAGCCTTCTTTTTATTCTTCCAAGCCAGAAGCAGCCAAGGCACGTCAGATAATACGGAGTGTCGGATAAGCGAAGTTTGGATAAGTGAGACTCTATTGTAATCAGACAGACAGAAGGTGGCATCTGTTCCATTGAAAACAGCACCAGAACTAGATTTAGGGGCTATCAAAAACTCTGGCTATTTGGTCTATTGATCCTACTGTTCCAATGTATAGCTTAAACAAATATGATCTAAGTCCATCTTCATCTGCTGAAAATGTATAGCGTTAAAGCTTATTTGACAAAGAGTGTATATGCAGCTGAAATACTATAATCTAATAAATATGTGCAAATTTCTTATAATGAGAGAAAGATATACTGCAATTGTGTACTATAATTGTGAATGATATTTTGGTAATTAAAAATATATATACAAAAATAGGGAATCAGAAGTTGGGATGTATGGAATGTATCAACTTCAGAATCCATCTGGCTTTTATCAACACACAAAACAAATTCTGAATATAGTTTTCAATCCAGTAAGACAGTGGTTCTCAACCTGGGGTCCCCAGATGTTTTTGGCCTACAACTCCCAGAAATCCCAGCCAGTTTACCAGCTGTTAGGATTTCTGGGAGTTGAAGGCCAAACACATCTGGGGACCCAAGGTTGAGAACCACTGCAGTAAGAGTTAGCTGGACACCATTTTAAAATGTTATTTAAAAAACCAAGTAAACCTTCTCCACCGACATTTTCCCAGCAGCACATGAATACAAACATGGGGATGCTTTTTAGAAAGCAAAAAATGCACAAAAACTATATCAAGCTATCTGATCATCCTTGAATCCACAATCCTAAAATAGCCACATTATTGTTTAAACATGATATATACAGGTAACCTGAAAAGAAACACGACCTCTCCCATTTCAGTCATATGAAAAACTGGTTTTCCTACTGATAGAAACCATGATATACCTCATGGCCATTTTTGTCTAGCTCAGCCTGGAAGTTTGATACAATTTAAAGCATGGCATCAAAACTGCCCTCAAAGGCATTAAGGAGCTCTTCGTCTTGGGTGCAATACGTACTAAAGTACTGATTGTTGGACATATTGCCTGAGTTCTGTAAAGCGGGTTGGCTGGGTGGTCTCACTTCACTGAGGCTCTCCAGATAAGAGAAGGGCAGCGACTGGTATGCATTGGACATGGAATTCAAAGAGGAGTTGCAAACTGCTTCCGCTGACGTACCATGATGTGGTATGGGTTGCACTTGCTGCCCATGACAATTTGCATTTAAAACCTGGGCAAAGGAGGCCTTTTCCAAGGTTACACTTGAACATCTGGCATCATCCATCTCCA
Source organism: Anolis sagrei (assembly GCF_037176765.1). Classification (NCBI taxonomy): domain Eukaryota; kingdom Metazoa; phylum Chordata; class Lepidosauria; order Squamata; family Anolidae; genus Anolis; species Anolis sagrei. Next base: position 12,622,874 of record NC_090021.1, read on the forward strand.
TGCTGAGGCCATTGGCCACAGTGACGTTGACGGGGTGAGAAGGGCGGTTGGCAACTGTATTGGAGACATTGAGTAGGTCTTGTTGAGTTGTTGATGGTGGTGAAGATGATGGCAGGGATGCTAACGATGCCCCCGGGCCATTCCTTGTGTTGATGAATGTTCTGTAGAAGTTCTTGTCCTTCTGGTTCACCCAATTCAGGCTCTGCTCCTGTTGTAGTGATGGAGAGCCACCGTTCTGTAAACCAGGAGGCAACATATCCCCTGAGAAGTTGCCTTCGGGCAGGTAGCCATCAAAGGAGGGAGCAGAGGAACGCCAACATGATGGCAGAGCTCCGTTCTGCTTAATGGGGCCCATTGGGACAGGGCGCCCATTGGAACAGTGGTTGTTTATGGAAGGAGAATAATATGGCTGTGCTGGAAGAGTGTTCATGGATGTTCTTTCCATTGGGACTGATCCAGTTTGAGGGTGATACAGATTCCCTTCTGTAAAAGAGAATTAACAACACTCAGAAAAATCAAGGGAACATTTAGCCATATTACAATGATTCTTCAACACTGTGCCCAGAAGAGAGGTGAAGATACAAATGTGGTAGGAATGAGGATGAAATTTGGAAAGAATAAAACAGGCAGGGAGATTCTACCTTTCTTAATCATCTTTCCTTCACTGGAAGGTGTCTGGAACAAGGAACCAGCTTTAGACTTCTCATAGGGACCTAGCAGAAGAAAACAAATTGTTAGCTTAGGCACACTAAAACAAATTGTTAATTAAGTGATCTCTTTTCCGAGAGCAAAAGGAAAAGGGGGTGGCAGTATGGGAGGCGATTATGTTCAGCAGGTACTGTCTCATCTTCTTTCTCTCCAAGGCCAGGCCACTAGCAGATGGGGTGGGTGGGGGCCTTTTATCTACTTCTGGACCAAGGCATGTTGGAGCTGTGCTCGCTCTTCTTCTCTCCCTCTGAGGCCAGGCCAGTGGCAGTTGGGGAGGATGAAGGCCTTCTATCTACTTCTGGACATAGGCAAGATGGAGCTTTGTTTGCTCTTCCCTCTCTTTGAGGCCAGGTCAGTGGCAGTTGGGGTGGAAGAGGGCCTTCTATTTCTGGACCTAAGCAAGATGGAGCTGTGTTTGCTCTTCTTCTCTCCCTCTGAGGCCAGGCCAGTGGCAGTTGGGGTAGATGAAGGTCTTCTATCTACTTCTGGACATAGGCAAGATGGAGCTTTGTTTGCTCTTCCCTCTCTTTTAGGCCAGGTCAGTGGCAGTTGGGGTGGATGAGGACCTTCTATTTCTGGACCTAGGCAAGATGGATCTGTGTTTGCTCTTCTTCTCTCCCTCTGAGGCCAGGCCAGTGGCAGTTGGGGTGGATGAAGGCCTTCTATCTACTTCTGGACATAGGCAAGATGGAGCTTTGTTTGCTCTTCCCTCTCTTTGAGGCCAGGTCAGTGGCAGTTGGGGTGAATGAGGACCTTCTAGTTCTGGACCTAAGGAAGATGGAGCTGTGTTTGCTCTTCTTCTCTCCCTCTGAGGCCAGGCCAGTGGCAGTTGGGGTGGATGAAGGCCTTCTATCTACTTCTGGACATAGGCAAGATGGAGCTTTGTTTGCTCTTCCCTCTCTTTGAGGCCAGGTTAATTATGAATTGGCATTAAGCATATTAAATGTATTGTTGAAGGCTTTCATGGCCGGAATCACTGGGTTGTTGTAGGTTTTTTCGGGCTATATGGGCATGGTCTAGAGGCATTCTCTCCTGACGTTTCGCCTTCATCTGAGGATGCTTGCCATAGATGCAGGTGAAACATCAGGAGAGAATGCCTTGAGACCATGGCCATATAGCCCGAAAAAACTTACAACAACCCATATTAAATGTATATAAAAATGACTTCTGCAAAACATTAAAAAACCAGGAGCAAAACAATTGAATTCCAAACTCTGTGAAGGCAGAAAAGGAAAAGACATTGGATCATAGGATCAGAGAATGATAGAGTTGGAAGAGACATCATGGGCCATCCAGTCCAACCTCCTGCCAAGAAGCAGGAAAATTGCATTCAAAACACCCCCAGCAGATGGCCATCCAGCCTCTGTTTAAAACCCTCCAAAGAAAGAGTCTCCACCACACTCTGAGGCAGAGAGTTCCACTGCTGAACAGCTCTCAGTCAGAAAGTTCTTCCTAATGTTCAGGTGGAATCACCTTTCTTGTAGTTTGAAGCCATTGTTCCATGTCCTAGTTTCCAGGGCAGCAGAAAACAAGAAAACATTGTATTGTCGAAGGCTTTCATGGCCGGAATCACTGGGTTGTTGTAGGTTTTTTCGGGCTATCTGGCCATGTTCTAGAGGCATTCTCTCCTGATGCTTGCCATAGATGCAGGCAAAACGTCAGGAGAGAAGGCCTCTAGAACATGGCCAGATAGCCCGAAAAAACCTACAACACAAGAAAACATTGCATGAGAACAAAGCAGGTGTGCCCTTACCACAGTCTTGGATGAGCTTTTGTAAACTCATTGGCATCCTCTGTTTTTTTGTCTTGTGGCCGTAAGGATCTTTAAAAAGAGAAGGAAAAGGGCATTACAGTTAGCAACAGAACTATCAACACACAGAGAGACACAATTCTACACTTTTTAAAGGCTTGGTTTAATTATACATAGGAATATAGCATGATATCTTATACAGCAAGATAATGTATCCAGAGGCCATGCTTTATTGGTGGTTTAGGGGAATTTGTAGCCCCCAAAATACAACTTTTCCAAACTCAGAGCAGGGTGTGGCAAGCATGTCAGGTAGCAGAATAGAGGCAGCAAAGTGCTGATTATTTAATTTCTTCTTAATGTAGTGCTACTATCAGAGTCAAGGAGAAATGCCTGTGGGTTTTTTTTCCTCATTTGCCAAAATAACTTGGCAAGGTTTGGGTGGCGCCGCTTTCTGCTCCGCCTCAGGCAGCAAAGTCTGGGCTGGGCATAAGAACTAGGGGTTTTCCAAATTAAAAGAAATGTTGCAAATCCAATCATATGAATCTCTGGGCGCATCTTCTGCTTTAGAAGAGAGCCAATACTTATAGCCATAGATGAGGAAGTTGTCTAGCAAAAAACAAAAACCCAAGGTTAAATAAGACTAAAGCAAAGGTTAAAGGCATGTTCCTGACTGCAAGAACTTTGTGGGTGCGAATGAGGAAGGGATTCCAAGTTGAGGTTCTTGTAAACCGACTGACCTATTTCGTTCCTGTGTTAACCAGGCTGCGCTTTGATGGAACAGTGATAGCAAATCCCACACTAGCAAAGGAGCCCGATCCGGAACCTGGGAATGTTACCTTCTTTTTCAATGACAGCTCTCAGAATCTCTCAGGCAAATGCAGGCCGAGATATATTGATCATTGGGAGAACAGACAAATGCAAATCTGGAGTTTGGGAAAGTTCCTTTTTTGGAATCTAGCTCCTCCAGTCTGCCAGACAATATGTAGCCAATGAAATGTATTATCAGTTTACAGAAGTAATCACCAAAATCTTAAATCACACATGTATGGTGTAAATCTAGACTAGCATAGCTGCATGGTAGTTCCATTACACTAGCCTTCTACTAGATATAGGCACTATGCAACCCCATCTGCCTAATTGTTGTTCTGTTGTGAATGGGGTATGCACAGGGGTTATAGAATTACAGAATCATTGAGTTGGAAGAGACCTCATGGGCCATCCAGACTAACCCCCTGCCAAGAAGCAGGACAATTTTTCAAAGCACCCACAACAGATGGCCATCCAGCCTCTGTTTAAAAGCCTCCATAGAAGGAGCCTCAACCACACTTTGAGGCAGAGAATTCCACTGCAGAACAGCTCTCAGAAAGTTCTTCCTCATGTTCAGATGGAATCTCCTTTCTTGTAGTTTGAAGTCATTGTTCAAACTTGTAGTTTGAAGTCACTAGGCGCGTCCTAGTTTCCAGGACAGCAGAAAACAAGCTTGCTCCCTCCTCCCTAAGACTTCCCCTCACATATTGTTTCTGCAATCCCAATTAATCAAGTAGGATACTGAAGGTGGAAAGTCAATGTGGTACAGTGGTTTGTATAGCCATGGTGTGACCTTTGGTGAGAAATCTCCATGACAGGGTTGCCTTGGGGCACCATAAATTGGAAATGACTTGAAGACACATAACAACAATACTGGAAGCACTGATGTTCCTTAAATGCACCGTCCCAGAAAGCTCAACTTCATAACTGCATCCTGGCAGTTAATCTCAACTTGATAGAGCAGTGGTTCCCAACCTGTGGTCTGTGGAGCGTCAGTGGTCCCCAAGAACTAAAATCTAGTCCACGGCCTCACCATTACTACACCGTTGCAATGAGGGCGACTGATCTCACAAAACCCTCTTATAGTGCCAAGGCAACAGGGATGTCGAGAGGGGAAAAGCTGACTACTCATGAAAGGTGCGACAACAAGCCTCTTGACTGCTGCTTCTCCTCCTCCTGGAAGTGGGGGTGCCTTGGTATCTTCATTTTTAGGCTTGTTCGTGGGGTTATTTGGGGTGCTGATTGAGAAAACTACATTGGCTAGACCACATCAGCTCTAGATTATTAAATATGGTTTTCTGTGGGTGAGCAGATGACAACTACTGGATGGCATATGTTCTGTATCAGAAGCTAGAGCTGATGTGGTCTATCCAATCCCGTTTTCTGAATCAGCACCCCAGATAACCAAACCAAATCTAAAGTTGACCAAAAACTGATTCATAACCCTTTTGGTACTCATGTTTATCAAAGTGGTCCCTGATCAAAAAAAGGTTGGGAACCACTGTGATAGAGCCAATTGTTGGATGATGAACCAATACATAGATAAACCCAAATGATTCAATGGCTTTACTCTAGTTGGGACAAACAACAGTTTACATTCGTGGAACTCCATTTATGTAATCATGATCAAATATATCCAGTTTTTCTTGCTGTGATTGTTTACCATCAAGTCAACTTCAGCTAAGGCAACACTATGACTGAGAGATCTTCAAGAGCTTGGACATTACGTTCCTTGCTCAGGTCTTACAATCTTAGGTCCTTGTTTGAACAAATAGTCTGGGTTTCCTTTTGTCCTACTATCTTACATTTTACCAAGCATTATCATCTTTTCTAGTGAGTCATGTTGATATGCCCAAAGTAGAAGAGCCATTGTACATTGGCCAGCAAAATAAAATTACAAACACACATGTAAGGGAATTAAGACACACAAGAGCCAGATTCCAGCCAACATTTCAGCCTTCCAGAAGGAATACATCATGTAGTACAGAGGTGGCCACTACGTGCCCCTCTAGATACGACTGGACCACAATTCCCATCAACACCAGCTAGCTTAGCTGTGGCCTGATGGGAGCTCTAGTCCCTTAACTTCTTCTGATAGTGGTAGTACCTTTTTCCTCTGGCAAGTATCTAAAGTCCATAGGGTGGCTGAGTTCTTGATCTGAAGGCCTTCGTAACTGCATCTTCACAGTAATGGGTTCAGAGATGTCTTTGTAAAAAGGAGGGGTCCTGAAGACAATGGCCACTTGGCGATGCACGTCGGCCTGCGAGAAAACTCCTTTGGCTTCCCACTCATTCATGACAAATCTCACTTCTATATCATCTGTTCACCGAAAAGACAAAGAGTCAGTGTTAACCAAAGGTCAGCAGGGGAAAATAAAAAGCAAAGAGCACACGGTTATTTGACTGAAACTCAAAAACCAAGGAACAGTTCTGCTTTCTGCTCAGAATGTCACAACCACTTGCAGGGGTTATGAGCAAGTTAGTCTTTAAGACAGCTTAAACAAAAGATATCACTTAGAAAAATCATTCCTCCCTACTAATAAGAATAATATACTTTATTTCTATTTTATCTCTCTGAGGGGACTCAGAGTGGATTACAGAATACATATATGGCAAATATTCAATGACGTTATACAATTAATAACTAAGACAGACATTACACAGACAGAGGCGAAGTCTTCCCCCTTTTCATCTCTGACATCTGGAGACTATGCTTTACTCCGGCCATGGGAAGGTACTCTTGTTCCATTTTCCATGTTGAGGAGCCTATTATCTGTAGACACCTTCCTGATCAAATTGCTAGCATGTCTGCATGGGAGCTCATTACCTCCCCGCCAAAGCAGCATCTATTAATCTATTCAAATTATTGTTTTCGAACTGCTAGGTAGGCAGAAGCTAGGGCTGATGGCGGGAGCTCACGCTGACCTGCGGCTTTGAACTGCCAACCTTCAGGTCAGAAAGATTTTCTGCAGCTGGCAGTTTAATCCGCTGTGCTAACACAGCCCCTACAAGTTCCAGAGAATGGAGACATTAGGAGGTAGGAGATTTGTAGTCAAAAATCCTAACGTTTACAAGCTCTTTACATCTTTGAAATATTATTATTATTATTATTATTATTATTATTATTATTATTATTATAACCGCATTGCACCTGACGGTAGTTGAAGACATTTTTCAGGGAAGCCCATCATAAATTTATTTATTTACAGTATTTAATATTCCGCCCTTCTCACCCCGCAGGGGACTCAGAGCGGATTACATTGTCCACATATATGGCAAACATTCAATGCCAATTTGACATACAATGTATACAGACATACACAGAGGCTATTTAACTTTTAAATAGGAGCATATATGAGTTCTCTCCCACAGCTTTCCCCCAGAAGTTATGGTGCTTTCAAACATGGAGCTTCCACTCAGATTCCTCCGTGAATTTATCAAATTTCCATTTATTTAACCAATGCTGAATATGCTATTTCATTGACTGGAGATAGTGAAAGAAGTTGTGAAGATCTGCAACTATTTGCTTAAGGTGATACCGCACATTAAGTACTAAAACTTTCTTTAGTCACTTTTCACTTTTCTCCACCAGTGGACTATAACTCAGTAATAGGCAACTGAGAAAGGTGCAAGAGTGATCTCTCACCCTCATGTCAGGTCATGTTGTTGGAAAGTAAGTCAAAATCAAGCTGGAAGTAACTTATGCCTACTATTTTTGTTTTTTCCTTCCAGACTCAGGGCAGATTACAATTCACATACACATGGGAAACATTCAATGCCATTTAGACATACAACATATATAGACAGATAAAGAGGCAATTTAACATTCCAGCATTTTCGACTTAACGAGGGTATGCTTGGTTCTGGCCACTTAATGAGGGTATTCTTGATTCTGCCACTCCACTGTCGACTTGTGACACCATGTGCTTTTGATGGAGTACTTCTTCATACTTCTGCACGCTGCTGGAAGGTGTTATGGTGTCGTAAATTAGTTAAATCAGCCTCTGTGCATAAAGCAGTACTTCAATTTCCTATTTAACAGATACAACTGCCTTTCAGGCTGTATAGGTCAACAGCAAGCTAGGCTATTAATGGTTGGAAGCTTACTCCGACCCGGGCTGGTTTTGAACTCTGTAGTGATTTAATGCAGCTGGTTACTAACTAGTTGCGGCACACCCCGGCTATTATTATTATTATTGGTGATGTTGAGATCACATGCTAATCAAGAGATTCAGGCAAGGACACCTTGCCATAATTCATGTTCTGGGTGGTGCAGATCCCAGCTTGCTTCATACTGGAGCTGATGGAGTCATTAATGGACTTTCATAGATTCTCAGGTGGGTAACTGACATCTGATGTAGCATTCCTGTCCCACAGGCCACGCAAAAGGAAATCTGGAAGTGGTCATTTTTACCTTTCTGAACTTTGTCGCACAGGAGGAAAATTTCATCTCCACCTTTCACACTTCCACAATTCTTGTTCACCCGGCAGATTCTCAGTTCTGCTGATTTGGGGGCACCTAAGCGGAAAAAGGAAACAACAATTGGTGGAGGGAGAAGGTAAGCTATTACCGTAATACTTTTTCCAAAAATAGAGCAGAAGGGCAGAGAGGAAGGAAGTTCTACAAGGCTCTTTCTTTCTTCAGAGGATGAGTGTCTCCAAAATACACGCAAAACTAGCGAGAAAGGTTGATACACAGAGCATAATAATCCTCACCATTTTGCAAACTCCAAATATTCTCTATTTTGAGTCATAGTCTGGATTTTGGGGAGCTGAAAAGGATGGCTTTAAAAATATTTTTGTAAAGTACAGAAAATTTCCTTTTTTTGTCAGGACACAGAAGCCAACCCTTAGCTAATTGGGAGGGATAGCCAATACTCCAGAGGACAGGAGCAGGATTCAAAACGATCTTGACAGATTAGAGAGATGGGCCAAAACTAACAAAATGAAGTTCAACAGTGACAAATGCAAGATACTCCACTTTGGCAGGAAAAACGAAATGCAAAGATATAGAATGGGGGACGCCTGATTCGAGAGCAGTACGTGTGAAAAAGATCTTGGAGTCCTCGTGGACAACAAGTTAAACATGAGCCAACAATGTGATGTGGCGGCAAAAAAAGCCAATGGGATTTTGGCCTGCATCAATAGGAGCATAGTGTCTAAATCTAGGGAAGTCATGCTACCCCTCTATTCTGCTTTGGTTAGACCACACCTGTAATATTGTGTCCAATTCTGGGCACCACAATTCAAGAGAGATATTGACAAGCTGGAATGTGTCCAGAGGAAAGCGACTAAAATGATAAAAGGTCTGGAGAACAAGCCCTATGAGGAGCGGCTTAAGGAGCTGGGCATGTTTAGCCTGAAGAAGAGAAGGCTGAGAGGGGATATGATAGCCATGTATAAATATGTGAGAGGAAGCCACAGGGAGGAGGGAGCAAGCTTGTTTTCTGCTTCCTTGGAGATTTGGATGCGGAACAATGTCTTCAAACTACAAGAGAGGAGATTCCATCTGAACATGAGGAAGAACTTCCTGACTGTGAGAGCCGTTCAGCAGTGGAACTCTCTGCCCCGGAGTGTGGTGGAGGCTCCTTCTTTGGAAGCCTTTAAACAGAGGCTGGATGGCCATCTGTCAGGGGTGATTTGAATGCAATATTCCTGCTTCTTGGCAGAATGGGGTTGGACTGGATGGCCCTTGAGGTCTCTTCCAACTCTTTGATTCTATGCTTCTAAGTATTATAACAGATGTAAGATACTGTCCAAGACTAATTCCAAAGCAAGCTCACTTACATGTTCATGTTTAACATAATAAACACACGATTCAGTTCTGAGATGTGATGAAACCAGTAAATAGAGCCTTAAATAAATCTCATGGAATATACTGCCCTGGGAATGCTGGGAGCTGTAGTTCAGAAAATAAATGTTTCTAAGGGCTGGAGGAACGGCAAGTCCTATCTACCCAAAAATGGGTGCTTATTTGGACATATTTGGAGTTTCCACACAAGATTTACTCATTGAGTAGTATGAGAAACTAGGCCAGATCTTGAAAAAGTTACCTTTTCTGGGGTGATACTGCCAGAATTCCCCAAAATAGCAATAAGGGATAGTCAAAATTCAGGACATGTAGCACCAACAAGCAGGAAATAGCAAAGTAACAAGCTGATGTTCTCAATTAAAATATTGTTTTCATACTCAACTATCTTTTCTAATCAAAATTAACATATTTTCCCCATACCAAAATTACATGAAATACACATTTTTCTCTTTATGAAGGACTCACACCTGAAGATACAGGATTTTTTGGCATCTTGTACAGTTTATAGAAAAAGAAACTTCTGAAAGAAACTTCTTAGTTCAATAGGAGGAAAGCTTTCTAGCCAAAAACAAGTGACATCCCTTATAATATGAGCCACTTTCCAATCTGATAAGGGACAAGCTTTCCATACCTTAAATAAGAGGCATACTTTATATGATTTCTAGCACATCTACCTAGTGTTTGTCAGAAATATTAAAATTAACTAGGTATTTTTAATTACAAAAAATGTGAGTCAAGCACTGAAAGGGTTAAATGGATGCAATGACTCAGCAAAAGCTGTAGTTCAATATAAGCAGGTGTGCCTGTAGCTTTGTCCCCTCAGTCTGTGAGAGGTCTCTGTGGGAGAAGGGCCTCAGTGTGTTGGTAGGCCTCAGTATGAGAAGGACTCAGTGGTAGTTTGCCTCAGTATTTTATTTATTTATTTCATATATTTATATCCCGCCCTTCTCCCCACAAGGGGGACTCAGCACGGCCTCACATGAGCATCAGAAGATGCCAACAACATAAACATCATAAAAACTACAACTCAAAATATAATCATTTTAAAACATTGTACATATTCAATACAATTTAACAATAAATTAATAGGTTAATGTGCCAGTAAAATCAAGCCAAGCCAGGATAATCCATGTCGCAAAAATCCAAATTTCATTTTCTTATTGCCGCTGGCCCCTAATCAAATGCCTGGCCCGAGAGCCAAGTCTTCAGTTGTTTTCTAAAGGACAGGAGGGAGGTGGGCAACCTGATATCCTTAGGGAGGGAGTTCAACAGACGGGGGGCCACTGCCGAGAAGGCCCTGTCTCTCATCCCCACCAACCGCATTTGCGAGAGTGGTGGGATTGAGAGCAGGGCCTCTCCTGATGATCTTAAGCTTCGTGATGGTTCATAGCAGGAGATATGTTCGAACAGGTAATCTGGGCCAGAACCGTTCATATATGAATGTATATGGAAGGCCTCCTTCTGTGAGATGCCTCAGTGGGAGAAAAGCCTTAGTGTTAGTTTGCCTCAGTCTGTGAAAGTCTTTGTAGAAGAAGGGCCTCTCTCTGTTAGTAGGCCTCATTATGAGTAGGCCTTAGTGTTAGTTTGCCTCAGTGTATGAGTGGCATCTGTTTGAGAGCCTTCAGTATGAGGAGGCCTCAGTGTGAGAAGGCCTCTGTATGAGGAAGGCCTGGTGTAAGAACCTTCAGTGACAGAAGCCCCAGGTTATTTTGTTAATAAGCCCACTCGCCCAACAGCGTTCTTAGTGGATGAAGGATTTTGGTCAAGATGTCATCTTCCAATCTCCCTTGCTCCTTCCTTCCTTCCTGTCACACTTATGTACCTGTACTTATTGGAATGGATTTGCTTCACACAGAATCTTTTGAATGGTATTGCAAATACCATTTGCCTGGGAACAACCTCTAGGATGAATTAGCATGGCCAAGGCATCAGTAGAAATGTTGATATAGGTCACCACAATCTCACTCAGGTATTACTTACGGTTGTCATAAATAGGGTTGGAGATGACTGGAGGAAGAGGTATTGTGCAGTTTCCATGTTTGTCACAAAGTAAAGCTTGAAAGCAAAGCCGGACCACGTTGAGGTCATATTCATCAACAGCCAGCATCTGATCTTCAGATACTATGGAAATAAAAAGAAAGATGCTTGTAAAGAGATTATGTGTCCCATTGAAGATAGGTACAGAATTCAAAAGGACAAAGATAAACTAGAAAACTGGGCTGAAATGAATAAAATGGCATTACATTTTGTCTCTTGGTGTGGTTGGCATAGGACACCGCTTAGAAGAACTGGAGAACAAGAATTTGAAAATGGTAGAGCTTGGGAAAAGGAAGGAGAGATTTCCCATAAACAAAGTTTGAGAAAGTTTTGTTATGGGATCCTTTTCTGAATCAGCACCCCAAATATCCAAACCGAATCTAAAGTTGACCAAAAACTGATTCATAACCCTTTTGGTACTAATGTTGGAGAGGGGTCCTTGGTCAAGGTGTCCCTGCTCAAAGTGGTCCCTGGTCAAAAAAAGGTTGGTAGATACACCCTACATTGCACCGGGATTGTGGCGCAGCTGGCTGAGTGTCAGCTGCATTAAGATCACTCTGACCAAAAGGTCATGAGTTTGAAGCCAGCCCAGGTTGGAGTGGGTTTCCAACCAATAATTGTGTAGCCTGTTGTCGACCTTTGCAACCCGAAAGACAGTTGCATCTGTCAAGTAGGAAAATAAGGTACCACCTTAAAAAGTGTGGGGAGGCTAAATTAACTGATTTATGAGGTCATAAAAAAGACTCCAGCAAAGCATTCCAGCGGGGAAGCATGTGGGGAATGCGGAAAGTGCTTCATCAGTGTCGCAGATGGACGATGAAAGCGACAGCTCCCCTGGCAGCCAGAAAAAGTTAAATAGCCTCTGTGTAAGTCTGTATATGTTTGTATGTCAAAAACTGGCATTGAATGTTTGCCATATAGGTGTACACTGTAATCTGCCCTGAGTCCCCTGCAGGGTGAGAAGGGCGGAATATAAAAGCTGTAAATAAATAAATAATAAATTGGCATCCATCACAACATTATGTAGCAATGCCTCTCAGGCTGGATCTACATTTCGGTGTCGATGGCTGCCACAACACCGCCTGAGCTCTGCGAGTGCAGCATTTTCCCGAATGAAGCAGAGAGTGTTTGAGGACCGGGACATCCGTAGGGATACCAAGGTGCTTGTCTATAAAGCTATTGTCCTCTCAACCCTGCTCTATGCCTGCGAAACGTGGGCTGTCTACAGACGTCACATGCAACTCCTGGAACGATTCCATCAGCGCTGCCTCCGGAAAATCCTGCAAATATCTTGGGAAGACAAGCGGACAAACGTCAGCGTGCTGGAAGAAGCAAAGACCACCAGCACTGAAGCGATGGTCCTCCGCCATCAACTCTGCTGGCCCGACCACGTTGTCCGGATGCCCGACCACCGTCTCCCAAAGCAGTTGCTCTACTTTGAACTTAAGAACGGAAAACGGAATATTGGTGGACAGGAAAAGAGATTTAAAGATGGCCTCAAAGCCAACCTTAAAAACTCTGCCATAGACACTGAGAACTGGGAAGCCCTGGCCCTTGAGCGCTCCAGCTGGAGGTCGGCTGTGACCAGCAGTGCTGCAGAATTCGAGGAGGCACGAGTGGAGAGTGAAAGAGAGAAACGTGCCAGGAGGAAGGCGCGTCAAGCCAACCCTGACCGGAACTGCCTTCCACCTGGAAACCAATGCCTTCACTGTGGGAGAAGATGCGGGTCAAGAATAGGGCTCCACAGCCACCTACAAACCCACAAAAATAGTCATCAAGGAAGACCATCTTACTCGTCCATTGAGGGATCGCCTAAGTATGTAAGTAAGTAAGGATCTACATTGTCCTATAATCCAGATCAATGCAGCTAATCCGCATTCTGAAACTGGGTTATAGATCAGTGTGGATCCTGGCCCAAAGTCTTTAGCAATGAACTAGGTGCATCCCATCATCCAGCATCTGTGGATGACCAACCAATCGTCTTCTCATCCATCAAGATACTCAGCAAGAACCAAGTGTGTACAAATCGTATGGCTTGCAGGAAAAGGAAGCCGCATGAAAGAGTTCTCTGATTAACCTCTTACTCTTTTTAAATGGCCGCACCCACTCTGTCAGGAAAACAAAAAAAGGCAACCACAAGTGTGCTTTAAGACAAAGACCACAGATTTCCTGCCGCTCTAAACACTCTTGACTAAGTCTTTCTGCAAACTCCTTGGGGCAATAATAATAATAATATCCATCAGAACAAATGCAATTAAGGCTAGGATTGGCAAATCAGCTGATGACCCAAAATGCAGACTGTGCAAGGAAGCTGATGAAACCATGGATCATATCCTCAGCTGCTGCAAGAAAATCACACAGACAGACTACAAACAGAGGCACAACTCTGTGGCCCAAATGATTCACTGTCACAAGTACCACGGGCCAGTAGTAAAGAACTGGCGGGATCATAAACCTGCAAAGATAGTGGAAAATGAACGCTCAAAAATACTGTGGGACTTTCAAATCCAGACTGACAAAGTTTTGGAACACAATACGCCAGACATCACGATTGTGGAAAAGAAAAAAGTTTGGATTATTGATGTCTCCATACCAGGTGACAGTCGCACTGAGGAAGAACAACAGGAAAAACTCAGCCTTTATCAGGACCTCAAAATCAAATTGCAAAGGCTCTGGCATAAAATAGAACAGGTGGTCCCAGTGGTCATCGGCACACTGGGTGCCGTGCCAAAAGATCTCAGCTGGCATTTGGAAACAATAAACATTGACAAAATCACAATCTGTCAACTGCAAAAGGCCACCTTACTTGGATCTGCAGACATCATTCGAAAATACATCACACAGTCCTAGACGCTTGGGAAGTGATTTTGTGATTTTGTGATATGAAATCCAGCATATAGATCTCGTTTGCTGTGACATACTGATTTTTTGTGTCAGTAAAATAATAATAATAATAATAATAATAATAATAATAATAATAATGTATTAACTGACTCCCCTTATGGCACAACACAGTTAAAATAAAACAACATAATACAATACTTTCAATAAAAGCATATATTACACAACCTCTGAGGACGCTTGCCATAGATGCAGGCGAAACGTCAGGAGAAAATGCTTCTAGAACATGGCCATATAGCCTGAAAAACCTACAAGAACCTAGTGATTCCATCCATGAAAGCCCTTGACAATACATATATTTATTTGTCGTGTCAGGGCAACCAGTCAATTATATTACATTCCTAACAGAACAAAGCAAACAGACAAAATACAAAATGTGTGAGTTTGGTAGTTGATTAAATGTCCTTTGACCAGTAGCTGGCCACTTGGAGTGCTTCTGGTGTTGCTGCAAGGAGGTCCTCCATTGTGCATGTGGCAGGGCTCAGGTTGCATTGCAGCAGGTGGTCTGTGGTTTGCTCCTCTCCACACTCGCATGTCGTGTACTCCACTTTGTAGCCCCGTTTCTGGAGGTTGGCTCTGCATCTCGTGGTGCCAGAGCGCAGTCTGTTCAGCGCCTTCCAAGTCGCTCAGTCCTGTGTGTGCCCAGGGCGGAGTCTCTCATTTGGTATCAGCCATTGGTTGAGGTTCTGGCTTTGAGCCTGCCACTTTTGGACTCTCGCTTGCTGAGGTGTTCCAGCATGAGACATGAGACATGAGCATGAGACATGAGAGAAGCCTCCTCGCAGGATTGCAAGACATTTGGGCGTCTCCTGGGCAACGTCTTCGTAGACGGCTGATTCTCTCGCCACAGAAGCAACCAGCATGCAAGCAAGCAAGCAAAACAACCAACGGACCTTTTCAGGACCAACCAATACATATATTAAAACATAGCAATAAAAATGTAAAACCAGGCTTCAAAAATGACAAGTCACAGGACCCATGACTTAGGGTGCATCTACACTGTACACTGTATGCAGTCTGACATCACATCACTTGACCTGCCATGGAATCAAGGGAGATATATTCTTACAAGGTTTTCAGCCTTCTGTGCCAAAGAGTGTTAATGGCTCACCAAACTCCAACTCCCACAGTTCCATAGCATTGAGCCCTGGCATTTAAAGTGGTGTCAGAATGCATTAATTCAGCAGTGCAGATGCATCCTTGGTGAACACCTTCCCTGTTACGCCCGCTTTGGTCCTCCCCGTATTCACACCTAGTCATGCATCCCATCCCCAAACCACCCGCTTCAGCCTTTTCGACACCACCCACGTGGACACGGCTCCTTCCATAAGTACAACACCCACGACAACCACAGGCAGCTCACAGGCAGCCCACATTGCACCCACTTACAACACCATGACTCACTACCTGAAGCGATCCACACTGATTCCCCTTTGCTGATTTTAGCCTAATCTTCAATATTTCTCCCCTTTGCATTTAATATTGTTGCCTGTATACAAGTCATTTCTAATTTTAAGCAACTCTAAGGCAAATCTCAAGAGTGAAATTTCAGTCCCAAACAAAATGATAAGCGCCAAGATTCTCCCATTGGTTCTTAATTTTTTTTACTGTTGTTGCCCTTTCTGACTTAGGGCAAATCTCTTCTGGGGTTTTCTTGACAAGATTTGTACATAGGAGGTTTGCATTTGTTTTCCACCGAGACTGAAGCCCCTTTCTACACATCTGAATAAAATCCACACTGAACTGGATTATATGGCAGTGTGGAGTCAGATAATCCAGTTCAAAGCAGACATTGTGGATTTTCTGCCTTGATAGTTAAAGGTTTTCTCCTGACATTAAGTCCAGTCGTGTCCGACTCTAGGGGTTGGTGCTCACGTCTAAACCTATGAGCCAGCGTTGTCCATAGACACTCCCAAGGTCATGTGGCTGGCATGACTGCACAGAGAGCTGCCACCTATTGGCCGGAGCAGTACCTATTGATTTACTGACATTTGCATGTTTTCGAACTGCTAGGTTGGCAGAAGCTGGGGATAACAGCAGGAGCTCATACCGCTCCCAAGATTTGAACCTGTGATTTTTCGGTCAGCAAGTTCAGCAGCTCAGCACTTTAACCCACTGCATCACCAGGGGCTCATTCTGCCTTGATATTCTGGGTTATATGGCTGTGTGGAAGGACCATAAGAGAGTGTGACTTATCCAAGGACACCCAGTGATTCAAACCCTGGTCTCCCAGTATATCTCCCACTATAACCACTATATCACACTGGTTTGCTGCTCCAAACTGAGAAAATCGGATTATGATGAATGGAAATATTGAAGCCTTCCTTTCTTCCTGGACAGCCAATTGTTGGGGGGTGCTTTGATTGCAATTTTCCTGCTTCTTGGCAGTGGGTTGGACTGGATGGCCCAACTCTATGATTCTATGATTCTTTCCTCTTTCTTCTCCCCATTACTTCTTTCTCCCTCCCTTTCTTTATCTTCTTTTTTCCATTCCTTCCTCCCTTCTTGTTCAAGTTCTTGGTGATATGGGCACACCAAATCACCTTGCCTCTCTCCTGAGGAATCTGTACAAGGACCAAGTAGCAACACTAAGAACTGACCATGGAACAACAGACTGGTTCAAGATTGGGAAAGGCGTACGGCAGGGTTGTATACTCTCCCCCAATGTATTCAACTTGTATGCAGAACACATCATGCAATGTGCGGGGCTTGATGAATGCAAGGCTGATGATAGAAGATTAGTTGGGACAGTCCCTTATAAATCAGGGCAACGAAAGGAAGGAAGGGAGATTGAAGGAAGGGGGAAGGGAAGAAAGAAAAAAGAAGGAGGGAAGGAGGGGAGAAAATAAAAAGGAGAGGAGGAGAGAAGAAAGGATGGATGGATGGATGGAAGGAAGGAAGGAAGAGGGAAAGTAAAAAGGAGGGAAGGAGAGAAGGAAGGAGTGTGGGAAGGAGAGAAGAAAAAAAGGAAGGAAGGAAGGAAGGAAGGAAGGAAGGAAGGAAGAAAAGAAAGAAAGAAAGAAAGAAAGAAAGAAAAAAGTAAAAAGGAGGGAAGGAGAGAAGGAAGGAGTGTGGGGGGGGGAAGGAAGGAAGGAAGAGGGAAGAAAGTAAAAAGAAGGAATGAAGAAAAGAAAGAGAAAGAAAGAAAGAAAGAAAGAAAGAAAGAAAGAAAGAAAGAAAGAAAGAGGGAAGAAAGTAAAAGGGGGAAGGAGAGAAGGAAGGAAGGAGGGAAGGAAGGAAAAAGTAAAGAAGGAGAAGGAGGAAAGAGGGAAGGAAAAAGGGAGGGAGGGAGGGAGGGAGGAAGGAGAGAAGGAAGGAAGGAAGGAAGGAAGGAAGGAAGGAAGGAAGGAAGGAAGGAAAAAAATAAAAAGGAGGGAAGGAGGGAAGGAGAGAAGGAAGGAAGGAGTAAGTAAGTAAAAAGGGGGAAGGAAGGAGGGAAAGAGAGAAGAAAAAAAGAAAGGAACAAAGGAAGAGGGGAAAAAGTAAAAAGAAGAAAGGAAGGAAGGAGAGAAGAAAGAGAGAGAGAAAGAAAGAAGGGAAGAAATATGGAAGAAATGAAAAAGGAGGGATGGAGGAAAGGAGAAAAGAAAGAAAGAAAGAAAGAAAGAAAGGAAAAGGGGAAAGAAAGGAAGGAAAGGAGGGAAGGAGGGAAGGGAAAAAGAAGGGGAAAATGTATGATGGGAGGGAATGAAAGAAAGACAAAGAGGGGAGGAGAAAAGAAGAGAAAAGGGAGCGAAACCTCTTGAAAGGCACACATTGAAACCAACCCCTTCTACACCTCTCTTTCTAAATGTATATGTTTTGTTATGTGTCTGCAAAGGCATGGCTACCCTTGAAAGCTGTATCCTGTCACTTCTAAGCCTGTGTTTCTCCAGTGATGTCATGAAGCATGGCTGAGCCCACAGAGAAGAGAGTTTCCTTCTCGTGGCCGCAGCCTCCCCGTGACGCCTGGGTTTCGGTGGAACGCTCACATTGTGTGAGCATCACAGCGGTACGACTTTCACAAGGAGATGTGGTGGTTTATGACATCTCGATATGGTTACAAGTGTAACATTTCGCATTCAACCTTTAAAATACACACACACACATCCAAACACACACACTCTTTTCTTTTGGCTAAAAGAGCCAGCTTGGAGTAGGGGATTGAATATTGCTTTAGGGATTTTGGGAGACTTGGTGCATCTACTGTACCCTGAGTACTGTACTGTAGAGTGAATGCAGCTTGGCACGACTTTAATTAGTATGCCTCAAAGAAAGCATGTGAATTGTAGATATAAGACTTTCTCTGAGTATTGTAGCTAACTGCACTACAACTCCCAAAATCCCATAGCAGAACAGAGTGAGACTATGATTTCCCTCAATCTAGACCAGTGTTTCTCAACCTGGGGGTTGGGACCCCTGGAGGGATCGCAAGGGGGTGTCAGAGGGGTCACCAAAGACCACAAGAAAACACAGTATTTTCTGTTGGTCATGGAGGTTCTGTGTGGGAAGTTTGGCCCAATTCAATCGTTGCCAGGGTTCAGAATGCTCTTTGATTGTAGGTGAATTATAAAGCCCAGCAACTACAACTTCCAAATGTCAAGGTCTATTTTCCCCAAACCCCACTAGTGTTTACATGTGGGCATATTGAGAATTCGTGCCAAGTTTGGTCCAGATCCATCATTGTTTGAGTCCATAGTGCTTTCTGGATGTAGGTGAACTACAACCCCCAAAACTCAAGGTCAATGCCCACCAAACCCTTCCAGTATTTTTTCTTGGTCATGGGAGTTCTGTGTGCCAAGTTTGATTCAATTCCATCGTCAGTGGAGTTCAGAATGCTCTTTGATTTTAGGTTAACTATAAATCCCAGCAACTACAACTCCCACAGGACAAAATCAATACCCTCCCCCAATCCCATCAGTATTTAAATTTGGGTGTTTTGGGTCTTTGTGCCAAATTTGGTCCAGTGTATGAAAATACATCCTGCATATCAGATATTTACATTACTATTCATAACAGCAGCAAAATGACAAGTTATGAAGTAACCATAAAATTAGCAATGAAACTAATTTTATGGTTGGGGGTCACCATAACATGTGGAGGCGTATTAAGGGGTTGTGGCATTAGGAAGGTTGAGAACCACTGATCTAGATACTATACTGCAATTGATGCTGTTTGGAATCTCATTGAGTTTTTAGATGTCGCATCATTAAAGAAATCTTATTGGTCAATCTGACGATATTCTCAGCATTTGGGTCTCCTCTTATAGAGATAAGGATAGGCATAAGTAATAATAATGAAAATGATAATGTGCCTGTGCTGCTGCAGTTGTTGTTGTTGTTGTTGTTGTTGTTGTTGTTGTTATGTGCCTTCAAATCATTTATGTTATGGTGACCCTAAGGAAAACTATCATGACGATTTCTGAGCAAGAAGGAGTTTGCCTTTGCTTTCCTCTGAGGCTGAGACAGTGTGACTTGCCCAAGGTCATGTAGTGGGCTTCCATGGCTGAGTGGGGATCTGGTCTACAGAGCTGGTCGACAGAGTCACAGTCCAACACTCGAATCACTGCTGTACACTGGCTCTCAGACTGCAGAAGTAAAGTATTCCTCATTGCAAGACTCTGTTGTTATCCTAAATAAGTGTTTCTCAACCTTCCTAATGTTCCGACCCCTTAATATAGTTCCTCGTATTGTGGTGACCCCCAACCATAACATTATTTTTGTTGCTACTTCCTAACTGTAATGTTGCTACTGTTATGAATTGTAATGTAAATATCTGATATGCAGGATGTATTTTCATTAACTGAACCACATTTGGCACAAATACCCAATACGCCTAAATTTGAATACTGGTGGGGCTGGGGGGATTGATTTTGTCATTTGGGAGTTGTCGTTGCTGGGAATTATAGTTCACCTACAATCAAAGAGCATTCTGAACAATGAAATTGAACCAAACTTGGCACACAGAACTCCCATGACCAACAGAAAATACTGGAAGGGTTTGGTGGTCATTGACCTTGAGTTCTGGAGTTGTAGTTCACCTACATCCAGATAGCCCTGTGGACTCAAACAAGGGTAGATCGGAACCAAACTTGGCGCAAATACTCAATATGCCCAAATGTGAACACTGGTGGAGTTTAAGGAAAATAGACCTTGACATTTGGGACTTGTAGTTGTTGGGATTTATAGTTCACTTATAATCAAAGAGCACTCTAAACCCCACCAACGATAGAATTGGGCCAAACTTCCCAGACAGAACCCCCATGACCAACATAAAATACTGTGTTTTCTGATGGTCTTTGGTGATCCCTCTGACTCCCTCTTGTGACCCACCCAGGGATTCCAACCCCTAGGTTGAGGAATGTTGCCCTAAACAATAACAACAACAACAACAATAATGTGTAAGAAATCTGATGAAACAATTGATCATATCCTCAGCTGCTGCAAGAAAATCGCACAGATGGACTACAAATAGAGGCACAACTCTGTGGCCCAAATGATTCACTGGAATTTATGTCACAAGTACTACATGCCAGCATTAAAGAACTGGTGGGATCATAAACCTGCAAAGGTAGTGGAAAACGAACATGCAAAAATACTGTGGAACTTTTGAATCCAGACTGACAAATTATTTATTATTTATTTCGCGCATTTCTACCCCGCCCTTCTCAACCCCCGAGGGGGGACTCAGGGCGGCTTACAAAGGCACAATTCGATGCCAGCATAAACATAGCAATGGATAAAACATGTAAACAGCAATTATAACAATTAAAACAGTCAGTATATACATCAAAATCAATAAAAACAATTTCGTGCTCAGCGTTCGCCATCTTGGAGTTCGTAAATTCATTCCACATTGTCAAGTACTATTGATTCTGGTCGTCATTGTCCTTATCTAACCGCCAGATTGCCCAAAAGCCTGGTCCCACAACCATGTTTTTAATTTCCTTCTGAAAGAGAGGAGGGATGTCGATGACCTAATTTCCCCGGGGAGTGAATTCCACAGGCGAGGTGTATTGTGTTCCCCCTATCTACCTGAGGGGACTCAGAGCAGATTCCACCATATATACAGACACAGGCAAACATTCAACGTCTTTGAAACACAATGAAACAGAAATACACAGACAAAGGCAAAGACTAGCAACAACAACCTAACTTTCAGGGTTGTTAGAAACAGAACCATAAAGTTGGAAGAAAGATCACAACAGGATCCTATGGTGTGACACAGCTGGCCGAACCAACTTTATCAATCCTCCTAGGAGGAAATAATTTCCCTCTTCCCTCAAGAGCCTTCTCCATGCCCTCAAAATCCAGATGATTGGGGAAACCCCATTCTCAAGTGGTGCAGAAAGCTGCGTGCGGAGGAAGGAGAAAGCCTTGTTGTTCTTTGTTCTTCTTCCTTGGGACTTTCCTAACAGACTCTGCTAACACACACTCACCAGCAGTTTTTGGCACGAAAATGATTGTGTGCCCAATGCTGACCATTTCCTTACCATAACGATATGGGGCATAGAACTGGACAAGCACCTTGTGCACTCAAAGATTCTATGCAAATGTTAAGAATTATTGCTGTTATTTCATAGGAATAAATATAAGACCTTTTCTGCCTTTAAAAATACTATAGATTAAATATAAACATGGAGTAAAGATCAGTCAATGTAGCCGTTTTTCTTTCTGCATTCTGCATTTTATGGTTGTTTTAGACTTCCTATCATTCACTTGAGATTTTTTGGTACACACACCATTATGAATCCAAAAAGAATAGATGCAAAAATCTATATTTCTCAGGAAGCTGAATACTATATCCAATGCCCTGTTTTCTCTTTCCTTCCATGGACTTGCAACAAATAAAAAGATATGAAAGTTGAGGAACTAAACATCACCATTTTGGGACTACAGTTGCCAGAATTCCTTACCCAGGATACCCAGTGGCTGAGATTTCTGGGAACTGTAATAGAAAAGAGTAACTTGTACAAGTTCTGCCTCAAGCCACAACATCTTCATCTAAACCAGTGGCTCCCAATCTTTTTTTGACCAGGGACCACTTTGGCCAGAGACTACTCTCCAACATTAGTACCAAAAGAGTTACAAATCAGTTTTTAGATTCGGTTTGGTTATTTGGAGTCCTGATTTGGAAAATTGCATTGGATAGATCACATCAGCTCTAATTTCTGAACATATGCTATCCAGTAGTCGCCATCTGCTAGCCCATAGAAAACCGTATTTAATAAGCTTCGGCACCATAAGAAGGGTTTTGCAAAACCAGTTGCTTTCGTTGCAACAGTGTAGTAACAGTGAGGCTGCAGACTACAATTTAGTTCTTGCAGACCACTGATGGTCCACGGAGCACAGGTTGGGACCCACTGATCGAAAAAAATACCCATGTCCTCCCCTAATCCTTACTTTGTTGCTTCTTTTCCACACCTAAGAAGTTAAGATATTTGGACCTAGCAGACAGCAAATGTGTGATTGCACCTATGAGTCAATGACAGAGGGCTAGTAGCATGATCTAAAACCCTGCCCACGCAACACATGCCAAGTGGGTGGCATGATGCCATATGTGTAAACTAACTCCCCATCACATGAGAAGCTCAAATGTTTCATGCAACCCTCACATAGTAACACTTTGGTTGAGTCAAGCCAATGGTCCACCAATAAAGACAAGCAGCAGCAGTTCTCTAAGGCCTTTTCTTGAGTGTAGCTGAAAATCACTGGTATTTCCTGGTGGTCTCTCATACATCTACAACAATGGTTCTCAACCTGTGGGTCCTCGTGTGTTTTGGCCTACAACTCCCTGAAATCCCAGCCAGTTTTCCAGCTGTTAGGATTTCTGGGAGTTGAAGACCAAAATGTCTGGGGACCCACAGGTTGAGAACCACCGATCTACAGTATTAATAGGTTCTCCTTTTCTCAGCAACGTAAGGGGTAGAGGACCACCACTAAAGTGAAGAAAATCCCTAGGTCCTCCAATGCCATGCTACTGAATATTGTGCTGGAGGAAAAGATTCCATAGATGGAACATATTATTCAAATTCACATATACACTGTTTTCTCGGTACTTCACAGTTCGCTTATTGTGGACTCACTGTCTCGGGGAAATACTGTATAGCTGCTCCCCATTCCTTCCTTCCCAGGCTGGGTGCCCAAGGTGCCTCCGAAGCAAGGAGCAGTGGAGTTGGCGAGGAGGAGAAGGCCACCGCCGAGTGGGCGTAGCGTTGTTACCTCGCCTTGGAGGCCCCTTGGGCACCCAGCTTGGCGAGGAAGGGGCCTTCGAGGTGGAGAGCCATGGAGGCAGCGAGAAGGAGGCCGCCACCGACAAGGGCCTCAGTGGTAGTGTCCTCCTCCTCACCACCTCCGCTGCTCCCCGCTCTTTCCTTGCCTGGCTGGGAGCCAGGCTTGGGCACCCAGCCTGGCGAGGAAGGGACCTCCAAGGCAGGGAGCAGTGGAG
Organism: Anolis sagrei; assembly: GCF_037176765.1. NCBI lineage: Eukaryota > Metazoa > Chordata > Lepidosauria > Squamata > Anolidae > Anolis > Anolis sagrei. Next base: position 12,646,315 of record NC_090021.1, read on the forward strand.
GCAGCAAGGAGGAGGACACCACCGCTGAAGAGGGCTTCGACGGCGGCGTCCTCCTCCTTGCCAACTCCACTGCTCCCCGCTCCTTCCTCAGCAGGCTGGTGCCAGGCTTGGGTGCCCAACCTGGCAAGGAAGGGACCTCCGAGGCAGGAAGCAGCAGAAGTGGCGAGGAGGAGGCAACAAAGTAGGGACAGAGTGTCCCTACTTCGTGGATTTTCACTTATTGCGCGTGGTCATGGAATGGAAACCCCCGATAAGTGAGGGAACACTGTAATCAAATCTACAAAAGTTATACCTACAAAAGAAGACGGTTTAACTTGTGTGGATGTGATTGCGAATCTGATTAAAATGTTCTCTTTAAACATCTCTAGGTCCTCCAGCATGATTATGGTCATCACTTACAAAGGTAGAGAGCCAACACCACCGACATGCTTCCCTAAACATACCAAATTGTGTCCAATGTTCAAAGCTGAACAAGTCTGGTCTGAACTAGTTCTGTGCCTAACAATGCAGCAAATGTCACATCAGGTTCATCAGTTCTGTGAAACAAGACCCACGTTAACTCACCAGCTCAGTATTCTCTCTCCCAAAACTCTTACTTATGATCATGTCCATTATAGAAGTATCTTAGCTGTTCGAAGCAACTGATCGACTGTGATTACTTACCACCGAAAGGGTTGATTTTCTTTGTCATTCGCAAGAGGATGGATTCCTTGAGCTCTCTCTTCTTCACGCACTGGATGCCCAGGTTCTGAAAACTGGAGAAAATATAATTATCTATTAGTGGCTTCACAAACCAATCAATCATTGCCACAATTGGTGCAAAACTAAATTCTGGCTGGAATTTTAAAACTCTAAACTGGAGCTTTCCAAACTGTGTGTTGCATTAACGTAATGAGGAATCTCTAATGTCCCTTCTAATCCACATTATCAAAGTAGATAATGAACATTGTCTGCTTTGAACTGGATTATTTGAGTCTACATGGTCATATAATCCAGTTCAAATCTGGATTTTATATGAAAGAGTAGAAGGGGCCTAAGTCTATGTGAAATGCACAATGAACCTATACTTTAAAATATAAATGAAATGTTTCCATGCAATCTGTTGTGTACCACCACCTATGTATTTCGTTATTACACTTGATGGATGTGTCATCCTCATCTTTATAGGCTTTGGTGAATCTACACTGTAGGATGAATGTACTTTGAATCACGTCAGTTGTAATTTGGTGAATAGCCAGCACTCTTTG